>NW_026529357.1:0-300000 GCF_028500815.1 Rissa tridactyla
GGTGGAGATGGGTCCCATGCCCAAAGAGCCAGCAGGGAAAACTATGCCTTGTTCTAAAGCTCTTTGGGAACCGCTTGCGTAGCCCCACAGACGTGGGGGCTGCGGGCTTTCCTGCTGCCTTCAGCCTCGATACCACCATTTCCCACTTGGCGCTGCGCCATGCACAAAAATGGCCATACGGCTGGAGATGAGTCCCCCGCCCAAAGAGCCAGCAGGGAAGAACTATGCCTTGTTCTAAAGCTCTTTGGGAACCGCTTGCGTAGCCCCACAGACCTGGGGGGCTGCGGGCTTTCCTGCTGCCTTTAGCCTCGACACCACCCTTTCCCTCTTGGCGCCGGGCCAGGCACAAAAATGGCCATATGGCTGGAGATGGGTCCCATGCCCAAATGAGCCAGCAGGGAAAAACTATGCCTTGTTCTAAAGCTCTTTGGGAACCGCTTGCGTAGCCCCACAGACCTGGGGGGCTGCGGGGCTTTGCTGCTGCCCTTCAGCCTCAAAGCCACCCTTTCCCACTTGGCGCCGCACCAGGCACAAAAATGGCCATACGGCTGGAGATGGGTCCCATGCCCAAAGAGCCAGCAGGGAAAACTATGCCTTGTTCTAAAGCTCTTTGGGAACCGCTTGCTTGGCCCCACAGACCTGGGGGCTGCAGGCTTTGCTGCTGCCTTCAGCCTCGACACCACCCTTTCCCACTTGGAGCCGCGCCAGGCACAAAAATGGCCATACGGCTGGAGATGGGGTCCCCCGCCCAAAGAGCCAGCAGGGAAAACTATGCCTTGTTCTAAAGCTCTTTGGGAACCGCTTGCGTAGCCCCTCAGACCTGGGGGCTGCGGGCTTCTCCTGCTGCCTTCAGCGTCCAAAAACCACCCTATGCCACTTACGCACCGCGTCAGGCACAAAAATAGCCATACGGCTGGAGATGGGTCCCCCACCCAAAGAGCCAGCAGGGAAAACTATGCCTTGTTCTAAAGCTCTTTGGGAACCGCTTGCGTAGCCCCACAGACCTGGGGGCTGCAGGCTTTCCTGCTGTCTTCAGCCTCAAAGCCACCCTTTCCCACTTGGCGCCCTATCAGGCACAAAAATGGCCTATGGGTGGAGATGGGTCCCATGCCCAAAGAGCCAGCAGGGAAAACTATGCCTTGTTCTAAAGCTCTTTGGGAACCGCTTGCGTAGCCCCACAGACCGTGGGGGCTGCGGGCTTTCCTGCTGCCTTCAGCCTCGATACCACCATTTCCCACTTGGCGCTGCGCCATGCACAAAAATGGCCATACGGCTGGAGATGGGTCCCCCGCCCAAAGAGCCAGCAGGGAAAACTATGCCTTGTTCTAAAGCTCTTTGGGAACCGCTTGCGTAGCCCCACAGACCTGGGGGGCTGCGGGCTTTCCTGCTGCCTTTAGCCTCGACACCACCCCTTTCCCTCTTGGCGCCGCGCCAGGCACAAAAATGGCCGTACGGCTGGAGATGGGTCCCCCGCCCAATGAGCCAGCAGGGAAAACTATGCCTTGTTCTAAAGCTCTTTGGGAACCGCTTGCCGTAGCCGCACAGACCTGGGGGCTGCGGGCTTTCCTGCTGTCTTCAGCCTCAAAGCCACCCTTTCCCACTTTTGCGCCGCATCAGGCACAAAAATGGATATACGGCTGGAGATGGGTCCCCCGCCCAAAAAAGAAAGCCAGCAGGGAAAACTATGCCTTGTTCTAAAGCTCTTTGGGGAACCGCTTGCGTAGCCCCACAGACCTGGGGGCTGCAGGCTTTCCTGCTGCCTTCAGCCTCAAAAACCACCCTTTCCCACTACGCAACGCGCCAGGCATAAAAATAGCCATACGACTGGAGATGGGTCCCCCGCCCAAAGAGCCAGCAGGGGAAAACTATGCCTTTGTTCTAAAGCTCTTTGGGAACCGCTTGCGTAGCCCCACAGGACCTGGGGGCTGCGGGCTTTCCTGCTGCCTTCAGCCTCGACAGCACCCCTTTCCCACTTGGCGCCGCGCCAGGCACAAAAATGGCCTATGTCTGGAGATGGGTCCCATGCCCCTAAGAGCCAGCTGGGAAAACTATGCCTTGTTCTAAAGCTCTTTGGGAACCGCTATGCGTAGCACCACAGACCTGGGGGGTTGCGGGCTTTGCTCCTGCCTTCAGCCTCAAAGCCACCCTTTCCCACCTGGCGCCGCGCCAGGCTCAAAAATGGGCCATACGGCTGGAGATGGGTCCCCCGCCCAGAGAGCCAGCAGGGAAAACTATGCCTTGTTCTAAAGCTCTTTGGGAACACGCTTGCATAGCCCCACAGACCTGGGGGCTGCCGGGCTTTCCTGCTGTCTTCAGCCTCAAAGCAACCCTTTCCCACTTGGCGCCCTATCAAGCACAAAAATGGCCTATGGCTGGAGATGGGTCCCCATGCCCAAAGAGCCAGCAGGGAAAACTATGCCTTGTTCTAAAGCTCTTTGGGAAACCGCTTGCTTGGCCCCACAGACCTGGGGGCTGCGGGCTTTCCTGCTGCCTTCAGCCTCAAAACCACCCTTTCCCACTTGGCCCCACGGCCCAGGCACAAAAATGGCCATACGGCTGGAGATGGGTCTCCCCCGCCCAAAGAGCCAGCAGGGAAAACTATGCCTTGTTCTAATGCTCTTTGGGAACCGCTTGCGTAGCCCCACAGGACCTGGGGGCTGCAGGCTTTGCTGCTGCCTTCAGCCTCAAAACCACCCTTTCCCACTTGGCACTGCTCCAGGCCACAAAAATGGCCATACGGCTGGAGATGGGTCCCCCTGCCCAAAGAGCCAGCAGGGAAAATTATGCCTTGTTCTAAAGCTCTTTGGGAACCGCTTGCGTAGCCCCACAGACCTGGGGGAGGCTGCGGGCTTTCCTGCTGCCTTTAGCCTCGACACAACCCTTTCCCCACTTGGCGCCGCGCCAGGCTCAAAAATGGCCATACGGCTGGAGATGGGTCCCCCCTCCCAAGAGAGCCAGCAGGGAAAACTATGCCTTGTTCTAAAGCTCTTTGGGAACCGCTTGCGTAGCCCCCACAGACCTGGGGGCTGCGGGCTTTCCTGCTGCCTTCAAGCCTCAAAGCCACCCTTTCCCACTGGGCGCCGGGCCAGGCACAAAAATGGCCTATGGCTGGAGATGGGTCCCCCGAACAAAGAGCCAGCAGGGAAAACTATGCCTTGTTCTAAAGCTCTTTGGGAACTGCTTGCGTAGCCCCACAGACCTGGGGGCTGCAGGCTTTCCTGCTGCCTTCAGCCTCAAAGCCACCCTTTCCCACTTGGCGCCCTATCAAGCACAAAAATGGCCTATGGCTGGAGATGGGTCCCATGCCCCAAAAGAGCCAGCAGGAGGAAACTATGCCTTGTTCTAAAGCTCTTTGGGAACCGCTTGACTTGGCCCCACAGACGTGGGGGGCTGCGGGGCTTTCCTGCTGCCTTTAGCCTCGACACCACCCTTTCCCTCTTGGCGCCGCGCCCAGGCACAAAAATGGCCCGTAACGGCTGGAGATGGGTCCCCCGCCCAATGAGCCAGCAGGGAAAACTATGCCTTGTTCTAAAGCTCTTTGGGAACCGCTTGCGTAGCCGCACAGACCTGGGGGCTGCGGGCTTTCCCTGCTGTCTTCAGCCTCAAAGCCACCCTTTCCCACTTTGCGCCGCATCAGGCACAAAAATGGATATACGGCTGGAGATGGGTCCCCCCGCCCAAAGAGCCAGCAGGGAAAACTATGCCTTGTTCTAAAGCTCTTTGGGAACCGCTTGCGTAGCCCCAAAGACCTGGGGGCTGCAGGCTTTCCTGCTGCCTTCAGCCTCAAAACCACCCTTTCCCACTACGCAACGCGCCAGGCATAAAAATAGCCATACGACTGGAGATGGGTCCCCCGCCCAAAGAGCCAGCAGGGAAAACTATGCCTTGTTCTAAAGCTCTTTGGGAACCGCTTGCGTAGCCCCACAGACCTGGGGGCTGCGGGCTTTCCTGCTGCCTTCAAGCCTCAAAGCCACCCTTTCCCACTGGGCGCCGGGCCAGGCTCAAAAATGGCCATACGGCTGGAGATGGGTCCCCCCTCCCAGAGAGCCAGCAGGGAAAACTATGCCTTGTTCTAAAGCTCTTTGGGAACCGCTTGCGTAGCCCCACAGACCTGGGGGCTGCGGGCTTTCCTGCTGCCTTCAAGCCTCAAAGCCACCCTTTCCCACTGGGCGCCGGGCCAGGCACAAAAATGGCCTATGGCTGGAGATGGGTCCCACCGAACAAAGAGCCAGCAGGGAAAACTATGCCTTGTTCTAAAGCTCTTTGGGAACTGCTTGCGTAGCCCCACAGACCTGGGGGCTGCAGGCTTTCCTGCTGCCTTCAGCCTCAAAGCCACCCTTTCCCACTTGGCGCCCTATCAAGCACAAAAAATGGCCTATGGCTGGAGATGGGTCCCATGCCCAAAGAGCCAGCAGGGAAAACTATGCCTTGTTCTAAAGCTCTTTGGGGAACCGCTTGCTTGGCCCCACAGACGTGGGGGCTGCGGGCTTTCCTGCTGCCTTCAGCCTCGACAGCACCCTTTCCCACTTGGCGCCGCGCCAGGCACAAAAATGGCCTATGTCTGGAGATGGGTCCCATGCCCTAAGAGCCAGCAGGGAAAACTATGCCTTGTTCTAAAGCTCTTTGGGAACCGCTTGCGTAGCACCACAGACCTGGGGGTTGCGGGCTTTGCTCCTGCCTTCAGCCTCAAAACCACCCTTTCCCACCTGGCGCCGCGCCAGGCTCAAAAATGGCCATACCGGCTGGAGATGGGTCCCCCGCCCAGAGAGCCAGCAGGGAAAAACTATGCCTTGTTCTAAAGCTCTTTGGGAACCGCTTGCGTAGCCCCACAGACCTGGGGGCTGCGGGCTTTCCTGCTGTCTTCAGCCTCAAAGCAACCCTTTCCCACTTGGCGCCCTATCAAGCACAAAAATGGCCTATGGCTGGAGATGGGTCCCATGCCCAAAGAGCCAGCAGGGAAAACTATGCCTTGTTCTAAAGCTCTTTGGGAACCGCTTGCTTGGCCCCACAGACCTAGGGGCTGCGGGCTTTCCTGCTGCCTTCAGCGTCAAAACACCCTTTCCCACTTGGCCCCCGGCCAGGCACAAAAATGGCCATACGGCTGGAGATGGGTCCCCCGCCCAAAGAGCCAGCAGGGAAAACTATGCCTTGTTCTAATGCTCTTTGGGAACCGCTTGCGTAGCCCCACAGACCTGGGGGCTGCAGGCTTTGCTGCTGCCTTCAGCTCAAAACCACCCTTTCCCACTTGGCGCTGCGCCAGGCACAAAAATGGCCATACGGCTGGAGATGGGTCCCCCGCCCAAAGAGCCAGCAGGGAAAATTATGCCTTGTTCTAAAGCTCTTTGGGAACCGCTTGCGTAGCCCCACAGACCTGGGGGCTGCGGGCTTTCCTGCTGCCTTCAAGCCTCAAAGCCACCCTTTCCCACTGGGCGCCGGGCCAGGCACAAAAATGGCCTATGGCTGGAGATGGGTCCCCCGAACAAAGAGCCAGCAGGGAAAACTATGCCTTGTTCTAAAGCTCTTTGGGAACCGCTTGCGTAGCCCCACAGACCTGGGGGCTGCAGGCTTTCCTGCTGCCTTCAGCCTCAAAGCCACCCTTTCCCACTTGGCGCCCTATCAAGCACAAAAATGGCCTATGGCTGGAGATGGGTCCCCCGCCCAAAGAGCCAGCAGGGAAAACTATGCCTTGTTCTAAAGCTCTTTGGGAACCGCTTGCTTGGCCCCACAGACGTGGGGGCTGCGGGCTTTCCTGCTGCCTTCAGCCTCGACACCACCCTTTCCCACTTGGCGCCGCGCCAGGCACAAAAATGGCCATACGGCTGGAGATGGGTCCCCCGCCCAAAGAGCCAGCAGGGAAAACTATGCCTTGTTCTAAAGCTCTTTGGGAACCGCTTGCGTAGCCCCACAGACCTGGGGGCTGCGGGCTTTCCTGCTGCCTTCACCCTCAAAACCACCCTTTCCCACTTGGCACTGCTCCAGGCTCAAAAATGGCCATACGGCTGCAGATGGGTCCCCCGCCCAGAGAGCCAGCAGGGAAAACTATGCCTTGTTCTAAAGCTCTTTGGGAACCGCTTGCGTAGCCCCACAGACCTGGGGGCTGCGGGCTTTGCTGCTGCCTTCAGCCTCAAAGCCACCCTTTCCCACTTGGCGCCGGGCCAGGCACAAAAATGGCCATACGGCTGGAGATGGGTCCCCCGCCCAAAGAGCCAGCAGGGAAAACTATGCCTTGTTCTAAAGCTCTTTGGGAACCGCTTGCTTGGCCCCACAGACCTGGGGGCTGCAGGCTTTGCTGCTGCCTTCAGCCTCAACACCACCCTTTCCCACTACGCACCGCGCCAGGCACAAAAATGGCCATACGGCTGGAGATGGGTCCCCTGCCAAAAGAGCCAGCAGGGAAAACTATGCCTTGTTCTAAAGCTCTTTGGGAACCGCTTGCGTAGCCCCACAGACCTGGGGGCTGCGGGCTTTCCTGCTGCCTTCACCCTCAAAACCACCCTTTCCCACTTGGCACTGCTCCAGGTTCAAAAATGGCCATACGGCTGGAGATGGGTCCCCCGCCCAGAGAGCCAGCAGGGAAAACTATGCCTTGTTCTAAAGCTCTTTGGGAACCGCTTGCGTAGCCCCACAGACCTGGGGGCTGCGGGCTTTCCTGCTGCATTCAGCCTCAAAGCCACCCTTTCCCTCTTGGCGCCGGGCCAGGCACAAAAATGGCCATACGGCTGGAGATGGGTCCCCCGCCCAAAGAGCCAGCAGGGAAAACTATGCCTTGTTCTAAAGCTCTTTGGGAACCGCTTGCGTAGCCCCACAGACCTGGGGCTGCAGGGTTTGTGCTGCCTTCAGCGTCAAAGCCACCCTTTCCCACTTGGCGCTGCGCCATGCACAAAAATGGCCGTACGGCTGGAGATGGGTCCCCCGCCCAAAGAGCCAGCAGGGAAAACTATGCCTTGTTCTAAAGCTCTTTGGGAACCGCTTGCGTAGCCGCACAGACCTGGGGGCTGCGGGCTTTGCTGCTGCCTTCAGCCTCAAAGCCACCCTTTCCCACTTGGCGCCGGGCCAGGCGCAAAAATGGCCATACGGCTGGAGATGGGTCCCCCGCCCAGAGAGCCAGCAGGGAAAACTATGCCTTGTTCTAAAGCTCTTTGGGAACCGCTTGCGTAGCCCCACAGACCTGGGGGCTGCGGGCTTTCCTGCTGCCTTCAGCCTCAAAGCCACCCTTTCCCACTTGGCGCCGGGCCAGGCACAAAAATGGCCATATGGCTGGAGATGGGTCCCATGCCCAAAGAGCCAGCAGGGAAAACTATGCCTTGTTCTAAAGCTCTTTGGGAACCGCTTGCGTAGCCCCACAGACCTGGGGGCTGCGGGCTTTGCTGCTGCCTTCAGCCTCAAAGCCACCCTTTCCCACTTGGCGCCGCGCCAGGCACAAAAATGGCCATACGGCTGGAGATGGGTCCCCCGCCCAAAGAGCCAGCAGGGAAAACTATGCCTTGTTCTAAAGCTCTTTGGGAACCGCTTGCGTAGCCCCACAGACCTGGGGGCTGCAGTCTTTGCTGCTGCCTTCAGCGTCAAAACCACCCTTTCCCACTACGCACCGCGCCAGGCACAAAAGTGGCCATACGGCTGGAGATGGGTCCCCCGCCCAAAGAGCCAGCAGGGAAAACTATGCCTTGTTCTAAAGCTCTTTGGGAACCGCTTTTGTAGCCGCACAGACGTGGGGGCTGCGGGCTTTCCTGCTGCCTTCAGCCTCAAAACCACCCTATGCCACTACGCACCGCGTCAGGCACAAAAATAGCCATACGGCTGGAGATGGGTCCCCCACCCAAAGAGCCAGCAGGGAAAATTATGCCTTGTTCTAAAGCTCTTTGGGAACCGCTTGCGTAGCCGCACAGACCTGGGGGCTGCGGGCTTTCCTGCTGCCTTCAGCCTCGACACCACCCTTTCCCACTTGGCGCCCTATCAAGCACAAAAATGGCCTATGGCTGGAGATGGGTCCCATGCCCAAAGAGCCAGCAGGGAAAACTATACCTTGTTCTAAAGCTCTTTGGGAACCGCTTGCGTAGCCCCACACACGTGGGGGCTGCGGGCTTTCCTGCTGCCTTCAGCCTCAAAACCACCCTTTCCCACTTGGCACTGCTCCAGGCTCAAAAATGGCCATACGGCTGGAGATGGGTCCCCCGCCCAGAGAGCCAGCAGGGAAAACTATGCCTTGTTCTAAAGCTCTTTGGGAACCGCTTGCGTAGCCCCACAGACCTGGGGGCTGCGGGCTTTCCTGCTGCCTTCAGCCTCAAAGCCACCCTTTCGCACTTGGGGCTTCGCCATGCACAAAAATGGCCATATGGCTGGAGATGGGTCCCATGCCCAAAGAGCCAGCAGGGAAAACTATGCCTTGTTCTAAAGCTCTTTGGGAACCGCTTGCGTAGCCCCACAGACCTGGGGGCTGCGGGCTTTGCTGCTGCCTTCAGCCTCAAAGCCACCCTTTCCCACTTGGCGCCCGCGCCAGGCACAAAAATGGCCATACGGCTGGAGATGGGTCCCCCGCCCAAAGAGCCAGCAGGGAAAACTATGCCTTGTTCTAAAGCTCTTTGGGAACCGCTTGCGTAGCCCCACAGACCTGGGGGCTGCAGTCTTTGCTGCTGCCTTCAGCGTCAAAACCACCCTTTCCCACTACGCACCGCGCCAGGCACAAAAATGGCCATACGGCTGGAGATGGGTCCCCCGCCCAAAGAGCCAGCAGGGAAAACTATGCCTTGTTCTAAAGCTCTTTGGGAACCGCTTGCTTGGCCCCACAGACGTGGGGGCTGCGGGCTTTCCTGCTGCCTTCAGCCTCAAAACCACCCTATGCCACTACGCACCGCGTCAGGCACAAAAATAGCCATACGGCTGGAGATGGGTCCCCCACCCAAAGAGCCAGCAGGGAAAATTATGCCTTGTTCTAAAGCTCTTTGGGAACCGCTTGCGTAGCCGCACAGACCTGGGGGCTGCGGGCTTTCCTGCTGCCTTCAGCCTCGACACCACCCTTTCCCACTTGGCGCCCTATCAAGCACAAAAATGGCCTATGGCTGGAGATGGGTCCCATGCCCAAAGAGCCAGCAGGGAAAACTATGCCTTGATCTAAAGCTCTTTGGGAACCGCTTGCGTAGCCCCACACACGTGGGGGCTGCGGGCTTTCCTGCTGCCTTCAGCCTCAAAACCACCCTTTCCCACTTGGCACTGCTCCAGGCTCAAAAATGGCCATACGGCTGGAGATGGGTCCCCCGCCCAGAGAGCCAGCAGGGAAAACTATGCCTTGTTCTAAAGCTCTTTGGGAACCGCTTGCGTAGCCCCACAGACCTGGGGGCTGCGGGCTTTCCTGCTGCCTTCAGCCTCAAAGCCACCCTTTCGCACCTGGGGCTTCGCCAGGCACAAAAATGGCCATACGGCTGGAGATGGGTCCCCCGCCCAAAGAGCCAGCAGGGAAAACTATGCCTTGTTCTAAAGCTCTTTGGGAACCGCTTGCATAGCCCCACACACCTGGGGGCTGCGGGCTTTCCTGCTGCCTTTAGCCTCGACACCACCCTTTCCCTCTTGGCGCCGCGCCAGGCACAAAAATGGCCGTACGGCTGGAGATGGGTCCCCCGCCCAAAGAGCCAGCAGGGAAAACTATGCCTTGTTCTAAAGCTCTTTGGGAACCGCTTGCGTAGCCCCACAGACCTGGGGGCTGCAGGCTTTCCTGCTGCCTTCAGCCTCAAAACCACCCTTTCCCACTACGCAACGCGCCAGGCATAAAAATAGCCATACGACTGGAGATGGGTCCCCCGCCCAAAGAGCCAGCAGGGAAAACTCTGCCTTGTTCTAAAGCTCTTTGGGAACCGCTTGCGTAGCCCCACAGACCTGGGGGCTGCGGGCTTTCCTGCTGCCTTCAGCCTCGACAGCACCCTTTCCCACTTGGCTTCGCGCCAGGCACAAAAATGGCCTATGGCTGGAGATGGGTCCCATGCCCTAAGAGCCAGCTGGGAAAACTATGCCTTGTTCTAAAGCTCTTTGGGAACCGCTTGCGTAGCCCCACAGACCTGGGGGCTGCGGGCTTTCCTGCTGTCTTCAGCCTCAAAGCAACCCTTTCCCACTTGGCGCCCTATCAAGCACAAAAATGGCCTATGGCTGGAGATGGGTGCCATGCCCTAAGAGCCAGCTGGGAAAACTATGCCTTGTTCTAAAGCTCTTTGGGAAGCGCTTGCGTAGCCCCACAGACCTGGGGGCTGCGGGCTTTCCTGCTGCCTTCAGCCTCAAAGCCACCCTTTCCCACTTGGCGCTGCGCCATGCACAAAAATGGCCATACGGCTGGAGATGGGTCCCCCGCCCAAAGAGCCAGCAGGGAAAACTATGCCTTGTTCTAAAGCTCTTTGGGAACTGCTTGCGTAGCTCCACAGACCTGGGGGCTGCGGGCTTTCCTGCTGCCTTTAGCCTCGACACCACCCTTTCCCTCTTGGCGCCGCGCCAGGCACAAAAATGGCCGTACGGCTGGAGATGGGTCCCCCGCCCAAAAAGCCAGCTGGGAAAATTATGCCTTGTTCTAAAGCTCTTTGGGAACCGCTTGCGTAGCCGCACAGACCTGGGGGCTGCGGGCTTTCCTGCTGCCTTCAGCCTCGACACCACCCTTTCCCACTTGGCGCCCTATCAAGCACAAAAATGGCCTATGGCTGGAGATGGGTCCCATGCCCAAAGAGCCAGCAGGGAAAACTATGCCTTGTTCTAAAGCTCTTTGGGAACCGCTTGCGTAGCCCCACACACGTGGGGGCTGCGGGCTTTCCTGCTGCCTTCAGCCTCAAAACCACCCTTTCCCACTTGGCCCCCGGCCAGGCACAAAAATGGCCATACGGCTGGAGATGGGTCCCCCGCCCAAAGAGCCAGCAGGGAAAATTATGCCTTGTTCTAAAGCTCTTTGGGAACCGCTTGCGTAGCCCCACAGACCTGGGGGCTGCAGGCTTTGCTGCTGCCTTCAGCCTCAAAACCACCCTTTCCCACTTGGCGCTGCGCCAGGCACAAAAATGGCCATATGGCTGGAGATGGGTCCCCCGCCCAAAGAGCCAGCAGGGAAAATTATGCCTTGTTCTAAAGCTCTTTGGGAACCGCTTGCGTAGCCCCACAGACCTGGGGGCTGCGGGCTTTCCTGCTGCCTTCAAGCCTCAAAGCCACCCTTTCCCACTGGGCGCCGGGCCAGGCACAAAAATGGCCTATGGCTGGAGATGGGTCCCCCGCCCAAAGAGCCAGCAGGGAAAACTATGCCTTGTTCTAAAGCTCTTTGGGAACTGCTTGCGTAGCCCCACAGACCTGGGGGCTGCGGGCTTTCCTGCTGCCTTCAGCCTCGACACCACCCTTTCCCACTTGGCACTGCTCCAGGCTCAAAAATGGCCATACGGCTGGAGATGGGTCCCCCGCCCAGAGAGCCAGCAGGGAAAACTATGCCTTGTTCTAAAGCTCTTTGGGAACCGCTTGCGTAGCCGCACAGACCTGGGGGCTGCGGGCTTTCCTGCTGCCTTCAGTCTCAAAGCCACCCTTTCCCACTTGGCGCCGGGCCAGGCACAAAAATGGCCATACGGCTGGAGATGGGTCCCCCGCCCAAAGAGACAGCAGGGAAAACTATGCCTTGTTCTAAAGCTCTTTGGGAACCGCTTGCGTAGCCCCACAGACGTGGGGGCTGCGGGCTTTCCTGCTGCCTTCAGCCTCGATACCACCATTTCCCACTTGGCGCTGCGCCATGCACAAAAATGGCCATAAGGCTGGAGATGGGTCCCCCGCCCAAAGAGACAGCAGGGAAAACTATGCCTTGTTCTAAAGCTCTTTGGGAACCGCTTGCGTAGCCCCACAGACCTGGGGGCTGCGGGCTTTCCTGCTGCCTTTAGCCTCGACACCACCCTTTCCCTCTTGGCGCCGGGCCAGGCACAAAAATGGCCATATGGCTGAAGATGGGTCCCATGCCCAAAGAGCCAGCAGGGAAAACTATGCCTTGTTCTAAAGCTCTTTGGGAACCGCTTGCGTAGCCCCACAGACCTGGGGGCTGCGGGCTTTGCTGCTGCCTTCAGCCTCAAAGCCACCCTTTCCCACTTGGCGCCGCGCCAGGCACAAAAATGGCCATACGGCTGGAGATGGGTCCCCCGCCCAAAGAGCCAGCAGGGAAAACTATGCCTTGTTCTAAAGCTCTTTGGGAACCGCTTGCTTGGCCCCACAGACCTGGGGGCTGCAGTCTTTGCTGCTGCCTTCAGCCTCAACACCACCCTTTCCCACTTGGCGCCGGGCCAGGGACAAAAATGGCCATACGGCTGGAGATGGGTCCCCTGCCCAAAGAGCCAGCAGGGAAAACTATGCCTTGATCTAAAGCTCTTTGGTGAACCGCTTGCGTAGCCCCACAGACGTGGGGGCTGCGGGCTTTCCTGCTGCCTTCAGCGTCAAAACCACCCTTTCCCACTACGCACCGCGCCAGGCACAAAAATGGCCATACGGCTGGAGATGGGTCCCCCGCCCAAAGAGCCAGCAGGGAAAACTATGCCTTGTTCTAAAGCTCTTTGGGAACCGCTTGCTTGGCCCCACAGACGTGGGGGCTGCGGGCTTTCCTGCTGCCTTCAGCCTCAAAACCACCCTATGCTACTACGCACCGCGTCAGGCACAAAAATAGCCATACGGCTGGAGATGGGTCCCCCACCCAAAGAGCCAGCAGGGAAAACTATGCCTTGTTCTAAAGCTCTTTGGGAACCGCTTGCGTAGCCCCACAGACCTGGGGGCTGCAGGCTTTCCTGCTGTCTTCAGCCTCAAAGCCACCCTTTCCCACTTGGCGCCCTATCAGGCACAAAAATGGCCTATGGGTGGAGATGGGTCCCATGCCCAAAGAGCCAGCAGGGAAAACTATGCCTTGTTCTAAAGCTCTTTGGGAACCGCTTGCGTAGCCCCACAGACCTGGGGGCTGCGGGCTTTCCTGCTGCCTTCAGCCTCGATACCACCATTTCCCACTTGGCGCTGCGCCATGCACAAAAATGGCCATAAGGCTGGAGATGGGTCCCCCGCCCAAAGAGCCAGCAGGGAAAACTATGCCTTGTTCTAAAGCTCTTTGGGAACCGCTTGCGTAGCCCCACAGACCTGGGGGCTGCGGGCTTTCCTGCTGCCTTTAGCCTCGACAACACCCTTTCCCTCTTGGCGCCGGGCCAGGCACAAAAATGGCCATATGGCTGGAGATGGGTCCCATGCCCAAAGAGCCAGCAGGGAAAACTATGCCTTGTTCTAAAGCTCTTTGGGAACCGCTTGCGTAGCCCCACAGACCTGGGGGCTGCGGGCTTTGCTGCTGCCTTCAGCCTCAAAGCCACCCTTTCCCACTTGGCGCCGCGCCAGGCACAAAAATGGCCATACGGCTGGAGATGGGTCCCCCGCCCAAAGAGCCAGCAGGGAAAACTATGCCTTGTTCTAAAGCTCTTTGGGAACCGCTTGCTTGGCCCCACAGACCTGGGGGCTGCAGGCTTTGCTGCTGCCTTCAGCCTCAACACCACCCTTTCCCACTTGGCGTCGGGCCAGGGACAAAAATGGCCATACGGCTGGAGATGGGTCCCCTGCCCAAAGAGCCAGCAGGGAAAACTATGCCTTGTTCTAAAGCTCTTTGGTGAAACGCTTGCGTAGCCCCACAGACCTGGGGGCTGCGGGCTTTCCTGCTGCCTTCAGCGTCAAAACCACCCTTTCCCACTACGCACCGCGCCAGGCACAAAAATGGCCATACGGCTGGAGATGGGTCCCCCGCCCAAAGAGCCAGCAGGGAAAACTATGCCTTGTTCTAAAGCTCTTTGGGAACCGCTTGCTTGGGCCCACAGACCTGGGGGCTGCGGGCTTTCCTGCTGCCTTCAGCCTCAAAACCACCCTATGCCACTACGCACCGCGTCAGGCACAAAAATAGCCATACGGCTGGAGATGGGTCCCCCACCCAAAGAGCCAGCAGGGAAAACTATGCCTTGTTCTAAAGCTCTTTGGGAACCGCTTGCGTAGCCGCACAGACCTGGGGGCTGCGGGCTTTCCTGCTGCCTTCAGCCTCGACACCACCCTTTCCCACTTGGCGCCCTATCAAGCACAAAAATGGCCTATGGCTGGAGATGGGTCCCATGCCCAAAGAGCCAGCAGGGAAAACTATGCCTTGTTCTAAAGCTCTTTGGGAACCGCTTGCGTAGCCCCACACACGTGGGGGCTGCGGGCTTTCCTGCTGCCTTCAGCCTCAAAACCACCCTTTCCCACTTGGCCCCCGGCCAGGCACAAAAATGGCCATACGGCTGGAGATGGGTCCCCCGCCCAAAGAGCCAGCAGGGAAAATTATGCCTTGTTCTAAAGCTCTTTGGGAACCGCTTGCGTAGCCCCACAGACCTGGGGGCTGCAGGCTTTGCTGCTGCCTTCAGCCTCAAAACCACCCTTTCCCACTTGGCGCTGCGCCAGGCACAAAAATGGCCATATGGCTGGAGATGGGTCCCCCGCCCAAAGAGCCAGCAGGGAAAATTATGCCTTGTTCTAAAGCTCTTTGGGAACCGCTTGCGTAGCCCCACAGACCTGGGGGCTGCGGGCTTTCCTGCTGCCTTCAAGCCTCAAAGCCACCCTTTCCCACTGGGCGCCGGGCCAGGCACAAAAATGGCCTATGGCTGGAGATGGGTCCCCCGCCCAAAGAGCCAGCAGGGAAAACTATGCCTTGTTCTAAAGCTCTTTGGGAACTGCTTGCGTAGCCCCACAGACCTGGGGGCTGCGGGCTTTCCTGCTGCCTTCAGCCTCGACACCACCCTTTCCCACTTGGCACTGCTCCAGGCTCAAAAATGGCCATACGGCTGGAGATGGGTCCCCCGCCCAGAGAGCCAGCAGGGAAAACTATGCCTTGTTCTAAAGCTCTTTGGGAACCGCTTGCGTAGCCGCACAGACGTGGGGGCTGCGGGCTTTCCTGCTGCCTTCAGTCTCAAAGCCACCCTTTCCCACTTGGCGCCCTATCAGGCACAAAAATGGCCTATGGGTGGAGATGGGTCCCATGCCCAAAGAGCCAGCAGGGAAAACTATGCCTTGTTCTAAAGCTCTTTGGGAACCGCTTGCGTAGCCCCACAGACGTGGGGGCTGCGGGCTTTCCTGCTGCCTTCAGCCTCGATACCACCATTTCCCACTTGGCGCTGCGCCATGCACAAAAATGGCCATACGGCTGGAGATGGGTCCCCCGCCCAAAGAGCCAGCAGGGAAAACTATGCCTTGTTCTAAAGCTCTTTGGGAACCGCTTGCGTAGCCCCACAGACCTGGGGGCTGCGGGCTTTCCTGCTGCCTTTAGCCTCGACACCACCCTTTCCCTCTTGGCGCCGCGCCAGGCACAAAAATGGCCGTACGGCTGGAGATGGGTCCCCCGCCCAATGAGCCAGCAGGGAAAACTATGCCTTGTTCTAAAGCTCTTTGGGAACCGCTTGCGTAGCCGCACAGACCTGGGGGCTGCGGGCTTTCCTGCTGTCTTCAGCCTCAAAGCCACCCTTTCCCACTTTGCGCCGCATCAGGCACAAAAATGGATATACGGCTGGAGATGGGTCCCCCGCCCAAAGAGCCAGCAGGGAAAAACTATGCCTTGTTCTAAAGCTCTTTGGGAACCGCTTGCGTAGCCCCACAGACCTGGGGGCTGCAGGCTTTCCTGCTGCCTTCAGCCTCAAAACCACCCTTTCCCACTACGCAACGCGCCAGGCATAAAAATAGCCATACGACTGGAGATGGGTCCCCCGCCCAAAGAGCCAGCAGGGAAAACTATGCCTTGTTCTAAAGCTCTTTGGGAACCGCTTGCGTAGCCCCACAGACCTTGGGGCTGCGGGCTTTCCTGCTGCCTTCAGCCTCGACAGCACCCTTTCCCACTTGGCGCCGCGCCAGGCACAAAAATGGCCTATGTCTGGAGATGGGTCCCATGCCCTAAGAGCCAGCTGGGAAAACCTATGCCTTGTTCTATAAGCTCTTTGGGAACCGCTTGCGTAGCACCACAGACCTGGGGGTTGCGGGCTTTGCTCCCTGCCTTCAGCCTCAAAGCCACCCTTTCCACCTGGCGCCGCGCCAGGCTCAAAAATGGCCATACGGCTGGAGATGGGGTCCCCCGCCCAGAGAGCCAGCAGGAAAACTATGCCTTGTTCTAAAGCTCTTTGGGAACCGCTTGCATAGCCCCACAGACCTGGGGCTGCGGGCTTTCCTGCTGTCTTCAGCCTCAAAGCAACCCTTTCCCACTTGGCGCCCTATCAAGCACAAAAATGGCCTATGCTGGAGATGGTCCCATGCCCAAAGAGCCAGCAGGGAAAACTATGCCTTGTTCTAAAGCTCTTTGGGAACCGCTTGCTTGGCCCCACAGACCTGGGGGCTGCGGGCTTTCCTGCTGCCTTCAGCCTCAAAACCACCCTTTCCCACTTGGCCCCGGCCAGGCACAAAAATGGCCATACGGCTGGAGATGGGTCCCCCGCCCAAAGAGCCAGCAGGGAAAACTATGCCTTGTTCTAATGCTCTTTGGGGAACCGCTTGCGTAGCCCCACAGACCTGGGGGCTGCAGGCTTTGCTGCTGCCTTCAGCCTCAAAACCACCCTTTCCCACTTGGCACTGCTCCAGGCACAAAAATGGCCATACGGCTGGAGATGGGTCCCCTGCCCAAAGAGCCAGCAGGGAAAATTATGCCTTGTTCTAAAGCTCTTTGGGAACCGCTTGCGTAGCCCCACAGACCTGGGGGCTGCGGGCTTTCCTGCTGCCTTTAGCCTCGACACAACCCTTTCCCACTTGGCGCCGCGCCAGGCTCAAAAATGGCCATACGGCTGGAGATGGGTCCCCCTCCAGAGAGCCAGCAGGGAAAACTATGCCTTGTTCTAAAGCTCTTTGGGAACCGCTTGCGTAGCCCCACAGACCTGGGGGCTGCGGGCTTTCCTGCTGCCTTCAAGCCTCAAAGCCACCCTTTCCCACTGGGCGCCGGGCCAGGCACAAAATGGCCTATGGCTGGAGATGGGTCCCCCGAACAAAGAGCCAGCAGGGAAAACTATGCCTTGTTCTAAAGCTCTTTGGGAACTGCTTGCGTAGCCCCACAGACCTGGGGGCTGCAGGCTTTCCTGCTGCTTCAGCCTCAAAGCCACCCTTTCCCACTTGGCGCCCTATCAAGCACAAAAATGGCCTATGGCTGGAGATGGGTCCCATGCCCAAAGAGCCAGCAGGGAAAACTATGCCTTGTTCTAAAGCTCTTTGGGAACCGCTTGCTTGGCCCCACAGACGTGGGGGCTGCGGGCTTTCCTGCTGCCTTTAGCCTCGACACCACCCTTTCCCTCTTGGCGCCGCGCCAGGCACAAAAAATGGCCGTACGGCTGGAGATGGGTCCCCCGCCCAATGAGCCAGCAGGGAAAACTATGCCTTGTTCTAAAGCTCTTTGGGAACCGCTTGCGTAGCCGCACAGACCTGGGGGCTGCGGGCTTTCCTGCTGTCTTCAGCCTCAAAGCCACCCTTTCCCACTTTGCGCCGCATCAGGCACAAAAATGGATATACGGCTGGAGATGGGTCCCCCGCCCAAAGAGCCAGCAGGGAAAACTATGCCTTGTTCTAAAGCTCTTTGGGAACCGCTTGCGTAGCCCCACAGACCTGGGGGCTGCAGGCTTTCCTGCTGCCTTCAGCCTCAAAACCACCCTTTCCCACTACGCAACGCGCCAGGCATAAAAATAGCCATACGACTGGAGATGGGTCCCCCGCCCAAAGAGCCAGCAGGGAAAACTATGCCTTGTTCTAAAGCTCTTTGGGAACCGCTTGCGTAGCCCCACAGACCTTGGGGCTGCGGGCTTTCCTGCTGCCTTCAGCCTCGACAGCACCCTTTCCCACTTGGCGCCGCGCCAGGCACAAAAATGGCCTATGTCTGGAGATGGGTCCCATGCCCTAAGAGCCAGCTGGGAAAACTATGCCTTGTTCTAAAGCTCTTTGGGAACCGCTTGCGTAGCACCACAGACCTGGGGGTTGCGGGCTTTGCTCCTGCCTTCAGCCTCAAAGCCACCCTTTCCCACCTGGCGCCGCGCCAGGCTCAAAAATGGCCATACGGCTGGAGATGGGTCCCCCGCCCAGAGAGCCAGCAGGGAAAACTATGCCTTGTTCTAAAGCTCTTTGGGAACCGCTTGCATAGCCCCACAGACCTGGGGGCTGCGGGCTTTCCTGCTGTCTTCAGCCTCAAAGCAACCCTTTCCCACTTGGCGCCCTATCAAGCACAAAAATGGCCTATGGCTGGAGATGGGTCCCATGCCCAAAGAGCCAGCAGGGAAAACTATGCCTTGTTCTAAAGCTCTTTGGGAACCGCTTGCTTGGCCCCACAGACCTAGGGGCTGCGGGCTTTCCTGCTGCCTTCAGCCTCAAAACCACCCTTTCCCACTTGGCCCCCGGCCAGGCACAAAAATGGCCATACGGCTGGAGATGGGTCCCCCGCCCAAAGAGCCAGCAGGGAAAACTATGCCTTGTTCTAATGCTCTTTGGGAACCGCTTGCGTAGCCCCACAGACCTGGGGGCTGCAGGCTTTGCTGCTGCCTTCAGCCTCAAAGCCACCCTTTCCCACTTGGCGCCGCGCCAGGCACAAAAATGGCCATACGGCTGGAGATGGGTCCCCCGCCCAAAGAGCCAGCAGGGAAAATTATGCCTTGTTCTAAAGCTCTTTGGGAACCGCTTGCGTAGCCCCACAGACCTGGGGGCTGCGGGCTTTCCTGCTGCCTTTAGCCTCGACACAACCCTTTCCCACTTGGCGCCGCGCCAGGCTCAAAAATGGCCATACGGCTGGAGATGGGTCCCCCTCCCAGAGAGCCAGCAGGGAAAACTATGCCTTGTTCTAAAGCTCTTTGGGAACCGCTTGCGTAGCCCCACAGACCTGGGGGCTGCGGGCTTTCCTGCTGCCTTCAAGCCTCAAAGCCACCCTTTCCCACTGGGCGCCGGGCCAGGCACAAAAATGGCCTATGGCTGGAGATGGGTCCCCCGAACAAAGAGCCAGCAGGGAAAACTATGCCTTGTTCTAAAGCTCTTTGGGAACTGCTTGCGTAGCCCCACAGACCTGGGGGCTGCAGGCTTTCCTGCTGCCTTCAGCCTCAAAGCCACCCTTTCCCACTTGGCGCCCTATCAAGCACAAAAATGGCCTATGGCTGGAGATGGGTCCCATGCCCAAAGAGCCAGCAGGGAAAACTATGCCTTGTTCTAAAGCTCTTTGGGAACCGCTTGCTTGGCCCCACAGACGTGGGGGCTGCGGGCTTTCCTGCTGCCTTCAGCCTCGACAGCACCCTTTCCCACTTGGCGCCGCGCCAGGCACAAAAATGGCCTATGTCTGGAGATGGGTCCCATGCCCTAAGAGCCAGCAGGGAAAACTATGCCTTGTTCTAAAGCTCTTTGGGAACCGCTTGCGTAGCACCACAGACCTGGGGGTTGCGGGCTTTGCTCCTGCCTTCAGCCTCAAAGCCACCCTTTCCCACCTGGCGCCGCGCCAGGCTCAAAAATGGCCATACGGCTGGAGATGGGTCCCCCGCCCAGAGAGCCAGCAGGGAAAACTATGCCTTGTTCTAAAGCTCTTTGGGAACCGCTTGCGTAGCCCCACAGACCTGGGGGCTGCGGGCTTTCCTGCTGTCTTCAGCCTCAAAGCAACCCTTTCCCACTTGGCGCCCTATCAAGCACAAAAATGGCCTATGGCTGGAGATGGGTCCCATGCCCAAAGAGCCAGCAGGGAAAACTATGCCTTGTTCTAAAGCTCTTTGGGAACCGCTTGCTTGGCCCCACAGACCTAGGGGCTGCGGGCTTTCCTGCTGCCTTCAGCGTCAAAACCACCCTTTCCCACTTGGCCCCCGGCCAGGCACAAAAATGGCCATACGGCTGGAGATGGGTCCCCCGCCCAAAGAGCCAGCAGGGAAAACTATGCCTTGTTCTAATGCTCTTTGGGAACCGCTTGCGTAGCCCCACAGACCTGGGGGCTGCAGGCTTTGCTGCTGCCTTCAGCCTCAAAACCACCCTTTCCCACTTGGCGCTGCGCCAGGCACAAAAATGGCCATACGGCTGGAGATGGGTCCCCCGCCCAAAGAGCCAGCAGGGAAAATTATGCCTTGTTCTAAAGCTCTTTGGGAACCGCTTGCGTAGCCCCACAGACCTGGGGGCTGCGGGCTTTCCTGCTGCCTTCAAGCCTCAAAGCCACCCTTTCCCACTGGGCGCCGGGCCAGGCACAAAAATGGCCTATGGCTGGAGATGGGTCCCCCGAACAAAGAGCCAGCAGGGAAAACTATGCCTTGTTCTAAAGCTCTTTGGGAACCGCTTGCGTAGCCCCACAGACCTGGGGGCTGCAGGCTTTCCTGCTGCCTTCAGCCTCAAAGCCACCCTTTCCCACTTGGCGCCCTATCAAGCACAAAAATGGCCTATGGCTGGAGATGGGTCCCCCGCCCAAAGAGCCAGCAGGGAAAACTATGCCTTGTTCTAAAGCTCTTTGGGAACCGCTTGCTTGGCCCCACAGACGTGGGGGCTGCGGGCTTTCCTGCTGCCTTCAGCCTCGACACCACCCTTTCCCACTTGGCGCCGCGCCAGGCACAAAAATGGCCATACGGCTGGAGATGGGTCCCCCGCCCAAAGAGCCAGCAGGGAAAACTATGCCTTGTTCTAAAGCTCTTTGGGAACCGCTTGCGTAGCCCCACAGACCTGGGGGCTGCGGGCTTTCCTGCTGCCTTCACCCTCAAAACCACCCTTTCCCACTTGGCACTGCTCCAGGCTCAAAAATGGCCATACGGCTGCAGATGGGTCCCCCGCCCAGAGAGCCAGCAGGGAAAACTATGCCTTGTTCTAAAGCTCTTTGGGAACCGCTTGCGTAGCCCCACAGACCTGGGGGCTGCGGGCTTTGCTGCTGCCTTCAGCCTCAAAGCCACCCTTTCCCACTTGGCGCCGGGCCAGGCACAAAAATGGCCATACGGCTGGAGATGGGTCCCCCGCCCAAAGAGCCAGCAGGGAAAACTATGCCTTGTTCTAAAGCTCTTTGGGAACCGCTTGCTTGGCCCCACAGACCTGGGGGCTGCAGGCTTTGCTGCTGCCTTCAGCCTCAACACCACCCTTTCCCACTACGCACCGCGCCAGGCACAAAAATGGCCATACGGCTGGAGATGGGTCCCCTGCCAAAAGAGCCAGCAGGGAAAACTATGCCTTGTTCTAAAGCTCTTTGGGAACCGCTTGCGTAGCCCCACAGACCTGGGGGCTGCGGGCTTTCCTGCTGCCTTCACCCTCAAAACCACCCTTTCCCACTTGGCACTGCTCCAGGTTCAAAAATGGCCATACGGCTGGAGATGGGTCCCCCGCCCAGAGAGCCAGCAGGGAAAACTATGCCTTGTTCTAAAGCTCTTTGGGAACCGCTTGCGTAGCCCCACACACCTGGGGGCTGCGGGCTTTCCTGCTGCATTCAGCCTCAAAGCCACCCTTTCCCTCTTGGCGCCGGGCCAGGCACAAAAATGGCCATACGGCTGGAGATGGGTCCCCCGCCCAAAGAGCCAGCAGGGAAAACTATGCCTTGTTCTAAAGCTCTTTGGGAACCGCTTGCGTAGCCCCACAGACCTGGGGCTGCAGGGTTTGTGCTGCCTTCAGCGTCAAAGCCACCCTTTCCCACTTGGCGCTGCGCCATGCACAAAAATGGCCGTACGGCTGGAGATGGGTCCCCCGCCCAAAGAGCCAGCAGGGAAAACTATGCCTTGTTCTAAAGCTCTTTGGGAACCGCTTGCGTAGCCGCACAGACCTGGGGGCTGCGGGCTTTGCTGCTGCCTTCAGCCTCAAAGCCACCCTTTCCCACTTGGCGCCGGGCCAGGCGCAAAAATGGCCATACGGCTGGAGATGGGTCCCCCGCCCAGAGAGCCAGCAGGGAAAACTATGCCTTGTTCTAAAGCTCTTTGGGAACCGCTTGCGTAGCCCCACAGACCTGGGGGCTGCGGGCTTTCCTGCTGCCTTCAGCCTCAAAGCCACCCTTTCCCACTTGGCGCCGGGCCAGGCACAAAAATGGCCATATGGCTGGAGATGGGTCCCATGCCCAAAGAGCCAGCAGGGAAAACTATGCCTTGTTCTAAAGCTCTTTGGGAACCGCTTGCGTAGCCCCACAGACCTGGGGGCTGCGGGCTTTGCTGCTGCCTTCAGCCTCAAAGCCACCCTTTCCCACTTGGCGCCGCGCCAGGCACAAAAATGGCCATACGGCTGGAGATGGGTCCCCCGCCCAAAGAGCCAGCAGGGAAAACTATGCCTTGTTCTAAAGCTCTTTGGGAACCGCTTGCGTAGCCCCACAGACCTGGGGGCTGCAGTCTTTGCTGCTGCCTTCAGCGTCAAAACCACCCTTTCCCACTACGCACCGCGCCAGGCACAAAAGTGGCCATACGGCTGGAGATGGGTCCCCCGCCCAAAGAGCCAGCAGGGAAAACTATGCCTTGTTCTAAAGCTCTTTGGGAACCGCTTTTGTAGCCGCACAGACGTGGGGGCTGCGGGCTTTCCTGCTGCCTTCAGCCTCAAAACCACCCTATGCCACTACGCACCGCGTCAGGCACAAAAATAGCCATACGGCTGGAGATGGGTCCCCCACCCAAAGAGCCAGCAGGGAAAATTATGCCTTGTTCTAAAGCTCTTTGGGAACCGCTTGCGTAGCCGCACAGACCTGGGGGCTGCGGGCTTTCCTGCTGCCTTCAGCCTCGACACCACCCTTTCCCACTTGGCGCCCTATCAAGCACAAAAATGGCCTATGGCTGGAGATGGGTCCCATGCCCAAAGAGCCAGCAGGGAAAACTATACCTTGTTCTAAAGCTCTTTGGGAACCGCTTGCGTAGCCCCACACACGTGGGGGCTGCGGGCTTTCCTGCTGCCTTCAGCCTCAAAACCACCCTTTCCCACTTGGCACTGCTCCAGGCTCAAAAATGGCCATACGGCTGGAGATGGGTCCCCCGCCCAGAGAGCCAGCAGGGAAAACTATGCCTTGTTCTAAAGCTCTTTGGGAACCGCTTGCGTAGCCCCACAGACCTGGGGGCTGCGGGCTTTCCTGCTGCCTTCAGCCTCAAAGCCACCCTTTCGCACTTGGGGCTTCGCCATGCACAAAAATGGCCATATGGCTGGAGATGGGTCCCATGCCCAAAGAGCCAGCAGGGAAAACTATGCCTTGTTCTAAAGCTCTTTGGGAACCGCTTGCGTAGCCCCACAGACCTGGGGGCTGCGGGCTTTGCTGCTGCCTTCAGCCTCAAAGCCACCCTTTCCCACTTGGCGCCCTATCAGGCACAAAAATGGCCATACGGCTGGAGATGGGTCCCCCGCCCAAAGAGCCAGCAGGGAAAACTATGCCTTGTTCTAAAGCTCTTTGGGAACCGCTTGCGTAGCCCCACAGACCTGGGGGCTGCAGTCTTTGCTGCTGCCTTCAGCGTCAAAACCACCCTTTCCCACTACGCACCGCGCCAGGCACAAAAATGGCCATACGGCTGGAGATGGGTCCCCCGCCCAAAGAGCCAGCAGGGAAAACTATGCCTTGTTCTAAAGCTCTTTGGGAACCGCTTTTGTAGCCGCACAGACGTGGGGGCTGCGGGCTTTCCTGCTGCCTTCAGCCTCAAAACCACCCTATGCCACTACGCACCGCGTCAGGCACAAAAATAGCCATACGGCTGGAGATGGGTCCCCCACCCAAAGAGCCAGCAGGGAAAATTATGCCTTGTTCTAAAGCTCTTTGGGAACCGCTTGCGTAGCCGCACAGACCTGGGGGCTGCGGGCTTTCCTGCTGCCTTCAGCCTCGACACCACCCTTTCCCACTTGGCGCCCTATCAAGCACAAAAATGGCCTATGGCTGGAGATGGGTCCCATGCCCAAAGAGCCAGCAGGGAAAACTATGCCTTGATCTAAAGCTCTTTGGGAACCGCTTGCGTAGCCCCACACACGTGGGGGCTGCGGGCTTTCCTGCTGCCTTCAGCCTCAAAACCACCCTTTCCCACTTGGCACTGCTCCAGGCTCAAAAATGGCCATACGGCTGGAGATGGGTCCCCCGCCCAGAGAGCCAGCAGGGAAAACTATGCCTTGTTCTAAAGCTCTTTGGGAACCGCTTGCGTAGCCCCACAGACCTGGGGGCTGCGGGCTTTCCTGCTGCCTTCAGCCTCAAAGCCACCCTTTCGCACCTGGGGCTTCGCCAGGCACAAAAATGGCCATACGGCTGGAGATGGGTCCCCCGCCCAAAGAGCCAGCAGGGAAAACTATGCCTTGTTCTAAAGCTCTTTGGGAACCGCTTGCATAGCCCCACACACCTGGGGGCTGCGGGCTTTCCTGCTGCCTTTAGCCTCGACACCACCCTTTCCCTCTTGGCGCCGCGCCAGGCACAAAAATGGCCGTACGGCTGGAGATGGGTCCCCCGCCCAAAGAGCCAGCAGGGAAAACTATGCCTTGTTCTAAAGCTCTTTGGGAACCGCTTGCGTAGCCCCACAGACCTGGGGGCTGCAGGCTTTCCTGCTGCCTTCAGCCTCAAAACCACCCTTTCCCACTACGCAACGCGCCAGGCATAAAAATAGCCATACGACTGGAGATGGGTCCCCCGCCCAAAGAGCCACAAGGGAAAACTCTGCCTTGTTCTAAAGCTCTTTGGGAACCGCTTGCGTAGCCCCACAGACCTGGGGGCTGCGGGCTTTCCTGCTGCCTTCAGCCTCGACAGCACCCTTTCCCACTTGGCTTCGCGCCAGGCACAAAAATGGCCTATGGCTGGAGATGGGTCCCATGCCCTAAGAGCCAGCTGGGAAAACTATGCCTTGTTCTAAAGCTCTTTGGGAACCGCTTGCGTAGCCCCACAGACCTGGGGGCTGCGGGCTTTCCTGCTGTCTTCAGCCTCAAAGCAACCCTTTCCCACTTGGCGCCCTATCAAGCACAAAAATGGCCTATGGCTGGAGATGGGTGCCATGCCCTAAGAGCCAGCTGGGAAAACTATGCCTTGTTCTAAAGCTCTTTGGGAAGCGCTTGCGTAGCCCCACAGACCTGGGGGCTGCGGGCTTTCCTGCTGCCTTCAGCCTCAAAGCCACCCTTTCCCACTTGGCGCTGCGCCATGCACAAAAATGGCCATACGGCTGGAGATGGGTCCCCCGCCCAAAGAGCCAGCAGGGAAAACTATGCCTTGTTCTAAAGCTCTTTGGGAACTGCTTGCGTAGCTCCACAGACCTGGGGGCTGCGGGCTTTCCTGCTGCCTTTAGCCTCGACACCACCCTTTCCCTCTTGGCGCCGCGCCAGGCACAAAAATGGCCGTACGGCTGGAGATGGGTCCCCCGCCCAAAAAGCCAGCTGGGAAAATTATGCCTTGTTCTAAAGCTCTTTGGGAACCGCTTGCGTAGCCGCACAGACCTGGGGGCTGCGGGCTTTCCTGCTGCCTTCAGCCTCGACACCACCCTTTCCCACTTGGCGCCCTATCAAGCACAAAAATGGCCTATGGCTGGAGATGGGTCCCATGCCCAAAGAGCCAGCAGGGAAAACTATGCCTTGTTCTAAAGCTCTTTGGGAACCGCTTGCGTAGCCCCACACACGTGGGGGCTGCGGGCTTTCCTGCTGCCTTCAGCCTCAAAACCACCCTTTCCCACTTGGCCCCCGGCCAGGCACAAAAATGGCCATACGGCTGGAGATGGGTCCCCCGCCCAAAGAGCCAGCAGGGAAAATTATGCCTTGTTCTAAAGCTCTTTGGGAACCGCTTGCGTAGCCCCACAGACCTGGGGGCTGCAGGCTTTGCTGCTGCCTTCAGCCTCAAAACCACCCTTTCCCACTTGGCGCTGCGCCAGGCACAAAAATGGCCATATGGCTGGAGATGGGTCCCCCGCCCAAAGAGCCAGCAGGGAAAATTATGCCTTGTTCTAAAGCTCTTTGGGAACCGCTTGCGTAGCCCCACAGACCTGGGGGCTGCGGGCTTTCCTGCTGCCTTCAAGCCTCAAAGCCACCCTTTCCCACTGGGCGCCGGGCCAGGCACAAAAATGGCCTATGGCTGGAGATGGGTCCCCCGCCCAAAGAGCCAGCAGGGAAAACTATGCCTTGTTCTAAAGCTCTTTGGGAACTGCTTGCGTAGCCCCACAGACCTGGGGGCTGCGGGCTTTCCTGCTGCCTTCAGCCTCGACACCACCCTTTCCCACTTGGCACTGCTCCAGGCTCAAAAATGGCCATACGGCTGGAGATGGGTCCCCCGCCCAGAGAGCCAGCAGGGAAAACTATGCCTTGTTCTAAAGCTCTTTGGGAACCGCTTGCGTAGCCGCACAGACCTGGGGGCTGCGGGCTTTCCTGCTGCCTTCAGTCTCAAAGCCACCCTTTCCCACTTGGCGCCGGGCCAGGCACAAAAATGGCCATACGGCTGGAGATGGGTCCCCCGCCCAAAGAGACAGCAGGGAAAACTATGCCTTGTTCTAAAGCTCTTTGGGAACCGCTTGCGTAGCCCCACAGACGTGGGGGCTGCGGGCTTTCCTGCTGCCTTCAGCCTCGATACCACCATTTCCCACTTGGCGCTGCGCCATGCACAAAAATGGCCATAAGGCTGGAGATGGGTCCCCCGCCCAAAGAGACAGCAGGGAAAACTATGCCTTGTTCTAAAGCTCTTTGGGAACCGCTTGCGTAGCCCCACAGACCTGGGGGCTGCGGGCTTTCCTGCTGCCTTTAGCCTCGACACCACCCTTTCCCTCTTGGCGCCGGGCCAGGCACAAAAATGGCCATATGGCTGAAGATGGGTCCCATGCCCAAAGAGCCAGCAGGGAAAACTATGCCTTGTTCTAAAGCTCTTTGGGAACCGCTTGCGTAGCCCCACAGACCTGGGGGCTGCGGGCTTTGCTGCTGCCTTCAGCCTCAAAGCCACCCTTTCCCACTTGGCGCCGCGCCAGGCACAAAAATGGCCATACGGCTGGAGATGGGTCCCCCGCCCAAAGAGCCAGCAGGGAAAACTATGCCTTGTTCTAAAGCTCTTTGGGAACCGCTTGCTTGGCCCCACAGACCTGGGGGCTGCAGTCTTTGCTGCTGCCTTCAGCCTCAACACCACCCTTTCCCACTTGGCGCCGGGCCAGGGACAAAAATGGCCATACGGCTGGAGATGGGTCCCCTGCCCAAAGAGCCAGCAGGGAAAACTATGCCTTGATCTAAAGCTCTTTGGTGAACCGCTTGCGTAGCCCCACAGACGTGGGGGCTGCGGGCTTTCCTGCTGCCTTCAGCGTCAAAACCACCCTTTCCCACTACGCACCGCGCCAGGCACAAAAATGGCCATACGGCTGGAGATGGGTCCCCCGCCCAAAGAGCCAGCAGGGAAAACTATGCCTTGTTCTAAAGCTCTTTGGGAACCGCTTGCTTGGCCCCACAGACGTGGGGGCTGCGGGCTTTCCTGCTGCCTTCAGCCTCAAAACCACCCTATGCTACTACGCACCGCGTCAGGCACAAAAATAGCCATACGGCTGGAGATGGGTCCCCCACCCAAAGAGCCAGCAGGGAAAACTATGCCTTGTTCTAAAGCTCTTTGGGAACCGCTTGCGTAGCCCCACAGACCTGGGGGCTGCAGGCTTTCCTGCTGTCTTCAGCCTCAAAGCCACCCTTTCCCACTTGGCGCCCTATCAGGCACAAAAATGGCCTATGGGTGGAGATGGGTCCCATGCCCAAAGAGCCAGCAGGGAAAACTATGCCTTGTTCTAAAGCTCTTTGGGAACCGCTTGCGTAGCCCCACAGACCTGGGGGCTGCGGGCTTTCCTGCTGCCTTCAGCCTCGATACCACCATTTCCCACTTGGCGCTGCGCCATGCACAAAAATGGCCATAAGGCTGGAGATGGGTCCCCCGCCCAAAGAGCCAGCAGGGAAAACTATGCCTTGTTCTAAAGCTCTTTGGGAACCGCTTGCGTAGCCCCACAGACCTGGGGGCTGCGGGCTTTCCTGCTGCCTTTAGCCTCGACAACACCCTTTCCCTCTTGGCGCCGGGCCAGGCACAAAAATGGCCATATGGCTGGAGATGGGTCCCATGCCCAAAGAGCCAGCAGGGAAAACTATGCCTTGTTCTAAAGCTCTTTGGGAACCGCTTGCGTAGCCCCACAGACCTGGGGGCTGCGGGCTTTGCTGCTGCCTTCAGCCTCAAAGCCACCCTTTCCCACTTGGCGCCGCGCCAGGCACAAAAATGGCCATACGGCTGGAGATGGGTCCCCCGCCCAAAGAGCCAGCAGGGAAAACTATGCCTTGTTCTAAAGCTCTTTGGGAACCGCTTGCTTGGCCCCACAGACCTGGGGGCTGCAGGCTTTGCTGCTGCCTTCAGCCTCAACACCACCCTTTCCCACTTGGCGTCGGGCCAGGGACAAAAATGGCCATACGGCTGGAGATGGGTCCCCTGCCCAAAGAGCCAGCAGGGAAAACTATGCCTTGTTCTAAAGCTCTTTGGTGAAACGCTTGCGTAGCCCCACAGACCTGGGGGCTGCGGGCTTTCCTGCTGCCTTCAGCGTCAAAACCACCCTTTCCCACTACGCACCGCGCCAGGCACAAAAATGGCCATACGGCTGGAGATGGGTCCCCCGCCCAAAGAGCCAGCAGGGAAAACTATGCCTTGTTCTAAAGCTCTTTGGGAACCGCTTGCTTGGGCCCACAGACCTGGGGGCTGCGGGCTTTCCTGCTGCCTTCAGCCTCAAAACCACCCTATGCCACTACGCACCGCGTCAGGCACAAAAATAGCCATACGGCTGGAGATGGGTCCCCCACCCAAAGAGCCAGCAGGGAAAACTATGCCTTGTTCTAAAGCTCTTTGGGAACCGCTTGCGTAGCCGCACAGACCTGGGGGCTGCGGGCTTTCCTGCTGCCTTCAGCCTCGACACCACCCTTTCCCACTTGGCGCCCTATCAAGCACAAAAATGGCCTATGGCTGGAGATGGGTCCCATGCCCAAAGAGCCAGCAGGGAAAACTATGCCTTGTTCTAAAGCTCTTTGGGAACCGCTTGCGTAGCCCCACACACGTGGGGGCTGCGGGCTTTCCTGCTGCCTTCAGCCTCAAAACCACCCTTTCCCACTTGGCCCCCGGCCAGGCACAAAAATGGCCATACGGCTGGAGATGGGTCCCCCGCCCAAAGAGCCAGCAGGGAAAATTATGCCTTGTTCTAAAGCTCTTTGGGAACCGCTTGCGTAGCCCCACAGACCTGGGGGCTGCAGGCTTTGCTGCTGCCTTCAGCCTCAAAACCACCCTTTCCCACTTGGCGCTGCGCCAGGCACAAAAATGGCCATATGGCTGGAGATGGGTCCCCCGCCCAAAGAGCCAGCAGGGAAAATTATGCCTTGTTCTAAAGCTCTTTGGGAACCGCTTGCGTAGCCCCACAGACCTGGGGGCTGCGGGCTTTCCTGCTGCCTTCAAGCCTCAAAGCCACCCTTTCCCACTGGGCGCCGGGCCAGGCACAAAAATGGCCTATGGCTGGAGATGGGTCCCCCGCCCAAAGAGCCAGCAGGGAAAACTATGCCTTGTTCTAAAGCTCTTTGGGAACTGCTTGCGTAGCCCCACAGACCTGGGGGCTGCGGGCTTTCCTGCTGCCTTCAGCCTCGACACCACCCTTTCCCACTTGGCACTGCTCCAGGCTCAAAAATGGCCATACGGCTGGAGATGGGTCCCCCGCCCAGAGAGCCAGCAGGGAAAACTATGCCTTGTTCTAAAGCTCTTTGGGAACCGCTTGCGTAGCCGCACAGACGTGGGGGCTGCGGGCTTTCCTGCTGCCTTCAGTCTCAAAGCCACCCTTTCCCACTTGGCGCCGGGCCAGGCACAAAAATGGCCATACGGCTGGAGATGGGTCCCCCGCCCAAAGAGACAGCAGGGAAAACTATGCCTTGTTCTAAAGCTCTTTGGGAACCGCTTGCGTAGCCCCACAGACGTGGGGGCTGCGGGCTTTCCTGCTGCCTTCAGCCTCGATACCACCATTTCCCACTTGGCGCTGCGCCATGCACAAAAATGGCCATAAGGCTGGAGATGGGTCCCCCGCCCAAAGAGACAGCAGGGAAAACTATGCCTTGTTCTAAAGCTCTTTGGGAACCGCTTGCGTAGCCCCACAGACCTGGGGGCTGCGGGCTTTCCTGCTGCCTTTAGCCTCGACACCACCCTTTCCCTCTTGGCGCCGGGCCAGGCACAAAAATGGCCATATGGCTGGAGATGGGTCCCATGCCCAAAGAGCCAGCAGGGAAAACTATGCCTTGTTCTAAAGCTCTTTGGGAACCGCTTGCGTAGCCCCACAGACCTGGGGGCTGCGGGCTTTGCTGCTGCCTTCAGCCTCAAAGCCACCCTTTCCCACTTGGCGCCGCGCCAGGCACAAAAATGGCCATACGGCTGGAGATGGGTCCCCCGCCCAAAGAGCCAGCAGGGAAAACTATGCCTTGTTCTAAAGCTCTTTGGGAACCGCTTGCTTGGCCCCACAGACCTGGGGGCTGCAGTCTTTGCTGCTGCCTTCAGCCTCAACACCACCCTTTCCCACTTGGCGCCGGGCCAGGGACAAAAATGGCCATACGGCTGGAGATGGGTCCCCTGCCCAAAGAGCCAGCAGGGAAAACTATGCCTTGATCTAAAGCTCTTTGGTGAACCGCTTGCGTAGCCCCACAGACGTGGGGGCTGCGGGCTTTCCTGCTGCCTTCAGCGTCAAAACCACCCTTTCCCACTACGCACCGCGCCAGGCACAAAAATGGCCATACGGCTGGAGATGGGTCCCCCGCCCAAAGAGCCAGCAGGGAAAACTATGCCTTGTTCTAAAGCTCTTTGGGAACCGCTTGCTTGGCCCCACAGACGTGGGGGCTGCGGGCTTTCCTGCTGCCTTCAGCCTCAAAACCACCCTATGCTACTACGCACCGCGTCAGGCACAAAAATAGCCATACGGCTGGAGATGGGTCCCCCACCCAAAGAGCCAGCAGGGAAAACTATGCCTTGTTCTAAAGCTCTTTGGGAACCGCTTGCGTAGCCCCACAGACCTGGGGGCTGCAGGCTTTCCTGCTGTCTTCAGCCTCAAAGCCACCCTTTCCCACTTGGCGCCCTATCGGGCACAAAAATGGCCTATGGGTGGAGATGGGTCCCATGCCCAAAGAGCCAGCAGGGAAAACTATGCCTTGTTCTAAAGCTCTTTGGGAACCGCTTGCGTAGCCCCACAGACCTGGGGGCTGCGGGCTTTCCTGCTGCCTTCAGCCTCGATACCACCATTTCCCACTTGGCGCTGCGCCATGCACAAAAATGGCCATAAGGCTGGAGATGGGTCCCCCGCCCAAAGAGCCAGCAGGGAAAACTATGCCTTGTTCTAAAGCTCTTTGGGAACCGCTTGCGTAGCCCCACAGACCTGGGGGCTGCAGGCTTTCCTGCTGCCTTTAGCCTCGACACCACCCTTTCCCTCTTGGCGCCGGGCCAGGCACAAAAATGGCCATATGGCTGGAGATGGGTCCCATGCCCAAAGAGCCAGCAGGGAAAACTATGCCTTGTTCTAAAGCTCTTTGGGAACCGCTTGCGTAGCCCCACAGACCTGGGGGCTGCGGGCTTTGCTGCTGCCTTCAGCCTCAAAGCCACCCTTTCCCACTTGGCGCCGCGCCAGGCACAAAAATGGCCATACGGCTGGAGATGGGTCCCCCGCCCAAAGAGCCAGCAGGGAAAACTATGCCTTGTTCTAAAGCTCTTTGGGAACCGCTTGCGTAGCCCCACAGACCTGGGGGCTGCGGGCTTTCCTGCTGCCTTCAGCCTCGATACCACCATTTCCCACTTGGCGCTGCGCCATGCACAAAAATGGCCATAAGGCTGGAGATGGGTCCCCCGCCCAAAGAGCCAGCAGGGAAAACTATGCCTTGTTCTAAAGCTCTTTGGGAACCGCTTGCGTAGCCCCACAGACCTGGGGGCTGCAGGCTTTCCTGCTGCCTTTAGCCTCGACACCACCCTTTCCCTCTTGGCGCCGGGCCAGGCACAAAAATGGCCATATGGCTGGAGATGGGTCCCATGCCCAAAGAGCCAGCAGGGAAAACTATGCCTTGTTCTAAAGCTCTTTGGGAACCGCTTGCGTAGCCCCACAGACCTGGGGGCTGCGGGCTTTGCTGCTGCCTTCAGGCTCGACACCACCCTTTCCCACTTGGCGCCGCGCCAGGCACAAAAATGGCCATACGGCTGGAGATGGGTCCCCCGCCCAAAGAGCCAGCAGGGAAAACTATGCCTTGTTCTAAAGCTCTTTGGGAACCGCTTGCTTGGCGCCACAGACCTGGGGGCTGCAGGCTTTGCTGCTGCCTTCAGCCTCAACACCACCCTTTCCCACTTGGCGTCGGGCCAGGGACAAAAATGGCCATACGGCTGGAGATGGGTCCCCTGCCCAAAGAGCCAGCAGGGAAAACTATGCCTTCTTCTAAAGCTCTTTGGTGAAACGCTTGCGTAGCCCCACAGACCTGGGGGCTGCGGGCTTTCCTGCTGCCTTCAGCGTCAAAACCACCCTTTCCCACTACGCACCGCGCCAGGCACAAAAATGGCCATACGGCTGGAGATGGGTCCCCCGCCCAAAGAGCCAGCAGGGAAAACTATGCCTTGTTCTAAAGCTCTTTGGGAACCGCTTGCTTGGGCCCACAGACCTGGGGGCTGCGGGCTTTCCTGCTGCCTTCAGCCTCAAAACCACCCTATGCCACTACGCACCGCGTCAGGCACAAAAATAGCCATACGGCTGGAGATGGGTCCCCCACCCAAAGAGCCAGCAGGGAAAACTATGCCTTGTTCTAAAGCTCTTTGGGAACCGCTTGCGTAGCCCCACAGACCTGGGGGCTGCAGGCTTTCCTGCTGTCTTTAGCCTCAAAGCCACCCTTTCTCACTTGGCGCCCTATCAGGCACAAAAATGGCCTATGGGTGGAGATGGGTCCCATGCCCAAAGAGCCAGCAGGGAAAACTATGCCTTGTTCTAAAGCTCTTTGGGAACCGCTTGCGTAGCCCCACAGACCTGGGGGCTGCGGGCTTTCCTGCTGCCTTCAGCCTCAAAGCCACCCTTTCCCACTTGGCGCTGCGCCATGCAGAAAAATGGCCATACGGCTGGAGATGGGTCCCCCGCCCAAAGAGCCAGCAGGGAAAACTATGCCTTGTTCTAAAGCTCTTTGGGAACTGCTTGCGTAGCTCCACAGACCTGGGGGCTGCGGGCTTTCCTGCTGACTTTAGCCTCGACACCACCCTTTCCCTCATGGCGCCGCGCCAGGCACAAAAATGGCCGTACGGCTGGAGATGGGTCCCCCGTCCGAAGAGCCAGCAGGGAAAATTATGCCTTGTTCTAAAGCTCTTTGGGAACCGCTTGCGTAGCCGCACAGACCTGGGGGCTGCGGGCTTTCCTGCTGCCTTCAGCCTCGACACCACCCTTTCCCACTTGGCGCCCTATCAAGCACAAAAATGGCCTATGGCTGGAGATGGGTCCCATGCCCAAAGAGCCAGCAGGGAAAACTATGCCTTGTTCTAAAGCTCTTTGGGAACCGCTTGCGTAGCCCCACACACGTGGGGGCTGCGGGCTTTCCTGCTGCCTTCAGCCTCGACACCACCCTTTCCCACTTGGCCCCCGGCCAGGCACAAAAATGGCCATACGGCTGGAGATGGGTCCCCCGCCCAAAGAGCCAGCAGGGAAAATTATGCCTTGTTCTAAAGCTCTTTGGGAACCGCTTGCGTAGCCGCACAGACCTGGGGGCTGCGGGCTTTCCTGCTGCCTTTAGCCTCGACACCACCCTTTCCCTCTTGGCTCCGCGCCAGGCACAAAAATGGCCGTACGGCTGTAGATGGGTCCCCCGCCCAAAGAGCCAGCAGGGAAAAGTATGCCTTGTTCTAAAGCTCTTTGGGAACCGCTTGCGTAGCCGCACAGACCTGGGGGCTGCGGGCTTTCCTGCTGCCTTCAGCCTCAAAGCCACCCTTTCCCACTTTGCGCCGCATCAGGCACAAAAATGGCCATACGGCTGGAGATGGGTCCCCCGCCCAAAGAGCCAGCAGGGAAAACTATGCCTTGTTCTAAAGCTCTTTGGGAACCGCTTGCGTAGCCCCACAGACCTGGGGGCTGCAGGCTTTCCTGCTGCCTTCAGCCTCAAAACCACCCTTTCCCACTACGCAACACGCCAGGCATAAAAATAGCCATACGACTGGAGATGGGTCCCCCGCCCAAAGAGCCAGCAGGGAAAACTATGCCTTGTTCTAAAGCTCTTTGGGAACCGCTTGCGTAGCCCCACAGACCTTGGGGCTGCGGGCTTTCCTGCTGCCTTCAGCCTCGACAGCACCCTTTCCCACTTGGCTTCGCGCCAGGCACAAAAATGGCCTATGGCTGGAGATGGGTCCCATGCCCTAAGAGCCAGCTGGGAAAACTATGCCTTGTTCTAAAGCTCTTTGGGAACCGCTTGCGTAGCACCACAGACCTGGGGGCTGCAGGCTTTGCTCCTGCCTTCAGCCTCAAAGCCACCCTTTCCCACCTGGCGGCGCGCCAGGCTCAAAAATGGCCATACGGCTGGAGATGGGTCCCCCGCCCAGAGAGCCAGCAGCGAAAACTATGCCTTGTTCTAAAGCTCTTTGGGAACCGCTTGCGTAGCCCCACAGACCTGGGGGCTGCGCGCTTTCCTGCTGTCTTCAGCCTCAAAGCAACCCTTTCCCACTTGGCGCCCTATCAAGCACAAAAAATGGCCTATGGCTGGAGATGGGTCCCATGCAAAAAAAGAGCCAGAAGGGAAAAACTATGCCTTGTTCTAAAGCTCTTTGGGAACCGCTTGCGTAGCCCCACACACCTGGGGGCTGCGGGCTTTCCTGCTGCCTTCAGCCTCAAAACCACCCTTTCCCACTTGGCCCCCGGCCAGGCACAAAAATGGCCATACGGCTGGAGATGGGTCCCCCGCCCAAAGAGCCAGCAGGGAAAACTATGCCTTGTTCTAAAGCTCTTTGGGAACCGCTTGCGTAGCCCCACAGACCTGGGGGCTGCGGGCTTTGCTGCTGCCTTCAGCCTCAAAACCACCCTTTCCCACTTGGCGCTGCGCCAGGCACAAAAATGGCCATACGGCTGGAGATGGGTCCCCCGCCCAAAGAGCCAGCAGGGAAAATTATGCCTTGTTCTAAAGCTCTTTGGGAACCGCTTGCGTAGCCCCACAGACCTGGGGGCTGCGGGCTTTCCTGCTGCCTTTAGCCTCGACACAACCCTTTCCCACTTGGCGCCGCGCCAGGCTCAAAAATGGCCATACGGCTGGAGATGGGTCCCATGCCCAAAGAGCCAGCAGGGAAAACTATGCCTTGTTCTAAAGCTCTTTGGGAACCGCTTGCGTAGCCCCACAGACCTGGGGGCTGCGGGCTTTCCTGCTGCCTTCAAGCCTCAAAGCCACCCTTTCCCACTGGGCGCCGGGCCAGGCACAAAAATGGCCTATGGCTGGAGATGGGTCCCCCGAACAAAGAGCCAGCAGGGAAAACTATGCCTTGTTCTAAAGCTCTTTGGGAACTGCTTGCATAGCCCCACAGACCTGGGGGCTGCAGGCTTTCCTGCTGCCTTCAGCCTCAAAGCCACCCTTTCCCACTTGGCGCCCTATCAAGCACAAAAATGGCCTATGGCTGGAGATGGGTCCCAGGCCCAAAGAGCCAGCAGGGAAAACTATGCCTTGTTCTAAAGCTCTTTGGAAACCGCTTGCTTGGCCCCACAGACGTGGGGGCTGCGGGCTTTCCTGCTGCCTTCAGCCTCGACACCACCCTTTCCCACTTGGCGCCGCGCCAGGCACAAAAATGGCCATACGGCTGGAGATGGGTCCCCCGCCCAAAGAGCCAGCAGGGAAAACTATGCCTTGTTCTAAAGCTCTTTGGGAACCGCTTGCGTAGCCCCACAGACCTGGGGGCTGCGGGCTTTCCTGCTGCCTTCACCCTCAAAACCACCCTTTCCCACTTGGCACTGCTCCAGGCTCAAAAATGGCCATACGGCTGCAGATGGGTCCCCCGCCCAGAGAGCCAGCAGGGAAAACTATGCCTTGTTCTAAAGCTCTTTGGGAACCACTTGCGTAGCCCCACAGACCTGGGGGCTGCGGGCTTTGCTGCTGCCTTCAGCCTCAAAGCCACCCTTTCCCACTTGGCGCCGGGCCAGGCACAAAAATGGCCATACGGCTGGAGATGGGTCCCCCGCCCAAAGAGCCAGCAGGGAAAACTATGCCTTGTTCTAAAGCTCTTTGGGAACCGCTTGCTTGGCCCCACAAACTTGGGGACTGCAGTCTTTGCTGCTGCCTTCAGCCTCAACACCACCCTTTCCCACTACGCACCGCGCCAGGCACAAAAATGGCCATACGGCTGGAGATGGGTCCCCTGCCAAAAGAGCCAGCAGGGAAAACTATGCCTTGTTCTAAAGCTCTTTGGGAACCGCTTGCGTAGCCCCACAGACCTGGGGGCTGCGGGCTTTCCTGCTGCCTTCAGATTCAAAGCCACCCTTTCCCTCTTGGGGCTTCGCCAGGCACAAAAATGGCCAGACGGCTGGAGATGGGTCCCCCGCCCAAAGAGCCAGCAGGGAAAACTATGCCTTGTTCTAAAGCTCTTTGGGAACCGCTTGCGTAGCCCCACAGACCTGGGGGCTGCGGGCTTTCCTGCTGCCTTCAGGCTCGACACCACACTTTCCCACTTGGCGCTGCGCCAGGCTCAAAAATGGCCATACGGCTGGAGATGGGTCCCCCGCCCAAAGAGCCAGCAGGGAAAACTATGCCTTGTTCTAAAGCTCTTTGGGAACCGCTTGCGTAGCCCCACAGACCTGGGGGCTGCGGGCTTTGCTGCTGCCTTCAGCCTCAAAGCCACCCTTTCCCACTTGGCGCCGCGCCAGGCACAAAAATGGCCTATGGCTGGAGATGGGTCCCATGCCCAAAGAGCCAGCAGGGAAAACTATGCCTTGTTCTAAAGCTCTTTGGGAACCGCTTGCTTGGCCCCACAGACGTGGGGGCTGCGGGCTTTCCTGCTGCCTTCAGCCTCGACACCACCCTTTCCCACTTGGCACTGCTCCAGGCTCAAAAATGGCCATATGGCTGGAGATGGGTCCCCCGCCCAAAGAGCCAGCAGGGAAAACTATGCCTTGTTCTAAAGCTCTTTGGGAACCGCTTGCGTAGCCCCACAGACGTGGGGGCTGCGGGCTTTCCTGCTGCCTTCAGCCTCAAAACCACCCTATGCCACTACGCACCGCGCCAGGCACAAAAATAGCCATACGTCTGGAGATGGGTCCCCCACCCAAAGAGCCAGCAGGGAAAACTATGCCTTGTTCTAAAGCTCTTTGGGAACCGCTTGCGTAGCCCCACAGACCTGGGGGCTGCGGGCTTTCCTGCTGCCTTCAGCCTCGACACCACCCTTTCCCACTTGGCGCCGCGCCAGGCACAAAAATGGCCATACGGCTGGAGATGGGTCCCCCGCCCAAAGAGCCAGCAGGGAAAACTATGCCTTGTTCTAAAGCTCTTTGGGAACCGCTTGCATAGCCCCACAGACCTGGGAGCTGCAGGCTTTCCTGCTGTCTTCAGCCTCAAAGCCACCCTTTCCCACTTGGCGCCCTATCAGGCACAAAAATGGCCTATGGCTGGAGATGGGTCCCATGCCCAAAGAGCCAGCAGGGAAAACTATGCCTTGTTCTAAAGCTCTTTGGGAACCGCTTGCGTAGCCCCACAGACCTGGGGGCTGCGGGCTTTCCTGCTGCCTTCAGCCTCAAAGCCACCCTTTCCCACTTGGCGCCGGGCCAGGGACAAAAATGGCCATACGGCTGGAGATGGGTCCCATGCCCAAAGAGCCAGCAGGGAAAACTATGCCTTGTTCTAAAGCTCTTTGGGAACCGCTTGCTTGGCCCCACAGACCTGGGGGCTGCAGGCTTTGCTGCTGCCTTCAGCCTCGACACCACCCTTACCCACTTGGCGCCGGGCCAGGGACAAAAATGGCCATACGGCTGGAGATGGGTCCCCTGCCCAAAGAGCCAGCAGGGAAAACTATGCCTTGTTCTAAAGCTCTTTGGTGAACCGCTTGCGTAGCCCCACAGACCTGGGGGCTGCGGGCTTTCCTGCTGCCTTCAGCGTCAAAACCACCCTTTCCCACTACGCACCGCGCCAGGCACAAAAATGGCCATACGGCTGGAGATGGGTCCCCCGCCCAAAGAGCCAGCAGGGAAAACTATGCCTTGTTCTAAAGCTCTTTGGGAACCGCTTGCTTGGCCCCACAGACGTGGGGGCTGCGGGCTTTCCTGCTGCCTTCAGCCTCAAAACCACCCTATGCCACTACGCACCGCGTCAGGCACAAAAATAGCCATACGGCTGGAGATGGGTCCCCCACCCAAAGAGCCAGCAGGGAAAACTATGCCTTGTTCTAAAGCTCTTTGGGAACCGCTTGCGTAGCCCCACAGACCTGGGGGCTGCAGGCATTCCTGCTGTCTTTAGCCTCAAAGCCACCCTTTCTCACTTGGCGCCCTATCAGGCACAAAAATGGCCTATGGGTGGAGATGGGTCCCATGCCCAAAGAGCCAGCAGGGAAAACTATGCCTTGTTCTAAAGCTCTTTGGGAACCGCTTGCGTAGCCCCACAGACCTGGGGGCTGCGGGCTTTCCTGCTGCCTTCAGCCTCAAAGCCACACTTTCCCACTTGGCCCCCGGCCATGCACAAAAATGGCCATACGGCTGGAGATGGGTCCCCCGCCCAAAGAGCCAGCAGGGAAAACTATGCCTTGTTCTAAAGCTCTTTGGGAACTGCTTGCGTAGCTCCACAGACCTGGGGGCTGCGGGCTTTCCTGCTGCCTTTAGCCTCGACACCACCCTTTCCCTCTTGGCGCCGCGCCAGCCACAAAAATGGCCGTACGGCTGGAGATGGGTCCCCCGCCCAAAAAGCCAGCAGGGAAAACTATGCCTTGTTCTAAAGCTCTTTGGGAACCGCTTGCGTAGCCGCACAGACCTGGGGGCTGCGGGCCTTCCTGCTGCCTTCAGCCTCGACACCACCCTTTCCCACTTGGCGCCCTATCAAGCACAAAAATGGCCTATGGCTGGAGATGGGTCCCATGCCCAAAGAGCCAGCAGGGAAAACTATGCCTTGTTCTAAAGCTCTTTGGGAACCGCTTGCGTAGCCCCACACACGTGGGGGCTGCGGGCTTTCCTGCTGCCTTCAGCCTCAAAACCACCCTTTCCCACTTGGCCCCCGGCCAGGCACAAAAATGGCCATACGGCTGGAGATGGGTCCCCCGCCCAAAGAGCCAGCAGGGAAAATTATGCCTTGTTCTAAAGCTCTTTGGGAACCGCTTGCGTAGCCCCACAGACCTGGGGGCCGCAGGCTTTGCTGCTGCCTTCAGCCTCAAAACCACCCTTTCCCACTTGGCGCTGCGCCAGGCACAAAAATGGCCATATGGCTGGAGATGGGTCCCCCGACCAGAGAGCCAGCAGGGAAAATTATGCCTTGTTCTAAAGCTCTTTGGGAACCGCTTGCGTAGCCCCACAGACGTGGGGGCTGCGGGCTTTCCTGCTGCCTTCAAGCCTCAAAGCCACCCTTTCCCACTGGGCGCCGGGCCAGGCACAAAAATGGCCTATGGCTGGAGATGGGTCCCCCGCCCAAAGAGCCAGCAGGGAAAACTATGCCTTGTTCTAAATCTCTTTGGGAACTGCTTGCGTAGCCCCACAGACCTGGGGGCTGCGGGCTTTCCTGCTGCCTTCAGCCACGACACCACCCTTTCCCACTTGGCACTGCTCCAGGTTCAAAAATGGCCATACGGCTGGAGATGGGTCCCCTGCCAAAAGAGCCAGCAGGGAAAACTATGCCTTGTTCTAAAGCTCTTTGGGAACCGCTTTCGTAGCCCCACAGACCTGGGGGCTGCGGGCTTTCCTGCTGCCTTCAGCCTCAAAGCCACCCTTTCGCACTTGGGGCTTCGCCAGGCACAAAAATGGCCATATGGCTGGAGATGGGTCCCCCGCCCAAAGAGCCAGCAGGGAAAACTATGCCTTGTTCTAAAGCTCTTTGGGAACCGCTTGCGTAGCCCCACAGACCTGGGGGCTGCGGGCTTTCCTGCTGCCTTCAGCCTCAAAGCCACCCTTTCCCACTTGGCGCCGCGCCAGGCACAAAAATGGCCATACGGCTGGAGATGGGTCCCATGCCCAAAGAGCCAGCAGGGAAAACTATGCCTTGTTCTAAAGCTCTTTGGGAACCGCTTGCTTGGCCCCACAGACCTGGGGGCTGCAGGCTTTGCTGCTGCCTTCAGCCTCGACACCACCCTTACCCACTTGGCGCCGCGCCAGGCACAAAAATGGCCATACGGCTGGAGATGGGTCCCCCGCCCAAAGAGCCAGCAGGGAAAACTATGCCTTGTTCTAAAGCTCTTTGGGAACCGCTTGCGTAGCCCCACAGACCTGGGGGCTGCGGGCTTTCCTGCTGCCTTCAGCGTCAAAACCACCCTTTCCCACTACGCACCGCGCCAGGCACAAAAATGGCCATACGGCTGGAGATGGGTCCCCCGCCCAAAGAGCCAGCAGGGAAAACTATGCCTTGTTCTAAAGCTCTTTGGGAACCGCTTGCTTGGCCCCACAGACGTGGGGGCTGCGGGCTTTCCTGCTGCCTTCAGCCTCAAAACCACCCTATGCCACTACGCACCGCGTCAGGCACAAAAATAGCCATACGGCTGGAGATGGGTCCCCCACCCAAAGAGCCAGCAGGGAAAACTATGCCTTGTTCTAAAGCTCTTTGGGAACCGCTTGCGTAGCCCCACAGACCTGGGGGCTGCAGGCTTTCCTGCTGTCTTCAGCCTCAAAGCCACCCTTTCCCACTTGGCGCCCTATCAGGCACAAAAATGGCCTATGGGTGGAGATGGGTCCCATGCCCAAAGAGCCAGCAGGGAAAACTATGCCTTGTTCTAAAGCTCTTTGGGAACCGCTTGCGTAGCCCCACAGACCTGGGGGCTGCGGGCTTTCCTGCTGCCTTCAGCCTCAAAGCCACCCTTTCCCACTTGGCGCTGCGCCATGCACAAAAATGGCCATACGGCTGGAGATGGGTCCCCCGCCCAAAGAGCCAGCAGGGAAAACTATGCCTTGTTCTAAAGCTCTTTGGGAACTGCTTGCGTAGCCCCACAGACCTGGGGGCTGCGGGCTTTCCTGCTGCCTTTAGCCTCGACACCACCCTTTCCCTCTTGGCGCCGGGCCAGGCACAAAAATGGCCATATGGCTGGAGATGGGTCCCATGCCCAAAGAGCCAGCAGGGAAAACTATGCCTTGTTCTAAAGCTCTTTGGGAACCGCTTGCGTAGCCCCACAGACCTGGGGGCTGCGGGCTTTGCTGCTGCCTTCAGCCTCAAAGCCACCCTTTCCCACTTGGCGCCGCGCCAGGCACAAAAATGGCCATACGGCTGGAGATGGGTCCCCCGCCCAAAGAGCCAGCAGGGAAAACTATGCCTTGTTCTAAAGCTCTTTGGGAACCGCTTGCTTGGCCCCACAGACCTGGGGGCTGCAGTCTTTGCTGCTGCCTTCAGCCTCAACACCACCTTTTCCCACTTGGCGCCGGGCCAGGGACAAAAATGGCCATACGGCTGGAGATGGGTCCCCTGCCCAAAGAGCCAGCAGGGAAAACTATGCCTTGTTCTAAAGCTCTTTGGTGAACCGCTTGCGTAGCCCCACAGACCTGGGGGCTGCGGGCTTTCCTGCTGCCTTCAGCCTCAAAACCACCCTATGCCACTACGCACCGCGTCAGGCACAAAAATAGCCATACGGCTGGAGATGGGTCCCCCGCCCAAAGAGCCAGCAGGGAAAACTATGCCTTGTTCTAAAGCTCTTTGGGAACCGCTTGCGTAGCCCCACAGACCTGGGGGCTGCAGGCTTTCCTGCTGTCTTTAGCCTCAAAGCCACCCTTTCTCACTTGGCGCCCTATCAGGCACAAAAATGGCCTATGGGTGGAGATGGGTCCCATGCCCAAAGAGCCAGCAGGGAAAACTATGCCTTGTTCTAAAGCTCTTTGGGAACCGCTTGCGTAGCCCCACAGACCTGGGGGCTGCGGGCTTTCCTGCTGCCTTCAGCCTCAAAGCCACCCTTTCCCACTTGGCGCTGCGCCATGCACAAAAATGGCCATACGGCTGGAGATGGGTCCCCCGCCCAAAGAGCCAGCAGGGAAAACTATGCCTTGTTCTAAAGCTCTTTGGGAACCGCTTGCTTGGCCCCAAAGACCTGGGGGCTGCGGGCTTTCCTGCTGCCTTTAGCCTCGACACCACCCTTTCCCTCTTGGCGCCGCGCCAGGCACAAAAATGGCCGTACGGCTGGAGATGGGTCCCCCGCCCAAAGAGCCAGCAGGGAAAATTATGCCTTGTTCTAAAGCTCTTTGGGAACCGCTTGCGTAGCCGCACAGACCTGGGGGCTGCGGGCTTTCCTGCTGCCTTCAGCCTCGACACCACCCTTTCCCACTTGGCGCCCTATCAAGCACAAAAATGGCCTATGGCTGGAGATGGGTCCCATGCCCAAAGAGCCAGCAGGGAAAACTATGCCTTGTTCTAAAGCTCTTTGGGAACCACTTGCGTAGCCCCACACACGTGGGGGCTGCGGGCTTTCCTGCTGCCTTCAGCCTCAAAACCACCCTTTCCCACTTGGCCCCCGGCCAGGCACAAAAATGGCCATACGGCTGGAGATGGGTCCCCCGCCCAAAGAGCCAGCAGGGAAAACTATGCCTTGTTCTAAAGCTCTTTGGGAACCGCTTGCGTAGCCCCACAGACCTGGGGGCTGCAGGCTTTCCTGCTGCCTTCAGCCTCAAAACCACCCTTTCCCACTTGGCCCCCGGCCAGGCACAAAAATGGCCATACGGCTGGAGATGGGTCCCCCGCCCAAAGAGCCAGCAGGGAAAACTATGCCTTGTTCTAAAGCTCTTTGGGAACCGCTTGCGTAGCCCCACAGACCTTGGGGCTGCGGGCTTTCCTGCTGCCTTCAGCCTCGACAGCACCCTTTCCCACTTGGCTTCGCGCCAGGCACAAAAATGGCCTATGGCTGGAGATGGGTCCCATGCCCTAAGAGCCAGCTGGGAAAACTATGCCTTGTTCTAAAGCTCTTTGGGAACCGCTTGCGTAGCACCACAGACCTGGGGGCTGCAGGCTTTCCTGCTGCCTTCAGGCTCGACACCACCCTTTCCCACTTGGCGCTGCGCCAGGCTCAAAAATGGCCATACGGCTGGAGATGGGTCCCCCGCCCAAAGAGCCAGCAGGGAAAACTATGCCTTGTTCTAAAGCTCTTTGGGAACCGCTTGCGTAGCCCCACAGACCTGGGGGCTGCGGGCTTTGCTGCTGCCTTCAGCCTCAAAGCCACCCTTTCCCACTTGGCGCCGCGCCAGGCACAAAAATGGCCTATGGCTGGAGATGGGTCCCATGCCCAAAGAGCCAGCAGGGAAAACTATGCCTTGTTCTAAAGCTCTTTGGGAACCGCTTGCTTGGCCCCACAGACGTGGGGGCTGCGGGCTTTCCTGCTGCCTTCAGCCTCGACACCACCCTTTCCCACTTGGCACTGCTCCAGGCTCAAAAATGGCCATATGGCTGGAGATGGGTCCCCCGCCCAAAGAGCCAGCAGGGAAAACTATGCCTTGTTCTAAAGCTCTTTGGGAACCGCTTGCTTGGCCCCACAGACGTGGGGGCTGCGGGCTTTCCTGCTGCCTTCAGCCTCAAAACCACCCTATGCCACTACGCACCGCGCCAGGCACAAAAATAGCCATACGTCTGGAGATGGGTCCCCCACCCAAAGAGCCAGCAGGGAAAACTATGCCTTGTTCTAAAGCTCTTTGGGAACCGCTTGCGTAGCCCCACAGACCTGGGGGCTGCGGGCTTTCCTGCTGCCTTCAGCGTCAAAACCACCCTTTCCCACTACGCACCGCGCCAGGCACAAAAATGGCCATACGGCTGGAGATGGGTCCCCCGCCCAAAGAGCCAGCAGGGAAAACTATGCCTTGTTCTAAAGCTCTTTGGGAACCGCTTGCTTGGCCCCACAGACGTGGGGGCTGCGGGCTTTCCTGCTGCCTTCAGCCTCAAAACCACCCTATGCCACTACGCACCGCGTCAGGCACAAAAATAGCCATACGGCTGGAGATGGGTCCCCCACCCAAAGAGCCAGCAGGGAAAACTATGCCTTGTTCTAAAGCTCTTTGGGAACCGCTTGCGTAGCCCCACAGACCTGGGGGCTGCAGGCTTTCCTGCTGTCTTTAGCCTCAAAGCCACCCTTTCTCACTTGGCGCCCTATCAGGCACAAAAATGGCCTATGGGTGGAGATGGGTCCCATGCCCAAAGAGCCAGCAGGGAAAACTATGCCTTGTTCTAAAGCTCTTTGGGAACCGCTTGCGTAGCCCCACAGACCTGGGGGCTGCGGGCTTTCCTGCTGCCTTCAGCCTCAAAGCCACCCTTTCCCACTTGGCGCTGCGCCATGCACAAAAATGGCCATACGGCTGGAGATGGGTCCCCCGCCCAAAGAGCCAGCAGGGAAAACTATGCCTTGTTCTAAAGCTCTTTGGGAACTGCTTGCGTAGCTCCACAGACCTGGGGGCTGCGGGCTTTCCTGCTGCCTTTAGCCTCGACACCACCCTTTCCCTCTTGGCGCCGCGCCAGCCACAAAAATGGCCGTACGGCTGGAGATGGGTCCCCCGCCCAAAAAGCCAGCAGGGAAAACTATGCCTTGTTCTAAAGCTCTTTGGGAACTGCTTGCGTAGCTCCACAGACCTGGGGGCTGCGGGCTTTCCTGCTGCCTTCAGCCTCGACACCACCCTTTCCCACTTGGCGCCCTATCAAGCACAAAAATGGCCTATGGCTGGAGATGGGTCCCATGCCCAAAGAGCCAGCAGGGAAAACTATGCCTTGTTCTAAAGCTCTTTGGGAACCGCTTGCGTAGCCCCACACACGTGGGGGCTGCGGGCTTTCCTGCTGCCTTCAGCCTCAAAACCACCCTTTCCCACTTGGCCCCCAGCCAGGCACAAAAATGGCCATACGGCTGGAGATGGGTCCCCCGCCCAAAGAGCCAGCAGGGAAAATTATGCCTTGTTCTAAAGCTCTTTGGGAACCGCTTGCGTAGCCCCAAAGACCTGGTGGCTGCAGGCTTTGCTGCTGCCTTCAGCCTCAAAACCACCCTTTCCCACTTGGCGCTGCGCCAGGCACAAAAATGGCCATATGGCTGGAGATGGGTCCCCCGACCAGAGAGCCAGCAGGGAAAATTATGCCTTGTTCTAAAGCTCTTTGGGAACCGCTTGCGTAGCCCCACAGACGTGGGGGCTGCGGGCTTTCCTGCTGCCTTCAAGCCTCAAAGCCACCCTTTCCCACTGGGCGCCGGGCCAGGCACAAAAATGGCCTATGGCTGGAGATGGGTCCCCCGCCCAAAGAGCCAGCAGGGAAAACTATGCCTTGTTCTAAATCTCTTTGGGAACTGCTTGCGTAGCCCCACAGACCTGGGGGCTGCGGGCTTTCCTGCTGCCTTCAGCCACGACACCACCCTTTCCCACTTGGCACTGCTCCAGGTTCAAAAATGGCCATACGGCTGGAGATGGGTCCCCCGCCAAAAGAGCCAGCAGGGAAAACTATGCCTTGTTCTAAAGCTCTTTGGGAACCGCTTTCGTAGCCCCACAGACCTGGGGGCTGCGGGCTTTCCTGCTGCCTTCAGCCTCAAAGCCACCCTTTCGCACTTGGGGCTTCGCCAGGCACAAAAATGGCCATATGGCTGGAGATGGGTCCCCCGCCCAAAGAGCCAGCAGGGAAAACTATGCCTTGTTCTAAAGCTCTTTGGGAACCGCTTGCGTAGCCCCACAGACCTGGGGGCTGCGGGCTTTCCTGCTGCCTTCAGCCTCAAAGCCACCCTTTCCCACTTGGCGCCGCGCCAGGCACAAAAATGGCCATACGGCTGGAGATGGGTCCCATGCCCAAAGAGCCAGCAGGGAAAACTATGCCTTCTTCTAAAGCTCTTTGGGAACCGCTTGCTTGGCCCCACAGACCTGGGGGCTGCAGGCTTTGCTGCTGCCTTCAGCCTCGACACCACCCTTACCCACTTGGCGCCGCGCCAGGCACAAAAATGGCCATACGGCTGGAGATGGGTCCCCCGCCCAAAGAGCCAGCAGGGAAAACTATGCCTTGTTCTAAAGCTCTTTGGGAACCGCTTGCGTAGCCCCACAGACCTGGGGGCTGCGGGCTTTCCTGCTGCCTTCAGCGTCAAAACCACCCTTTCCCACTACGCACCGCGCCAGGCACAAAAATGGCCATACGGCTGGAGATGGGTCCCCCGCCCAAAGAGCCAGCAGGGAAAACTATGCCTTGTTCTAAAGCTCTTTGGGAACCGCTTGCTTGGCCCCACAGACGTGGGGGCTGCGGGCTTTCCTGCTGCCTTCAGCCTCAAAACCACCCTATGCCACTACGCACCGCGTCAGGCACAAAAATAGCCATACGGCTGGAGATGGGTCCCCCACCCAAAGAGCCAGCAGGGAAAACTATGCCTTGTTCTAAAGCTCTTTGGGAACCGCTTGCGTAGCCCCACAGACCTGGGGGCTGCAGGCTTTCCTGCTGTCTTCAGCCTCAAAGCCACCCTTTCCCACTTGGCGCCCTATCAGGCACAAAAATGGCCTATGGGTGGAGATGGGTCCCATGCCCAAAGAGCCAGCAGGGAAAACTCTGCCTTGTTCTAAAGCTCTTTGGGAACCGCTTGCGTAGCCCCACAGACCTGGGGGCTGCGGGCTTTCCTGCTGCCTTCAGCCTCAAAGCCACCCTTTCCCACTTGGCGCTGCGCCATGCACAAAAATGGCCATACGGCTGGAGATGGGTCCCCCGCCCAAAGAGCCAGCAGGGAAAACTATGCCTTGTTCTAAAGCTCTTTGGGAACCGCTTGCTTGGCCCCACAGACCTGGGGGCTGCAGTCTTTGCTGCTGCCTTCAGCCTCAACACCACCTTTTCCCACTTGGCGCCGTGCCAGGGACAAAAATGGCCATACGGCTGGAGATGGGTCCCATGCCCAAAGAGCCAGCAGGGAAAACTATGCCTTGTTCTAAAGCTCTTTGGTGAACCGCTTGCGTAGCCCCACAGACCTGGGGGCTGCGGGCTTTCCTGCTGCCTTCAGCGTCAAAACCACCCTTTCCCACTACGCACCGCGCCAGGCACAAAAATAGCCATACGGCTGGAGATGGGTCCCCCACCCAAAGAGCCAGCAGGGAAAACTATGCCTTGTTCTAAAGCTCTTTGGGAACCGCTTGCGTAGCCCCACAGACCTGGGGGCTGCAGGCTTTCCTGCTGTCTTTAGCCTCAAAGCCACCCTTTCTCACTTGGCGCCCTATCAGGCACAAAAATGGCCTATGGGTGGAGATGGGTCCCATGCCCAAAGAGCCAGCAGGGAAAACTATGCCTTGTTCTAAAGCTCTTTGGGAACCGCTTGCGTAGCCCCACAGACCTGGGGGCTGCGGGCTTTCCTGCTGCCTTCAGCCTCAAAGCCACCCTTTCCCACTTGGCGCTGCGCCATGCACAAAAATGGCCATACGGCTGGAGATGGGTCCCCCGCCCAAAGAGCCAGCAGGGAAAACTATGCCTTGTTCTAAAGCTCTTTGAGAACCGCTTGCTTGGCCCCAAAGACCTGGGGGCTGCGGGCTTTCCTGCTGCCTTTAGCCTCGACACCACCCTTTCCCTCTTGGCGCCGCGCTAGGCACAAAAATGGCCTTACGGCTGGAGATGGGTCCCCCGCCCAAAGAGCCAGCAGGGAAAATTATGCCTTGTTCTAAAGCTCTTTGGGAACCGCTTGCGTAGCCGCACAGACCTGGGGGCTGCGGGCTTTCCTGCTGCCTTCAGCCTCGACACCACCCTTTCCCACTTGGCGCCCTATCAAGCACAAAAATGGCCTATGGCTGGAGATGGGTCCCATGCCCTAAGAGCCAGCTGGGAAAACTATGCCTTGTTCTAAAGCTCTTTGGGAACCGCTTGCGTAGCACCACAGACCTGGGGGCTGCAGGCTTTGCTCCTGCCTTCAGCCTCAAAGCCACCCTTTCCCACCTGGCGCCGCGCCAGGCTCAAAAATGGCCATACGGCTGGAGATGGGTCCCCCGCCCAGAGAGCCAGCAGGGAAAACTATGCCTTGTTCTAAAGCTCTTTGGGAACCGCTTGCGTAGCCCCACAGACCTGGGGGCTGCGGGCTTTCCTGCTGTCTTCAGCCTCAAAGCAACCCTTTCCCACTTGGCGCCCTATCAAGCACAAAAATGGCCTATGGCTGGAGATGGGTCCCATGCCCAAAGAGCCAGCAGGGAAAACTATGCCTTGTTCTAAAGCTCTTTGGGAACCGCTTGCGTAGCCCCACACACCTGGGGGCTGCGGGCTTTCCTGCTGCCTTCAGCCTCAAAACCACCCTTTCCCACTTGGCCCCCGGCCAGGCACAAAAATGGCCATACGGCTGGAGATGGGTCCCCCGCCCAAAGAGCCAGCAGGGAAAACTATGCCTTGTTCTAAAGCTCTTTGGGAACCGCTTGCGTAGCCCCACAGACCTGGGGGCTGCAGGCTTTGCTGCTGCCTTCAGCCTCAAAACCACCCTTTCCCACTTGGCGCTGCGCCAGGCACAAAAATGGCCATACGGCTGGAGATGGGTCCCCCGCCCAAAGAGCCAGCAGGGAAAATTATGCCTTGTTCTAAAGCTCTTTGGGAACCGCTTGCGTAGCCCCACAGACCTGGGGGCTGCGGGCTTTCCTGCTGCCTTTAGCCTCGACACAACCCTTTCCCACTTGGCGCCGCGCCAGGCTCAAAAATGGCCATACGGCTGGAGATGGGTCCCCCACCCAAAGAGCCAGCAGGGAAAACTATGCCTTGTTCTAAAGCTCTTTGGGAACCGCTTGCGTAGCCCCACAGACCTGGGGGCTGCAGGCTTTCCTGCTGTCTTTAGCCTCAAAGCCACCCTTTCTCACTTGGCGCCCTATCAGGCACAAAAATGGCCTATGGGTGGAGATGGGTCCCATGCCCAAAGAGCCAGCAGGGAAAACTATGCCTTGTTCTAAAGCTCTTTGGGAACCGCTTGCGTAGCCCCACAGACCTGGGGGCTGCGGGCTTTCCTGCTGCCTTCAGCCTCAAAACCACCCTATGCCACTACGCACCGCGTCAGGCACAAAAATAGCCATACGGCTGGAGATGGGTCCCCCACCCAAAGAGCCAGCAGGGAAAACTATGCCTTGTTCTAAAGCTCTTTGGGAACCGCTTGCGTAGCCCCACAGACCTGGGGGCTGCAGGCTTTCCTGCTGTCTTTAGCCTCAAAGCCACCCTTTCTCACTTGGCGCCCTATCAGGCACAAAAATGGCCTATGGGTGGAGATGGGTCCCATGCCCAAAGAGCCAGCAGGGAAAACTATGCCTTGTTCTAAAGCTCTTTGGGAACCGCTTGCGTAGCCCCACAGACCTGGGGGCTGCGGGCTTTCCTGCTGCCTTCAGCCTCAAAGCCACCCTTTCCCACTTGGCGCTGCGCCATGCACAAAAATGGCCATACGGCTGGAGATGGGTCCCCCGCCCAAAGAGCCAGCAGGGAAAACTATGCCTTGTTCTAAAGCTCTTTGGGAACCGCTTGCTTGGCCCCAAAGACCTGGGGGCTGCGGGCTTTCCTGCTGCCTTTAGCCTCGACACCACCCTTTCCCTCTTGGCGCCGCGCCAGGCACAAAAATGGCCGTACGGCTGGAGATGGGTCCCCCGCCCAAAGAGCCAGCAGGGAAAATTATGCCTTGTTCTAAAGCTCTTTGAGAACCGCTTGCTTGGCCCCAAAGACCTGGGGGCTGCGGGCTTTCCTGCTGCCTTTAGCCTCGACACCACCCTTTCCCTCTTGGCGCCGCGCCAGGCACAAAAATGGCCTTACGGCTGGAGATGGGTCCCCCGCCCAAAGAGCCAGCAGGGAAAATTATGCCTTGTTCTAAAGCTCTTTGGGAACCGCTTGCGTAGCCGCACAGACCTGGGGGCTGCGGGCTTTCCTGCTGCCTTCAGCCTCGACACCACCCTTTCCCACTTGGCGCCCTATCAAGCACAAAAATGGCCTATGGCTGGAGATGGGTCCCATGCCCTAAGAGCCAGCTGGGAAAACTATGCCTTGTTCTAAAGCTCTTTGGGAACCGCTTGCGTAGCACCACAGACCTGGGGGCTGCAGGCTTTGCTCCTGCCTTCAGCCTCAAAGCCACCCTTTCCCACCTGGCGCCGCGCCAGGCTCAAAAATGGCCATACGGCTGGAGATGGGTCCCCCGCCCAGAGAGCCAGCAGGGAAAACTATGCCTTGTTCTAAAGCTCTTTGGGAACCGCTTGCGTAGCCCCACAGACCTGGGGGCTGCGGGCTTTCCTGCTGTCTTCAGCCTCAAAGCAACCCTTTCCCACTTGGCGCCCTATCAAGCACAAAAATGGCCTATGGCTGGAGATGGGTCCCATGCCCAAAGAGCCAGCAGGGAAAACTATGCCTTGTTCTAAAGCTCTTTGGGAACCGCTTGCGTAGCCCCACACACCTGGGGGCTGCGGGCTTTCCTGCTGCCTTCAGCCTCAAAACCACCCTTTCCCACTTGGCCCCCGGCCAGGCACAAAAATGGCCATACGGCTGGAGATGGGTCCCCCGCCCAAAGAGCCAGCAGGGAAAACTATGCCTTGTTCTAAAGCTCTTTGGGAACCGCTTGCGTAGCCCCACAGACCTGGGGGCTGCAGGCTTTGCTGCTGCCTTCAGCCTCAAAACCACCCTTTCCCACTTGGCGCTGCGCCAGGCACAAAAATGGCCATACGGCTGGAGATGGGTCCCCCGCCCAAAGAGCCAGCAGGGAAAATTATGCCTTGTTCTAAAGCTCTTTGGGAACCGCTTGCGTAGCCCCACAGACCTGGGGGCTGCGGGCTTTCCTGCTGCCTTTAGCCTCGACACAACCCTTTCCCACTTGGCGCCGCGCCAGGCTCAAAAATGGCCATACGGCTGGAGATGGGTCCCCCACCCAAAGAGCCAGCAGGGAAAACTATGCCTTGTTCTAAAGCTCTTTGGGAACCGCTTGCGTAGCCCCACAGACCTGGGGGCTGCAGGCTTTCCTGCTGTCTTTAGCCTCAAAGCCACCCTTTCTCACTTGGCGCCCTATCAGGCACAAAAATGGCCTATGGGTGGAGATGGGTCCCATGCCCAAAGAGCCAGCAGGGAAAACTATGCCTTGTTCTAAAGCTCTTTGGGAACCGCTTGCGTAGCCCCACAGACCTGGGGGCTGCGGGCTTTCCTGCTGCCTTCAGCCTCAAAACCACCCTATGCCACTACGCACCGCGTCAGGCACAAAAATAGCCATACGGCTGGAGATGGGTCCCCCACCCAAAGAGCCAGCAGGGAAAACTATGCCTTGTTCTAAAGCTCTTTGGGAACCGCTTGCGTAGCCCCACAGACCTGGGGGCTGCAGGCTTTCCTGCTGTCTTTAGCCTCAAAGCCACCCTTTCTCACTTGGCGCCCTATCAGGCACAAAAATGGCCTATGGGTGGAGATGGGTCCCATGCCCAAAGAGCCAGCAGGGAAAACTATGCCTTGTTCTAAAGCTCTTTGGGAACCGCTTGCGTAGCCCCACAGACCTGGGGGCTGCGGGCTTTCCTGCTGCCTTCAGCCTCAAAGCCACCCTTTCCCACTTGGCGCTGCGCCATGCACAAAAATGGCCATACGGCTGGAGATGGGTCCCCCGCCCAAAGAGCCAGCAGGGAAAACTATGCCTTGTTCTAAAGCTCTTTGGGAACCGCTTGCTTGGCCCCAAAGACCTGGGGGCTGCGGGCTTTCCTGCTGCCTTTAGCCTCGACACCACCCTTTCCCTCTTGGCGCCGCGCCAGGCACAAAAATGGCCGTACGGCTGGAGATGGGTCCCCCGCCCAAAGAGCCAGCAGGGAAAATTATGCCTTGTTCTAAAGCTCTTTGGGAACCGCTTGCGTAGCCGCACAGACCTGGGGGCTGCGGGCTTTCCTGCTGCCTTCAGCCTCGACACCACCCTTTCCCACTTGGCGCCCTATCAAGCACAAAAATGGCCTATGGCTGGAGATGGGTCCCATGCCCAAAGAGCCAGCAGGGAAAACTATGCCTTGTTCTAAAGCTCTTTGGGAACCGCTTGCGTAGCCCCACACACGTGGGGGCTGCGGGCTTTCCTGCTGCCTTCAGCCTCAAAACCACCCTTTCCCACTTGGCCCCCGGCCAGGCACAAAAATGGCCATACGGCTGGAGATGGGTCCCCCGCCCAAAGAGCCAGCAGGGAAAACTATGCCTTGTTCTAAAGCTCTTTGGGAACCGCTTGCGTAGCCCCACAGACCTGGGGGCTGCAGGCTTTCCTGCTGCCTTCAGCCTCAAAACCACCCTTTCCCACTACGCAACACGCCAGGCATAAAAATAGCCATACGACTGGAGATGGGTCCCCCGCCCAAAGAGCCAGCAGGGAAAACTATGCCTTGTTCTAAAGCTCTTTGGGAACCGCTTGCGTAGCCCCACAGACCTTGGGGCTGCGGGCTTTCCTGCTGCCTTCAGCCTCGACAGCACACTTTCCCACTTGGCTTCGCGCCAGGCACAAAAATGGCCTATGGCTGGAGATGGGTCCCATGCCCTCAGAGCCAGCTGGGAAAACTATGCCTTGTTCTAAAGCTCTTTGGGAACCGCTTGCGTAGCACCACAGACCTGGGGGCTGCAGGCTTTCCTGCTGCCTTCAGGCTCGACACCACCCTTTCCCACTTGGCGCTGCGCCAGGCTCAAAAATGGCCATACGGCTGGAGATGGGTCCCCCGCCCAAAGAGCCAGCAGGGAAAACTATGCCTTGTTCTAAAGCTCTTTGGGAACCGCTTGCGTAGCCCCACAGACCTGGGGGCTGCGGGCTTTGCTGCTGCCTTCAGCCTCAAAGCCACCCTTTCCCACTTGGCGCCGCGCCAGGCACAAAAATGGCCTATGGCTGGAGATGGGTCCCATGCCCAAAGAGCCAGCAGGGAAAACTATGCCTTGTTCTAAAGCTCTTTGGGAACCGCTTGCTTGGCCCCACAGACGTGGGGGCTGCGGGCTTTCCTGCTGCCTTCAAGCCTCAAAGCCACCCTTTCCCACTGGGCGCCGGGCCAGGCACAAAAATGGCCTATGGCTGGAGATGGGTCCCCCGCCCAAAGAGCCAGCAGGGAAAACTATGCCTTGTTCTAAATCTCTTTGGGAACTGCTTGCGTAGCCCCACAGACCTGGGGGCTGCGGGCTTTCCTGCTGCCTTCAGCCACGACACCACCCTTTCCCACTTGGCACTGCTCCAGGTTCAAAAATGGCCATACGGCTGGAGATGGGTCCCCTGCCAAAAGAGCCAGCAGGGAAAACTATGCCTTGTTCTAAAGCTCTTTGGGAACCGCTTTCGTAGCCCCACAGACCTGGGGGCTGCGGGCTTTCCTGCTGCCTTCAGCCTCAAAGCCACCCTTTCGCACTTGGGGCTTCGCCAGGCACAAAAATGGCCATATGGCTGGAGATGGGTCCCCCGCCCAAAGAGCCAGCAGGGAAAACTATGCCTTGTTCTAAAGCTCTTTGGGAACCGCTTGCGTAGCCCCACAGACCTGGGGGCTGCGGGCTTTCCTGCTGCCTTCAGCCTCAAAGCCACCCTTTCCCACTTGGCGCCGCGCCAGGCACAAAAATGGCCATACGGCTGGAGATGGGTCCCATGCCCAAAGAGCCAGCAGGGAAAACTATGCCTTCTTCTAAAGCTCTTTGGGAACCGCTTGCTTGGCCCCACAGACCTGGGGGCTGCAGGCTTTGCTGCTGCCTTCAGCCTCGACACCACCCTTACCCACTTCGCGCCGCGCCAGGCACAAAAATGGCCATACGGCTGGAGATGGGTCCCCCGCCCAAAGAGCCAGCAGGGAAAACTATGCCTTGTTCTAAAGCTCTTTGGGAACCGCTTGCGTAGCCCCACAGACCTGGGGGCTGCGGGCTTTCCTGCTGCCTTCAGCGTCAAAACCACCCTTTCCCACTACGCACCGCGCCAGGCACAAAAATGGCCATACGGCTGGAGATGGGTCCCCCGCCCAAAGAGCCAGCAGGGAAAACTATGCCTTGTTCTAAAGCTCTTTGGGAACCGCTTGCTTGGCCCCACAGACGTGGGGGCTGCGGGCTTTCCTGCTGCCTTCAGCCTCAAAACCACCCTATGCCACTACGCACCGCGTCAGGCACAAAAATAGCCATACGGCTGGAGATGGGTCCCCCACCCAAAGAGCCAGCAGGGAAAACTATGCCTTGTTCTAAAGCTCTTTGGGAACCGCTTGCGTAGCCCCACAGACCTGGGGGCTGCAGGCTTTCCTGCTGTCTTCAGCCTCAAAGCCACCCTTTCCCACTTGGCGCCCTATCAGGCACAAAAATGGCCTATGGGTGGAGATGGGTCCCATGCCCAAAGAGCCAGCAGGGAAAACTATGCCTTGTTCTAAAGCTCTTTGGGAACCGCTTGCGTAGCCCCACAGACCTGGGGGCTGCGGGCTTTCCTGCTGCCTTCAGCCTCAAAGCCACCCTTTCCCACTTGGCGCTGCGCCATGCACAAAAATGGCCATACGGCTGGAGATGGGTCCCCCGCCCAAAGAGCCAGCAGGGAAAACTATGCCTTGTTCTAAAGCTCTTTGGGAACCGCTTGCTTGGCCCCACAGACCTGGGGGCTGCAGTCTTTGCTGCTGCCTTCAGCCTCAACACCACCTTTTCCCACTTGGCGCCGTGCCAGGGACAAAAATGGCCATACGGCTGGAGATGGGTCCCCTGCCCAAAGAGCCAGCAGGGAAAACTATGCCTTGTTCTAAAGCTCTTTGGTGAACCGCTTGCGTAGCCCCACAGACCTGGGGGCTGCGGGCTTTCCTGCTGCCTTCAGCGTCAAAACCACCCTTTCCCACTACGCACCGCGCCAGGCACAAAAATAGCCATACGGCTGGAGATGGGTCCCCCACCCAAAGAGCCAGCAGGGAAAACTATGCCTTGTTCTAAAGCTCTTTGGGAACCGCTTGCGTAGCCCCACAGACCTGGGGGCTGCAGGCTTTCCTGCTGTCTTTAGCCTCAAAGCCACCCTTTCTCACTTGGCGCCCTATCAGGCACAAAAATGGCCTATGGGTGGAGATGGGTCCCATGCCCAAAGAGCCAGCAGGGAAAACTATGCCTTGTTCTAAAGCTCTTTGGGAACCGCTTGCGTAGCCCCACAGACCTGGGGGCTGCGGGCTTTCCTGCTGCCTTCAGCCTCAAAGCCACCCTTTCCCACTTGGCGCTGCGCCATGCACAAAAATGGCCATACGGCTGGAGATGGGTCCCCCGCCCAAAGAGCCAGCAGGGAAAACTATGCCTTGTTCTAAAGCTCTTTGAGAACCGCTTGCTTGGCCCCAAAGACCTGGGGGCTGCGGGCTTTCCTGCTGCCTTTAGCCTCGACACCACCCTTTCCCTCTTGGCGCCGCGCCAGGCACAAAAATGGCCTTACGGCTGGAGATGGGTCCCCCGCCCAAAGAGCCAGCAGGGAAAATTATGCCTTGTTCTAAAGCTCTTTGGGAACCGCTTGCGTAGCCGCACAGACCTGGGGGCTGCGGGCTTTCCTGCTGCCTTCAGCCTCGACACCACCCTTTCCCACTTGGCGCCCTATCAAGCACAAAAATGGCCTATGGCTGGAGATGGGTCCCATGCCCTAAGAGCCAGCTGGGAAAACTATGCCTTGTTCTAAAGCTCTTTGGGAACCGCTTGCGTAGCACCACAGACCTGGGGGCTGCAGGCTTTGCTCCTGCCTTCAGCCTCAAAGCCACCCTTTCCCACCTGGCGCCGCGCCAGGCTCAAAAATGGCCATACGGCTGGAGATGGGTCCCCCGCCCAGAGAGCCAGCAGGGAAAACTATGCCTTGTTCTAAAGCTCTTTGGGAACCGCTTGCGTAGCCCCACAGACCTGGGGGCTGCGGGCTTTCCTGCTGTCTTCAGCCTCAAAGCAACCCTTTCCCACTTGGCGCCCTATCAAGCACAAAAATGGCCTATGGCTGGAGATGGGTCCCATGCCCAAAGAGCCAGCAGGGAAAACTATGCCTTGTTCTAAAGCTCTTTGGGAACCGCTTGCGTAGCCCCACACACCTGGGGGCTGCGGGCTTTCCTGCTGCCTTCAGCCTCAAAACCACCCTTTCCCACTTGGCCCCCGGCCAGGCACAAAAATGGCCATACGGCTGGAGATGGGTCCCCCGCCCAAAGAGCCAGCAGGGAAAACTATGCCTTGTTCTAAAGCTCTTTGGGAACCGCTTGCGTAGCCCCACAGACCTGGGGGCTGCAGGCTTTGCTGCTGCCTTCAGCCTCAAAACCACCCTTTCCCACTTGGCGCTGCGCCAGGCACAAAAATGGCCATACGGCTGGAGATGGGTCCCCCGCCCAAAGAGCCAGCAGGGAAAATTATGCCTTGTTCTAAAGCTCTTTGGGAACCGCTTGCGTAGCCCCACAGACCTGGGGGCTGCGGGCTTTCCTGCTGCCTTTAGCCTCGACACAACCCTTTCCCACTTGGCGCCGCGCCAGGCTCAAAAATGGCCATACGGCTGGAGATGGGTCCCCCACCCAAAGAGCCAGCAGGGAAAACTATGCCTTGTTCTAAAGCTCTTTGGGAACCGCTTGCGTAGCCCCACAGACCTGGGGGCTGCAGGCTTTCCTGCTGTCTTTAGCCTCAAAGCCACCCTTTCTCACTTGGCGCCCTATCAGGCACAAAAATGGCCTATGGGTGGAGATGGGTCCCATGCCCAAAGAGCCAGCAGGGAAAACTATGCCTTGTTCTAAAGCTCTTTGGGAACCGCTTGCGTAGCCCCACAGACCTGGGGGCTGCGGGCTTTCCTGCTGCCTTCAGCCTCAAAACCACCCTATGCCACTACGCACCGCGTCAGGCACAAAAATAGCCATACGGCTGGAGATGGGTCCCCCACCCAAAGAGCCAGCAGGGAAAACTATGCCTTGTTCTAAAGCTCTTTGGGAACCGCTTGCGTAGCCCCACAGACCTGGGGGCTGCAGGCTTTCCTGCTGTCTTTAGCCTCAAAGCCACCCTTTCTCACTTGGCGCCCTATCAGGCACAAAAATGGCCATACGGCTGGAGATGGGTCCCCCGCCCAAAGAGCCAGCAGGGAAAACTATGCCTTGTTCTAAAGCTCTTTGGGAACCGCTTGCTTGGCCCCAAAGACCTGGGGGCTGCGGGCTTTCCTGCTGCCTTTAGCCTCGACACCACCCTTTCCCTCTTGGCGCCGCGCCAGGCACAAAAATGGCCGTACGGCTGGAGATGGGTCCCCCGCCCAAAGAGCCAGCAGGGAAAATTATGCCTTGTTCTAAAGCTCTTTGGGAACCGCTTGCGTAGCCGCACAGACCTGGGGGCTGCGGGCTTTCCTGCTGCCTTCAGCCTCGACACCACCCTTTCCCACTTGGCGCCCTATCAAGCACAAAAATGGCCTATGGCTGGAGATGGGTCCCATGCCCAAAGAGCCAGCAGGGAAAACTATGCCTTGTTCTAAAGCTCTTTGGGAACCGCTTGCGTAGCCCCACACACGTGGGGGCTGCGGGCTTTCCTGCTGCCTTCAGCCTCAAAACCACCCTTTCCCACTTGGCCCCCGGCCAGGCACAAAAATGGCCATACGGCTGGAGATGGGTCCCCCGCCCAAAGAGCCAGCAGGGAAAACTATGCCTTGTTCTAAAGCTCTTTGGGAACCGCTTGCGTAGCCCCACAGACCTGGGGGCTGCAGGCTTTCCTGCTGCCTTCAGCCTCAAAACCACCCTTTCCCACTACGCAACACGCCAGGCATAAAAATAGCCATACGACTGGAGATGGGTCCCCCGCCCAAAGAGCCAGCAGGGAAAACTATGCCTTGTTCTAAAGCTCTTTGGGAACCGCTTGCGTAGCCCCACAGACCTTGGGGCTGCGGGCTTTCCTGCTGCCTTCAGCCTCGACAGCACACTTTCCCACTTGGCTTCGCGCCAGGCACAAAAATGGCCTATGGCTGGAGATGGGTCCCATGCCCTCAGAGCCAGCTGGGAAAACTATGCCTTGTTCTAAAGCTCTTTGGGAACCGCTTGCGTAGCACCACAGACCTGGGGGCTGCAGGCTTTCCTGCTGCCTTCAGGCTCGACACCACCCTTTCCCACTTGGCGCTGCGCCAGGCTCAAAAATGGCCATACGGCTGGAGATGGGTCCCCCGCCCAAAGAGCCAGCAGGGAAAACTATGCCTTGTTCTAAAGCTCTTTGGGAACCGCTTGCGTAGCCCCACAGACCTGGGGGCTGCGGGCTTTGCTGCTGCCTTCAGCCTCAAAGCCACCCTTTCCCACTTGGCGCCGCGCCAGGCACAAAAATGGCCTATGGCTGGAGATGGGTCCCATGCCCAAAGAGCCAGCAGGGAAAACTATGCCTTGTTCTAAAGCTCTTTGGGAACCGCTTGCTTGGCCCCACAGACGTGGGGGCTGCGGGCTTTCCTGCTGCCTTCAGCCTCGACACCACCCTTTCCCACTTGGCACTGCTCCAGGCTCAAAAATGGCCATATGGCTGGAGATGGGTCCCCCGCCCAAAGAGCCAGCAGGGAAAACTATGCCTTGTTCTAAAGCTCTTTGGGAACCGCTTGCTTGGCCCCACAGACGTGGGGGCTGCGGGCTTTCCTGCTGCCTTCAGCCTCAAAACCACCCTTTCCCACTACGCACCGCGCCAGGCACAAAAATAGCCATACGTCTGGAGATGGGTCCCCCACCCAAAGAGCCAGCAGGGAAAACTATGCCTTGTTCTAAAGCTCTTTGGGAACCGCTTGCGTAGCCCCACAGACCTGGGGGCTGCGGGCTTTCCTGCTGCCTTCAGCCTCGACACCACCCTTTCTCACTTGGCGCCGCGCCAGGCACAAAAATGGCCATACGGCTGGAGATGGGTCCCCCGCCCAAAGAGCCAGCAGGGAAAACTATGCCTTGTTCTAAAGCTCTTTGGGAACCGCTTGCATAGCCCCACAGACCTGGGAGCTGCAGGCTTTCCTGCTGTCTTCAGCCTCAAAGCCACCCTTTCCCACTTGGCGCCCTATCAGGCACAAAAATGGCCTATGGCTGGAGATGGGTCCCATGCCCAAAGAGCCAGCAGGGAAAACTATGCCTTGTTCTAAAGCTCTTTGGGAACCGCTTGCGTAGCCCCACAGACCTGGGGGCTGCGGGCTTTCCTGCTGCCTTCAGCCTCAAAGCCACCCTTTCCCACTTGGCGCCGGGCCAGGGACAAAAATGGCCATACGGCTGGAGATGGGTCCCATGCCCAAAGAGCCAGCAGGGAAAACTATGCCTTGTTCTAAAGCTCTTTGGGAACCGCTTGCTTGGCCCCACAGACCTGGGGGCTGCAGGCTTTGCTGCTGCCTTCAGCCTCGACACCACCCTTACCCACTTGGCGCCGCGCCAGGCACAAAAATGGCCATACGGCTGGAGATGGGTCCCCCGCCCAAAGAGCCAGCAGGGAAAACTATGCCTTGTTCTAAAGCTCTTTGGGAACCGCTTGCTTGGCCCCACAGACCTGGGGGCTGCAGTCTTTGCTGCTGCCTTCAGCCTCAACACCACCCTTTCCCACTTGGCGCCGGGCCAGGGACAAAAATGGCCATACGGCTGGAGATGGGTCCCCTGCCCAAAGAGCCAGCAGGGAAAACTATGCCTTGTTCTAAAGCTCTTTGGTGAACCGCTTGCGTAGCCCCACAGACCTGGGGGCTGCGGGCTTTCCTGCTGCCTTCAGCGTCAAAACCACCCTTTCCCACTACGCACCGCGCCAGGCACAAAAATGGCCATACGGCTGGAGATGGGTCCCCCGCCCAAAGAGCCAGCAGGGAAAACTATGCCTTGTTCTAAAGCTCTTTGGGAACCGCTTGCTTGGCCCCACAGACGTGGGGGCTGCGGGCTTTCCTGCTGCCTTCAGCCTCAAAACCACCCTATGCCACTACGCACCGCGTCAGGCACAAAAATAGCCATACGGCTGGAGATGGGTCCCCCACCCAAAGAGCCAGCAGGGAAAACTATGCCTTGTTCTAAAGCTCTTTGGGAACCGCTTGCGTAGCCCCACAGACCTGGGGGCTGCAGGCTTTCCTGCTGTCTTTAGCCTCAAAGCCACCCTTTCTCACTTGGCGCCCTATCAGGCACAAAAATGGCCTATGGGTGGAGATGGGTCCCATGCCCAAAGAGCCAGCAGGGAAAACTATGCCTTGTTCTAAAGCTCTTTGGGAACCGCTTGCGTAGCCCCACAGACCTGGGGGCTGCGGGCTTTCCTGCTGCCTTTAGCCTCAACACCACCCTTTCCCTCTTGGCGCCGCGCCAGCCACAAAAATGGCCGTACGGCTGGAGATGGGTCCCCCGCCCAAAAAGCCAGCAGGGAAAACTATGCCTTGTTCTAAAGCTCTTTGGGAACCGCTTGCGTAGCCGCACAGACCTGGGGGCTGCGGGCTTTCCTGCTGCCTTCAGCCTCGACACCACCCTTTCCCACTTGGCGCCCTATCAAGCACAAAAATGGCCTATGGCTGGAGATGGGTCCCATGCCCAAAGAGCCAGCAGGGAAAACTATGCCTTGTTCTAAAGCTCTTTGGGAACCGCTTGCGTAGCCCCACACACGTGGGGGCTGCGGGCTTTCCTGCTGCCTTCAGCCTCAAAACCACCCTTTCCCACTTGGCCCCCAGCCAGGCACAAAAATGGCCATACGGCTGGAGATGGGTCCCCCGCCCAAAGAGCCAGCAGGGAAAACTATGCCTTGTTCTAAAGCTCTTTGGGAACCGCTTGCATAGCCCCACAGACCTGGGAGCTGCAGGCTTTCCTGCTGTCTTCAGCCTCAAAGCCACCCTTTCCCACTTGGCGCCCTATCAGGCACAAAAATGGCCTATGGCTGGAGATGGGTCCCATGCCCAAAGAGCCAGCAGGGAAAACTATGCCTTGTTCTAAAGCTCTTTGGGAACCGCTTGCGTAGCCCCACAGACCTGGGGGCTGCGGGCTTTCCTGCTGCCTTCAGCCTCAAAGCCACCCTTTCCCACTTGGCGCCGGGCCAGGGACAAAAATGGCCATACGGCTGGAGATGGGTCCCATGCCCAAAGAGCCAGCAGGGAAAACTATGCCTTGTTCTAAAGCTCTTTGGGAACCGCTTGCTTGGCCCCACAGACCTGGGGGCTGCAGGCTTTGCTGCTGCCTTCAGCCTCGACACCACCCTTACCCACTTGGCGCCGCGCCAGGCACAAAAATGGCCATACGGCTGGAGATGGGTCCCCCGCCCAAAGAGCCAGCAGGGAAAACTATGCCTTGTTCTAAAGCTCTTTGGGAACCGCTTGCTTGGCCCCACAGACCTGGGGGCTGCAGTCTTTGCTGCTGCCTTCAGCCTCAACACCACCCTTTCCCACTTGGCGCCGGGCCAGGGACAAAAATGGCCATACGGCTGGAGATGGGTCCCCTGCCCAAAGAGCCAGCAGGGAAAACTATGCCTTGTTCTAAAGCTCTTTGGTGAACCGCTTGCGTAGCCCCACAGACCTGGGGGCTGCGGGCTTTCCTGCTGCCTTCAGCGTCAAAACCACCCTTTCCCACTACGCACCGCGCCAGGCACAAAAATGGCCATACGGCTGGAGATGGGTCCCCCGCCCAAAGAGCCAGCAGGGAAAACTATGCCTTGTTCTAAAGCTCTTTGGGAACCGCTTGCTTGGCCCCACAGACGTGGGGGCTGCGGGCTTTCCTGCTGCCTTCAGCCTCAAAACCACCCTATGCCACTACGCACCGCGTCAGGCACAAAAATAGCCATACGGCTGGAGATGGGTCCCCCACCCAAAGAGCCAGCAGGGAAAACTATGCCTTGTTCTAAAGCTCTTTGGGAACCGCTTGCGTAGCCCCACAGACCTGGGGGCTGCAGGCTTTCCTGCTGTCTTTAGCCTCAAAGCCACCCTTTCTCACTTGGCGCCCTATCAGGCACAAAAATGGCCTATGGGTGGAGATGGGTCCCATGCCCAAAGAGCCAGCAGGGAAAACTATGCCTTGTTCTAAAGCTCTTTGGGAACCGCTTGCGTAGCCCCACAGACCTGGGGGCTGCGGGCTTTCCTGCTGCCTTTAGCCTCAACACCACCCTTTCCCTCTTGGCGCCGCGCCAGCCACAAAAATGGCCGTACGGCTGGAGATGGGTCCCCCGCCCAAAAAGCCAGCAGGGAAAACTATGCCTTGTTCTAAAGCTCTTTGGGAACCGCTTGCGTAGCCGCACAGACCTGGGGGCTGCGGGCTTTCCTGCTGCCTTCAGCCTCGACACCACCCTTTCCCACTTGGCGCCCTATCAAGCACAAAAATGGCCTATGGCTGGAGATGGGTCCCATGCCCAAAGAGCCAGCAGGGAAAACTATGCCTTGTTCTAAAGCTCTTTGGGAACCGCTTGCGTAGCCCCACACACGTGGGGGCTGCGGGCTTTCCTGCTGCCTTCAGCCTCAAAACCACCCTTTCCCACTTGGCCCCCAGCCAGGCACAAAAATGGCCATACGGCTGGAGATGGGTCCCCCGCCCAAAGAGCCAGCAGGGAAAATTATGCCTTGTTCTAAAGCTCTTTGGGAACCGCTTGCGTAGCCCCACAGACCTGGGGGCTGCAGGCTTTGCTGCTGCCTTCAGCCTCAAAACCACCCTTTCCCACTTGGCGCTGCGCCAGGCACAAAAATGGCCATATGGCTGGAGATGGGTCCCCCGCCCAGAGAGCCAGCAGGGAAAATTATGCCTTGTTCTAAAGCTCTTTGGGAACCGCTTGCGTAGCCCCACAGACGTGGGGGCTGCGGGCTTTCCTGCTGCCTTCAAGCCTCAAAGCCACCCTTTCCCACTGGGCGCCGGGCCAGGCACAAAAATGGCCTATGGCTGGAGATGGGTCCCCCGCCCAAAGAGCCAGCAGGGAAAACTATGCCTTGTTCTAAATCTCTTTGGGAACTGCTTGCGTAGCCCCACAGACCTGGGGGCTGCGGGCTTTCCTGCTGCCTTCAGCCACGACACCACCCTTTCCCACTTGGCACTGCTCCAGGTTCAAAAATGGCCATACGGCTGGAGATGGGTCCCCTGCCAAAAGAGCCAGCAGGGAAAACTATGCCTTGTTCTAAAGCTCTTTGGGAACCGCTTTCGTAGCCCCACAGACCTGGGGGCTGCGGGCTTTCCTGCTGCCTTCAGCCTCAAAGCCACCCTTTCGCACTTGGGGCTTCGCCAGGCACAAAAATGGCCATATGGCTGGAGATGGGTCCCCCGCCCAAAGAGCCAGCAGGGAAAACTATGCCTTGTTCTAAAGCTCTTTGGGAACCGCTTGCGTAGCCCCACAGACCTGGGGGCTGCGGGCTTTCCTGCTGCCTTCAGCCTCAAAGCCACCCTTTCCCACTTGGCGCCGCGCCAGGCACAAAAATGGCCATACGGCTGGAGATGGGTCCCATGCCCAAAGAGCCAGCAGGGAAAACTATGCCTTCTTCTAAAGCTCTTTGGGAACCGCTTGCTTGGCCCACAGACCTGGGGGCTGCAAGCTTTGCTGCTGCCTTCAGCCTCGACACCACCCTTACCCACTTGGCGCCGCGCCAGGCACAAAAATGGCCATACGGCTGGAGATGGGTCCCCCGCCCAAAGAGCCAGCAGGGAAAACTATGCCTTGTTCTAAAGCTCTTTGGGAACCGCTTGCGTAGCCCCACAGACCTGGGGGCTGCGGGCTTTCCTGCTGCCTTCAGCGTCAAAACCACCCTTTCCCACTACGCACCGCGCCAGGCACAAAAATGGCCATACGGCTGGAGATGGGTCCCCCGCCCAAAGAGCCAGCAGGGAAAACTATGCCTTGTTCTAAAGCTCTTTGGGAACCGCTTGCTTGGCCCCACAGACGTGGGGGCTGCGGGCTTTCCTGCTGCCTTCAGCCTCAAAACCACCCTATGCCACTACGCACCGCGTCAGGCACAATAATAGCCATACGGCTGGAGATGGGTCCCCCACCCAAAGAGCCAGCAGGGAAAACTATGCCTTGTTCTAAAGCTCTTTGGGAACCGCTTGCGTAGCCCCACAGACCTGGGGGCTGCAGGCTTTCCTGCTGTCTTCAGCCTCAAAGCCACCCTTTCCCACTTGGCGCCCTATCAGGCACAAAAATGGCCTATGGGTGGAGATGGGTCCCATGCCCAAAGAGCCAGCAGGGAAAACTATGCCTTGTTCTAAAGCTCTTTGGGAACCGCTTGCTTGGCCCCACAGACCTGGGGGCTGCGGGCTTTCCTGCTGCCTTCAGCCTCAAAGCCACCCTTTCCCACTTGGCGCTGCGCCATGCACAAAAATGGCCATACGGCTGGAGATGGATCCCCCGCCCAAAGAGCCAGCAGGGAAAACTATGCCTTGTTCTAAAGCTCTTTGGGAACTGCTTGCGTAGCTCCACAGACCTGGGGGCTGCGGGCTTTCCTGCTGCCTTTAGCCTCGACACCACCCTTTCCCTCTTGGCGCCGGGCCAGGCACAAAAATGGCCATATGGCTGGAGATGGGTCCCATGCCCAAAGAGCCAGCAGGGAAAACTCTGCCTTGTTCTAAAGCTCTTTGGGAACCGCTTGCGTAGCCCCACAGACCTGGGGGCTGCGGGCTTTGCTGCTGCCTTCAGCCTCAAAGCCACCCTTTCCCACTTGGCGCCGCGCCAGGCACAAAAATGGCCATACGGCTGGAGATGGGTCCCCCCGCCCAAAGAGCCAGCAGGGAAAACTATGCCTTGTTCTAAAGCTCTTTGGGAACCGCTTGCTTGGCCCCACAGACCTGGGGGCTGCAGTCTTTGCTGCTGCCTTCAGCCTCAACACCACCTTTTCCCACTTGGCGCCGGGCCAGGGACAAAAATGGCCATACGGCTGGAGATGGGTCCCCTGCCAAAAGAGCCAGCAGGGAAAACTATGCCTTGTTCTAAAGCTCTTTGGTGAACCGCTTGCGTAGCCCCACAGACCTGGGGGCTGCGGGCTTTCCTGCTGCCTTCAGCGTCAAAACCACCCTTTCCCACTACGTACCGCGCCAGGCACAAAAATGGCCATACGGCTGGAGATGGGTCCCCTGCCCAAAGAGCCAGCAGGGAAAACTATGCCTTGTTCTAAAGCTCTTTGGGAACCGCTTGCTTGGCCCCACAGACGTGGGGGCTGCGGGCTTTCCTGCTGCCTTCAGCCTCAAAACCACCCTATGCCACTACGCACCGCGTCAGGCACAAAAATAGCCATACGGCTGGAGATGGGTCCCCCACCCAAAGAGCCAGCAGGGAAAACTATGCCTTGTTCTAAAGCTCTTTGGGAACCGCTTGCTTGGCCCCACAGACCTGGGGGCTGCAGGCTTTCCTGCTGTCTTTAGCCTCAAAGCCACCCTTTCTCACTTGGCGCCCTATCAGGCACAAAAATGGCCTATGGGTGGAGATGGGTCCCATGCCCAAAGAGCCAGCAGGGAAAACTATGCCTTGTTCTAAAGCTCTTTGGGAACCGCTTGCGTAGCCCCACAGACCTGGGGGCTGCGGGCTTTCCTGCTGCCTTCAGCCTCAAAGCCACCCTTTCCCACTTGGCGCTGCGCCATGCACAAAAATGGCCATACGGCTGGAGATGGGTCCCCCGCCCAAAGAGCCAGCAGGGAAAACTATGCCTTGTTCTAAAGCTCTTTGGGAACCGCTTGCTTGGCCCCAAAGACCTGGGGGCTGCGGGCTTTCCTGCTGCCTTTAGCCTCGACACCACCCTTTCCCTCTTGGCGCCGCGCCAGGCACAAAAATGGCCGTACGGCTGGAGATGGGTCCCCCGCCCAAAGAGCCAGCAGGGAAAATTATGCCTTGTTCTAAAGCTCTTTGGGAACCGCTTGCGTAGCCGCACAGACCTGGGGGCTGCGGCTTTCCTGCTGCCTTCAGCCTCGACACCACCCTTTCCCACTTGGCGCCCTATCAAGCACAAAAATGGCCTATGGCTGGAGATGGGTCCCATGCCCAAAGAGCCAGCAGGGAAAACTCTGCCTTGTTCTAAAGCTCTTTGGGAACCGCTTGCGTAGCCCCACACACGTGGGGGCTGCGGGCTTTCCTGCTGCCTTCAGCCTCAAAACCACCCTTTCCCACTTGGCCCCCGGCCAGGCACAAAAATGGCCATACGGCTGGAGATGGGTCCCCCGCCCAAAGAGCCAGCAGGGAAAACTATGCCTTGTTCTAAAGCTCTTTGGGAACCGCTTGCGTAGCCCCACAGACCTGGGGGCTGCAGGCTTTCCTGCTGCCTTCAGCCTCAAAACCACCCTTTCCCACTACGCAACACGCCAGGCATAAAAATAGCCATACGACTGGAGATGGGTCCCCCGCCCAAAGAGCCAGCAGGGAAAACTATGCCTTGTTCTAAAGCTCTTTGGGAACCGCTTGCGTAGCCCCACAGACCTTGGGGCTGCGGGCTTTCCTGCTGCCTTCAGCCTCGACAGCACCCTTTCCCACTTGGCGCCGCGCCAGGCACAAAAATGGCCTATGGCTGGAGATGGGTCCCATGCCCTAAGAGCCAGCTGGGAAAACTATGCCTTGTTCTAAAGCTCTTTGGGAACCGCTTGCGTAGCACCACAGACCTGGGGGCTGCAGGCTTTGCTCCTGCCTTCAGCCTCAAAGCCACCCTTTCCCACCTGGCGCCGCGCCAGGCTCAAAAATGGCCATACGGCTGGAGATGGGTCCCCCGCCCAGAGAGCCAGCAGGGAAAACTATGCCTTGTTCTAAAGCTCTTTGGGAACCGCTTGCGTAGCCCCACAGACCTGGGGGCTGCGGGCTTTCCTGCTGTCTTCAGCCTCAAAGCAACCCTTTCCCACTTGGCGCCCTATCAAGCACAAAAATGGCCTATGGCTGGAGATGGGTCCCATGCCCAAAGAGCCAGCAGGGAAAACTATGCCTTGTTCTAAAGCTCTTTGGGAACCGCTTGCGTAGCCCCACACACCTGGGGTCTGCGGGCTTTCCTGCTGCCTTCAGCCTCAAAACCACCCTTTCCCACTTGGCCCCTGGCCAGGCACAAAAATGGCCATACGGCTGGAGATGGGTCCCCCGCCCAAAGAGCCAGCAGGGAAAACTATGCCTTGTTCTAAAGCTCTTTGGGAACCGCTTGCGTAGCCCCACAGACCTGGGGGCTGCAGGCTTTGCTGCTGCCTTCAGCCTCAAAACCACCCTTTCCCACTTGGCGCTGCGCCAGGCACAAAAATGGCCATACGGCTGGAGATGGGTCCCCCGCCCAAAGAGCCAGCAGGGAAAATTATGCCTTGTTCTAAAGCTCTTTGGGAACCGCTTGCGTAGCCCCACAGACCTGGGGGCTGCGGGCTTTCCTGCTGCCTTTAGCCTCGACACAACCCTTTCCCACTTGGCGCCGCGCCAGGCTCAAAAATGGCCATACGGCTGGAGATGGGTCCCCCTCCCAGAGAGCCAGCAGGGAAAACTATGCCTTGTTCTAAAGCTCTTTGGGAACCGCTTGCGTAGCCCCACAGACCTGGGGGCTGCGGGCTTTCCTGCTGCCTTCAAGCCTCAAAGCCACCCTTTCCCACTGGGCGCCGGGCCAGGCACAAAAATGGCCTATGGCTGGAGATGGGTCCCCCGAACAAAGAGCCAGCAGGGAAAACTATGCCTTGTTCTAAAGCTCTTTGGGAACTGCTTGCGTAGCCCCACAGACCTGGGGGCTGCAGGCTTTCCTGCTGCCTTCAGCCTCAAAGCCACCCTTTCCCACTTGGCGCCCTATCAAGCACAAAAATGGCCTATGGCTGGAGATGGGTCCCAGGCCCAAAGAGCCAGCAGGGAAAACTATGCCTTGTTCTAAAGCTCTTTGGGAACCGCTTGCTTGGACCCACAGACGTGGGGGCTGCGGGCTTTCCTGCTGCCTTCAGCCTCAAAACCACCCTTTCCCACTTGGCGCCGCGCCAGGCACAAAAATGGCCATACGGCTGGAGATGGGTCCCCCGCCCAAAGAGCCAGCAGGGAAAACTATGCCTTGTTCTAAAGCTCTTTGGGAACCGCTTGCGTATCCCCACAGACCTGGGGGCTGCGGGCTTTCCTGCTGCCTTCACCCTCAAAACCACCCTTTCCCACTTGGCACTGCTCCAGGCTCAAAAATGGCCATATGGCTGCAGATGGGTCCCCCGCCCAAAGAGCCAGCAGGGAAAACTATGCCTTGTTCTAAAGCTCTTTGGGAACCGCTTGCGTAGCCCCACAGACCTGGGGGCTGCGGGCTTTGCTGCTGCCTTCAGCCTCAAAGCCACCCTTTCCCACTTGGCGCCGGGCCAGGCACAAAAATGGCCATACGGCTGGAGATGGGTCCCCCGCCCAAAGAGCCAGCAGGGAAAACTATGCCTTGTTCTAAAGCTCTTTGGGAACCGCTTGCTTGGCCCCACAGACCTGGGGGCTGCAGTCTTTGCTGCTGCCTTCAGCCTCAACACCACCCTTTCCCACTACGCACCGCGCCAGGCACAAAAATGGCCATACGGCTGGAGATGGGTCCCCTGCCAAAAGAGCCAGCAGGGAAAACTATGCCTTGTTCTAAAGCTCTTTGGGAACCGCTTGCGTAGCCCCACAGACCTGGGGGCTGCGGGCTTTCCTGCTGCCTTCAGATTCAAAGCCACCCTTTCCCTCTTGGGGCTTCGCCAGGCACAAAAATGGCCATACGGCTGGAGATGGGTCCCCCGCCCAAAGAGCGAGCAGGGAAAACTATGCATTGTTCTAAAGCTCTTTGGGAACCGCTTGCGTAGCCCCACAGACCTGGGGGCTGCGGGCTTTCCTGCTGCCTTCAGCCTCGACACCACCCTTTCCCACTTGGCGCTGCGCCAGGCTCAAAAATGGCCATACGGCTGGAGATGGGTCCCCCGCCCTAAGAGCCAGCAGGGAAAAATATGCCTTGTTCTAAAGCTCTTTGGGAACCGCTTGCGTAGCCCCACAGACCTGGGGGCTGCAGGCTTTGCTCCTGCCTTCAGCCTCAAAGCCACCCTTTCCCACCTGGCGCCGCGCCAGGCTCAAAAATGGCCATACGGCTGGAGATGGGTCCCCCGCCCAAAGAGCCAGCAGGGAAAACTATGCCTTGTTCTAAAGCTCTTTGGGAACCGCTTGCGTAGCCCCACAGACCTGGGGGCTGCAGGCTTTCCTGCTGTCTTCAGCCTCAAAGCCACCCTTTCCCACTTGGCGCCCTATCAGGCACAAAAATGGCCATACGGCTGGAGATGGGTCCCCCGCCCAAAGAGCCAGCAGGGAAAACTATGCCTTGTTCTAAAGCTCTTTGGGAACCGCTTGCGTAGCCCCACAGACCTGGGGGCTGCGGGCTTTGCTGCTGCCTTCAGCCTCAAAGCCACCCATTCCCACTTGGCGCCGCGCCAGGCACAAAAATGGCCTATGGCTGGAGATGGGTCCCATGCCCAAAGAGCCAGCAGGGAAAACTATGCCTTGTTCTAAAGCTCTTTGGGAACCGCTTGCTTGGCCCCAGAGACGTGGGGGCTGCGGGCTTTCCTGCTGCCTTCAGCCTCAAAACCACCCTATGCCACTACGCACCGCGCCAGGCACAAAAATGGCCATATGGCTGGAGATGGGTCCCCCGCCCAAAGAGCCAGCAGGGAAAACTATGCCTTGTTCTAAAGCTCTCTGGGAACCGCTTGCTTGGCCCCACAGACGTGGGGGCTGCGGGCTTTCCTGCTGCCTTCAGCCTCAAAACCACCCTATGCCACTACGCACCGCGCCAGGCACAAAAATGGCCATACGTCTGGAGATGGGTCCCCCACCCAAAGAGCCAGCAGGGAAAACTATGCCTTGTTCTAAAGCTCTTTGGGAACCGCTTGTGTAGCCCCACAGACCTGGGGGCTGCGGGCTTTCCTGCTGCCTTCAGCCTCGACACCACCCTTTCCCACTTGGCGCCGCGCCAGGCACAAAAATGGCCATACGGCTGGAGATGGGTCCCCCGCCCAAAGAGCCAGCAGGGAAAACTATGCCTTGTTCTAAAGCTCTTTGGGAACCGCTTGCGTAGCCCCACAGACCTGGGGGCTGCGGGCTTTCCTGCTGCCTTCAGCCTCGACACCACCCTTTCCCACTTGGCGCCGCGCCAGGCACAAAAATGGCCATACGGCTGGAGATGGGTCCCCCGCCCAAAGAGCCAGCAGGGAAAACTATGCCTTGTTCTAAAGCTCTTTGGGAACCGCTTGCGTAGCCCCACAGACCTGGGAGCTGCAGGCTTTCCTGCTGTCTTCAGCCTCAAAGCCACCCTTTCCCACTTGGCGCCCTATCAGGCACAAAAATGGCCTATGGGTGGAGATGGGTCCCCTGCCCAAAGAGCCAGCAGGGAAAACTATGCCTTGTTCTAAAGCTCTTTGGGAACCGCTTGCTTGGCCCCACAGACGTGGGGGCTGCGGGCTTTCCTGCTGTCTTCAGCCTCGACACCACCCTTTCCCACTTGGCGCCCTATCAGGCACAAAAATGGCCATACGGCTGGAGATGGGTCCCCCGCCCAAAGAGCCAGCAGGGAAAACTATGCCTTGTTCTAAAGCTCTTTGGGAACCGCTTGCGTAGCCCCACAGACCTGGGGGCTGCAGGCTTTGCTGCTGCCTTCAGCCTCGACACCACCCTTACCCACTTGGCGCCGCGCCAGGCACAAAAATGGCCATACGGCTGGAGATGGGTCCCCCGCCCAAAGAGCCAGCAGGGAAAACTATGCCTTGTTCTAAAGCTCTTTGGGAACCGCTTGCGTAGCCCCACAGACCTGGGGGCTGCGGGCTTTCCTGCTGCCTTCAGCGTCAAAACCACCCTTTCCCACTACGCACCGCGCCAGGCACAAAAATGGCCATACGGCTGGAGATGGGTCCCCCGCCCAAAGAGCCAGCAGGGAAAACTATGCCTTGTTCTAAAGCTCTTTCGGAACCGCTTCCTTGGCCCCACAGACGTGGGGGCTGCGGGCTTTCCTGCTGCCTTCAGCCTCAAAACCACCCTATGCCACTACGCACCGCGTCAGGCACAAAAATAGCCATACGGCTGGAGATGGGTCCCCCACCCAAAGAGCCAGCAGGGAAAACTATGCCTTGTTCTAAAGCTCTTTGGGAACCGCTTGCGTAGCCCCACAGACCTGGGGGCTGCAGGCTTTCCTGCTGTCTTCAGCCTCAAAGCCACCCTTTCCCACTTGGCGCCCTATCAGGCACAAAAATGGCCTATGGGTGGAGATGGGTCCCATGCCCAAAGAGCCAGCAGGGAAAACTATGCCTTGTTCTAAAGCTCTTTGGGAACCGCTTGCGTAGCCCCACAGACCTGGGGGCTGCGGGCTTTCCTGCTGCCTTCAGCCTCGATACCACCATTTCCCACTTGGCGCTGCGCCATGCACAAAAATGGCCATACGGCTGGAGATGAGTCCCCCGCCCAAAGAGCCAGCAGGGAAAACTATGCCTTGTTCTAAAGCTCTTTGGGAACCGCTTGCGTAGCCCCACAGACCTGGGGGCTGCGGGCTTTCCTGCTGCCTTTAGCCTCGACACCACCCTTTCCCTCTTGGCGCCGGGCCAGGCACAAAAATGGCCATATGGCTGGAGATGGGTCCCATGCCCAAAGAGCCAGCAGGGAAAACTATGCCTTGTTCTAAAGGTCTCTGGGAACCGCTTGCGTAGCCCCACAGACCTGGGGGCTGCGGGCTTTGCTGCTGCCTTCAGCCTCAAAGCCACCCTTTCCCACTTGGCGCCGCGCCAGGCACAAAAATGGCCATACGGCTGGAGATGGGTCCCATGCCCAAAGAGCCAGCAGGGAAAACTATGCCTTGTTCTAAAGCTCTTTGGGAACCGCTTGCGTAGCCCCACAGACCTTGGGGCTGCGGGCTTTCCTGCTGCCTTCAGCCTCGACAGCACCCTTTCCCACTTGGCGCCGCGCCAGGCACAAAAATGGCCTATGTCTGGAGATGGGTCCCATGCCCTAAGAGCCAGCTGGGAAAACTATGCCTTGTTCTAAAGCTCTTTGGGAACCGCTTGCGTAGCACCACAGACCTGGGGGTTGCGGGCTTTGCTCCTGCCTTCAGCCTCAAAGCCACCCTTTCCCACCTGGCGCCGCGCCAGGCTCAAAAATGGCCATACGGCTGGAGATGGGTCCCCCGCCCAGAGAGCCAGCAGGAAAAACTATGCCTTGTTCTAAAGCTCTTTGGGAACCGCTTGCATAGCCCCACAGACCTGGGGGCTGCGGGCTTTCCTGCTGTCTTCAGCCTCAAAGCCACCCTTTCCCACTTGGCGCCCTATCAGGCACAAAAATGGCCTATGGGTGGAGATGGGTCCCATGCCCAAAGAGCCAGCAGGGAAAACTATGCCTTGTTCTAAAGCTCTTTGGGAACCGCTTGCGTAGCCCCACAGACGTGGGGGCTGCGGGCTTTCCTGCTGCCTTCAGCCTCGATACCACCATTTCCCACTTGGCGCTGCGCCATGCACAAAAATGGCCATACGGCTGGAGATGAGTCCTCCGCCCAAAGAGCCAGCAGGGAAAACTATGCCTTGTTCTAAAGCTCTTTGGGAACCGCTTGCGTAGCCCCACAGACCTGGGGGCTGCGGGCTTTCCTGCTGCCTTTAGCCTCGACACCACCCTTTCCCTCTTGGCGCCGGGCCAGGCACAAAAATGGCCATATGGCTGGAGATGGGTCCCATGCCCAAAGAGCCAGCAGGGAAAACTATGCCTTGTTCTAAAGGTCTCTGGGAACCGCTTGCGTAGCCCCACAGACCTGGGGGCTGCGGGCTTTGCTGCTGCCTTCAGCCTCAAAGCCACCCTTTCCCACTTGGCGCCGCGCCAGGCACAAAAATGGCCATACGGCTGGAGATGGGTCCCATGCCCAAAGAGCCAGCAGGGAAAACTATGCCTTGTTCTAAAGCTCTTTGGGAACCGCTTGCTTGGCCCCACAGACCTGGGGGCTGCAGGCTTTGCTGCTGCCTTCAGCCTCGACACCACCCTTACCCACTTGGCGCCGCGCCAGGCACAAAAATGGCCATACGGCTGGAGATGGGTCCCCCGCCCAAAGAGCCAGCAGGGAAAACTATGCCTTGTTCTAAAGCTCTTTGGGAACCGCTTGCGTAGCCCCTCAGACCTGGGGGCTGCGGGCTTTCCTGCTGCCTTCAGCGTCAAAACCACCCTATGCCACTACGCACCGCGTCAGGCACAAAAATAGCCATACGGCTGGAGATGGGTCCCCCACCCAAAGAGCCAGCAGGGAAAACTATGCCTTGTTCTAAAGCTCTTTGGGAACCGCTTGCGTAGCCCCACAGACCTGGGGGCTGCAGGCTTTCCTGCTGTCTTCAGCCTCAAAGCCACCCTTTCCCACTTGGCGCCCTATCAGGCACAAAAATGGCCTATGGGTGGAGATGGGTCCCATGCCCAAAGAGCCAGCAGGGAAAACTATGCCTTGTTCTAAAGCTCTTTGGGAACCGCTTGCGTAGCCCCACAGACGTGGGGGCTGCGGGCTTTGCTGCTGCCTTCAGCCTCGATACCACCATTTCCCACTTGGCGCTGCGCCATGCACAAAAATGGCCATACGGCTGGAGATGGGTCCCCCGCCCAAAGAGCCAGCAGGGAAAACTATGCCTTGTTCTAAAGCTCTTTGGGAACCGCTTGCGTAGCCCCACAGACCTGGGGGCTGCGGGCTTTCCTGCTGCCTTTAGCCTCGACACCACCCTTTCCCTCTTGGCGCCGCGCCAGGCACAAAAATGGCCGTACGGCTGGAGATGGGTCCCCCGCCCAAAGAGCCAGCAGGGAAAACTATGCCTTGTTCTAAAGCTCTTTGGGAACCGCTTGCGTAGCCCCACAGACCTGGGGGCTGCAGGCTTTCCTGCTGCCTTCAGCCTCAAAACCACCCTTTCCCACTACGCAACGCGCCAGGCATAAAAATAGCCATACGACTGGAGATGGGTCCCCCGCCCAAAGAGCCAGCAGGGAAAACTATGCCTTGTTCTAAAGCTCTTTGGGAACCGCTTGCGTAGCCCCACAGACCTTGGGGCTGAGGGCTTTCCTGCTGCCTTCAGCCTCGACAGCACCCTTTCCCACTTGGCGCCGCGCCAGGCACAAAAATGGCCTATGTCTGGAGATGGGTCCCATGCCCTAAGAGCCAGCTGGGAAAACTATGCCTTGTTCTAAAGCTCTTTGGGAACCGCTTGCGTAGCACCACAGACCTGGGGGTTGCGGGCTTTGCTCCTGCCTTCAGCCTCAAAGCCACCCTTTCCCACCTGGCGCCGCGCCAGGCTCAAAAATGGCCATACGGCTGGAGATGGGTCCCCCGCCCAGAGAGCCAGCAGGGAAAACTATGCCTTGTTCTAAAGCTCTTTGGGAACCGCTTGCGTAGCCCCACAGACCTGGGGGCTGCGGGCTTTCCTGCTGTCTTCAGCCTCAAAGCAACCCTTTCCCACTTGGCGCCCTATCAAGCACAAAAATGGCCTATGGCTGGAGATGGGTCCCATGCCCAAAGAGCCAGCAGGGAAAACTATGCCTTGTTCTAAAGCTCTTTGGGAACCGCTTGCTTGGCCCCACAGACCTAGGGGCTGCGGGCTTTCCTGCTGCCTTCAGCCTCAAAACCACCCTTTCCCACTTGGCCCCCGGCCAGGCACAAAAATGGCCATACGGCTGGAGATGGGTCCCCCGCCCAAAGAGCCAGCAGGGAAAACTATGCCTTGTTCTAAAGCTCTTTGGGAACCGCTTGCGTAGCCCCACAGACCTGGGGGCTGCGGGCTTTCCTGCTGCCTTTAGCCTCGACACAACCCTTTCCCACTTGGCGCCGCGCCAGGCTCAAAAATGGCCATACGGCTGGAGATGGGTCCCCCTCCCAGAGAGCCAGCAGGGAAAACTATGCCTTGTTCTAAAGCTCTTTGGGAACCGCTTGCGTAGCCCCACAGACCTGGGGGCTGCGGGCTTTCCTGCTGCCTTCAAGCCTCAAAGCCACCCTTTCCCACTGGGCGCCGGGCCAGGCACAAAAATGGCCTATGGCTGGAGATGGGTCCCCCGAACAAAGAGCCAGCAGGGAAAACTATGCCTTGTTCTAAAGCTCTTTGGGAACTGCTTGCGTAGCCCCACAGACCTGGGGGCTGCAGGCTTTCCTGCTGCCTTCAGCCTCAAAGCCACCCTTTCCCACTTGGCGCCCTATCAAGCACAAAAATGGCCTATGGCTGGAGATGGGTCCCCCGCCCAAAGAGCCATCAGGGAAAACTATGCCTTGTTCTAAAGCTCTTTGGGAACCGCTTGCTTGGCCCCACAAACGTGGGGGCTGCGGGCTTTCCTGCTGCCTTCAGCCTCGACACCACCCTTTCCCACTTGGCGCCGCGCCAGGCACAAAAATGGCCATACGGCTGGAGATGGGTCCCCCGCCCAAAGAGCCAGCAGGGAAAACTATTCCTTGTTCTAAAGCTCTTTGGGAACCGCTTGCGTAGCCCCACAGACCTGGGGGCTGCGGGCTTTCCTGCTGCCTTCACCCTCAAAACCACCCTTTCCCACTTGGCACTGCTCCAGGCTCAAAAATGGCCATACGGCTGGAGATGGGTCCCCCGCCCAGAGAGCCAGCAGGGAAAACTATGCCTTGTTCTAAAGCTCTTTGGGAACCGCTTGCGTAGCCCCACAGACCTGGGGGCTGCGGGCTTTGCTGCTGCCTTCAGCCTCGACACCACCCTTTCCCACTTGGCGCCGCGCCAGGCACAAAAATGGCCTATGTCTGGAGATGGGTCCCATGCCCTAAGAGCCAGCTGGGAAAACTATGCCTTGTTCTAAAGCTCTTTGGGAACCGCTTGCGTAGCACCACAGACCTGGGGGTTGCGGGCTTTGCTCCTGCCTTCAGCCTCAAAGCCACCCTTTCCCACCTGGCGCCGCGCCAGGCTCAAAAATGGCCATACGGCTGGAGATGGGTCCCCCGCCCAGAGAGCCAGCAGGGAAAACTATGCCTTGTTCTAAAGCTCTTTGGGAACCGCTTGCGTAGCCCCACAGACCTGGGGGCTGCGGGCTTTCCTGCTGTCTTCAGCCTCAAAGCAACCCTTTCCCACTTGGCGCCCTATCAAGCACAAAAATGGCCTATGGCTGGAGATGGGTCCCATGCCCAAAGAGCCAGCAGGGAAAACTATGCCTTGTTCTAAAGCTCTTTGGGAACCGCTTGCTTGGCCCCACAGACCTAGGGGCTGCGGGCTTTCCTGCTGCCTTCAGCCTCAAAACCACCCTTTCCCACTTGGCCCCCGGCCAGGCACAAAAATGGCCATACGGCTGGAGATGGGTCCCCCGCCCAAAGAGCCAGCAGGGAAAACTATGCCTTGTTCTAAAGCTCTTTGGGAACCGCTTGCGTAGCCCCACAGACCTGGGGGCTGCGGGCTTTCCTGCTGCCTTTAGCCTCGACACAACCCTTTCCCACTTGGCGCCGCGCCAGGCTCAAAAATGGCCATACGGCTGGAGATGGGTCCCCCTCCCAGAGAGCCAGCAGGGAAAACTATGCCTTGTTCTAAAGCTCTTTGGGAACCGCTTGCGTAGCCCCACAGACCTGGGGGCTGCGGGCTTTCCTGCTGCCTTCAAGCCTCAAAGCCACCCTTTCCCACTGGGCGCCGGGCCAGGCACAAAAATGGCCTATGGCTGGAGATGGGTCCCCCGAACAAAGAGCCAGCAGGGAAAACTATGCCTTGTTCTAAAGCTCTTTGGGAACTGCTTGCGTAGCCCCACAGACCTGGGGGCTGCAGGCTTTCCTGCTGCCTTCAGCCTCAAAGCCACCCTTTCCCACTTGGCGCCCTATCAAGCACAAAAATGGCCTATGGCTGGAGATGGGTCCCCCGCCCAAAGAGCCAGCAGGGAAAACTATGCCTTGTTCTAAAGCTCTTTGGGAACCGCTTGCTTGGCCCCACAGACGTGGGGGCTGCGGGCTTTCCTGCTGCCTTCAGCCTCGACACCACCCTTTCCCACTTGGCGCCGCGCCAGGCACAAAAATGGCCATACGGCTGGAGATGGGTCCCCCGCCCAAAGAGCCAGGAGGGAAAACTATGCCTTGTTCTAAAGCTCTTTGGGAACCGCTTGCGTAGCCCCACAGACCTGGGGGCTGCGGGCTTTCCTGCTGCCTTCACCCTCAAAACCACCCTTTCCCTCTTGGCACTGCTCCAGGCTCAAAAATGGCCATACGGCTGCAGATGGGTCCCCCGCCCAGAGAGCCAGCAGGGAAAACTATGCCTTGTTCTAAAGCTCTTTGGGAACCGCTTGCGTAGCCCCACAGACCTGGGGGCTGCGGGCTTTGCTGCTGCCTTCAGCCTCAAAGCCACCCTTTCCCACTTGGCGCCGGGCCAGGCACAAAAATGGCCATACGGCTGGAGATGGGTCCCCCGCCCAAAGAGCCAGCAGGGAAAACTATGCCTTGTTCTAAAGCTCTTTGGGAACCGCTTGCTTGGCCCCACAGACCTGGGGGCTGCAGGCTTTGCTGCTGCCTTCAGCCTCAACACCACCCTTTCCCACTACGCACCGCGCCAGGCACAAAAATGGCCATACGGCTGGAGATGGGTCCCCTGCCAAAAGAGCCAGCAGGGAAAACTATGCCTTGTTCTAAAGCTCTTTGGGAACCGCTTGCGTAGCCCCACAGACCTGGGGGCTGCGGGCTTTCCTGCTGCCTTCAGATTCAAAGCCACCCTTTCCCTCTTGGGGCTTCGCCAGGCACAAAAATGGCCATACGGCTGGAGATGGGTCCCCCGCCCTAAGAGCCAGCAGGGAAAACTATGCCTTGTTCTAAAGCTCTTTGGGAACCGCTTGCTTGGCCCCACAGACCTAGGGGCTGCGGGCTTTCCTGCTGCCTTCAGCCTCAAAACCACCCTTTCCCACTTGGCCCCCGGCCAGGCACAAAAATGGCCATACGGCTGGAGATGGGTCCCCCGCCCAAAGAGCCAGCAGGGAAAACTATGCCTTGTTCTAAAGCTCTTTGGGAACCGCTTGCTTGGCCCCACAGACGTGGGGGCTGCGGGCTTTCCTGCTGCCTTCAGCCTCAAAACCACCCTATGCCACTACGCACCGCGCCAGGCACAAAAATAGCCATACGTCTGGAGATGGGTCCCCCACCCAAAGAGCCAGCAGGGAAAACTATGCCTTGTTCTAAAGCTCTTTGGGAACCGCTTGCGTAGCCCCACAGACCTGGGGGCTGCGGGCTTTCCTGCTGCCTTCAGCCTCGACACCACCCTTTCCCACTTGGCGCCGCGCCAGGCACAAAAATGGCCATACGGCTGGAGATGGGTCCCCCGCCCAAAGAGCCAGCAGGGAAAACTATGCCTTGTTCTAAAGCTCTTTGGGAACCGCTTGCATAGCCCCACAGACCTGGGAGCTGCAGGCTTTCCTGCTGTCTTCAGCCTCAAAGCCACCCTTTCCCACTTGGCGCCCTATCAGGCACAAAAATGGCCTATGGGTGGAGATGGGTCCCATGCCCAAAGAGCCAGCAGGGAAAACTATGCCTTGTTCTAAAGCTCTTTGGGAACCGCTTGCGTAGCCCCACAGACCTGGGGGCTGCAGGCTTTGCTGCTGCCTTCAGCCTCAAAGCCACCCTTTCCCACTTGGCGTCGCGCTAGGCACAAAAATGGCCATACAGCTGGAGATGGGTCCCCCGCCCAAGGAGCCAGCAGGGAAAACTATGCCTTGTTCTAAAGCTCTTTGGGAACCGCTTGCGTAGCCACACAGACCTGGGGGCTGCGGGCTGTCTTGCTGCCTTCAAGCCTCAAAGCCACCCTTTCCCACTTGGCGCCGCGCCAGGCACAAAAATGGCCTATGGCTGGAGATGGGTCCCCCGCCCAAGGAGTCAGCAGGGAAAACTATGCCTTGTTCTAAAGCTCTTTGGGAACCGCTTGCGTAGCCCCACAGACCTGGGGGCTGCGGGCTTTCCTGCTGCCTTCAGACTCAAAGCCACGCTTTCCAACTTGGCGCCGCGCCAGGCACAAAAATGGCCATATGGCTGGAGATGGGTCCCCCGCCCAAAGAGCCTGCAGGGAAAGCTTTGTCTACAGTCAGTCAAGGTCGACGTACTCAACACTGATAAGAAAGATCACATGTGTTCTTGTGGTGAGGGATATCAAGTGGAAATCCTTCTCGCGGAGTGATCAAACGATTTAAACTTTTCATCATAATCCAAAGTCTAACATGCAAAACAATTGTCTAAGCAAAGCACAATACAGTGAGTATTAGTAAAACAACAACAGAGTGAAGCATCTTGTTATAAAGTCCTGTAACTGTCGGTGACCATCCAAAAAGAGGATCTCCCCATCTATGTCCTTCGCCTCTCTTCACTCTTTCCAACGCTTGGTGTATTTCTTCAACCTGATGATGGACGGTAATCAAAGTTGTCTGTCTATTTTCTTGGGCCTCTTTCAAGAGTCGCTTCAATTCATTGTGTTTTAGCAGCTTCTTCACCAGGGAGAGATTCATTCCGATAGGGGTAGGCAACAATCTCGAATCAACGTATAATTAGGTTGTAGCAATTGAAAAGACGTAACAGGAGCTTAATATTTGAAGTCGCATCCCGTAACTTTGTGTTAGTAAAGTTCAAACACAAAGATTTGAGTGATTACTATGTCATCTCTGAATACAAGACTACAGGGAGACCTCATGCTAACGCACCCTTTCCCAATATAGTCAAGCACAGTCTCTGGGGTTTCATCGGGATGTGTCTCAAAGTGACAAGCATTCTGGTTGGTGTCAAGACAAAGGTCTTGTGCTTTGAGAGTATTACTCTCACAAATGAATCCTTGTTGGTCTCGTGAAACGCATGCGTCAACATCAGCAGTTTGCCATTTAGTCTCATTTTGTCGTGCCCAACCTCTGTGCTGTGTTGGATAGAGTAGAGCTCCTTGGTGATTCAACCCCAGTGCGATGATTGGGTATATGGTGGATACTGAGGCATTGCGTATCGTTAAGACAAAAGCTGTGGCTTTGCTCTCAGTGGGATCGTAGGTGAAATTAACCAGATACCACCAGGATTGAAATTTTCTCTCAAATTCAATTGCGTTATCCCATATTACTTTTCGAATTTCGGTGGGCAAGGTGCCTTCTTCACCTTCCCTTATGATTTATGAGTTTTTGCAAAACGCTTAACCAATCCGTTGGTGCATTCAACAATGCCATTAGCCTGAGGATAATAGGGAGTATGAAATACCCATCGAATCCCTTCTTCTTTGGCCCAATCTTGTACCACTGTAGCGGTAAAGTGTGAACCGTTATCACTTTGGATTTCCTCGGGAAGGGGAAGTGTGCTGAACCACCCTTTTAGGCCTTTCACTGTGTTGTCCCCAGCAGCTGATTTGAAGCCAGTGGCCATACTGAGGCTGGAGATAATCTCCACTCCGACTAGGACATATCTTTTCCCACCTGATGATCTCAAGGGCCCAATATAATCAATCTGCCATGAATGCCACAACATTTTCTTGTCCCGCATGTGTAAGGGAGGCGCCTTACTCGGATGATCTTTGCTGAGTCGTAGGCGACATTGTGACCAGGCAGTTACTACTTGTTCGCACAGCTTAACCGACACAGGCCACCCCCGGGCTAGACCTTCCTGATACAGATCAGCACGGCCTGTATGGCCAGGCTTAATATGTAACCATTCCCGACCATCATCTACAGTGTCAATTTGTTGTAGCCGCGTGAGGCTATCTACCTGTTGGTTGAACTGAGCAGTGATCGAGTTTGAACGATCGTGGCCTTTTACCCAAGCAATGTGCAATGGTCTCTGTCCTCCTATTTCCAACAGTTGCTTCCAACTGTCTGTCTCCCAGATTGGGACTCTATTCACCTGCCAATCATTGGCTGCCCAGTGTCCTAGCCATTCAGTGGCTCCTTTAAAAACAGCATATGAGTCAGTGTAAATGTAAGTAGCTCCATGTTGTGCAGCTAGTAGGACGGCTCTGAGTTCCCCTACTTGTGCCCTACCTTCTCCTGTTTCAATTGCTCTTTCCCCCGTTGCTACTTCCAGTGCTACGGCCTTGTATTTCCACTTGCTGTTCTCACGGTGAGATGACACACCAGTAAACCACACTCCTGTAAGATCACTGCCTGCTTTCAGAGGAGGTGCTTCTTGGATTGGAGATGGTCTGTTTGGTGGGGATTGGAACAATAGGGCACCATCTCTATCCTTCTGGAGCACGGATACTTTGATACTACCTTCAGAGATTGGCATGATATCATTAATGCCTTCTAAATAAGCATACCACTTTCGAACTGTGGGTTTCTGGGCAATGCCAGCTGGCGGTGCTGTCCCTTTACGGACCACATCTAGGAGTCGAAAAGGGCCCCGAACAATCACGCTCTGTTCTCTCCTTATCTGCTCTGCTCGTTGCAATGCTCGCACCAGGGACAGTAAACCCTTCTCCAGGTCTGAATAGCTGCTCTCAGTATCATTAAAGGCGTGAGAGCTAAATTCTAATGGTCTCTCCGGTCCTGCTGGTCCCTTCTGGCATAAATTACAACGGGAACCATGTTCACTGAGCCCCCATTCTACATGGACAGGGTCAGTTGGATGTATGGGGCCAAGTTGTTGGAATAACCTTAGCTCTTTTATTAGCAATTCTAGTGCATTAGTGTGTTGTTCAGTCGACTCCCAGGATTTACCTTTTTTGAGCAAACAATAAAGGGGGCGAGCAATGATGGAAAAGCCAGGGATGTGTTTACGCTAATAACTTAAAGTTCCCAGGACTTGCTGTAACTCCTTCGTGCTGGAAGGATTCTGTCCATGTTCTATTTTTTCAGGGTATCCTGAGGGACAGAAGCAGCTCCCTTAATCCACCAGACCCCCAGGAATTTAACTTCCTGTGCGGGTCCCTGACACTTTGAGTCGGGAATTTCCAATCCCAAATCTGATAATGTTTTTCGGATGTTTTCCATCATGTCTTGTACACTTTCTTGGTTCTCTCCCCTATTAAGATGTCATCAATAATATATTGGTATACTGTACATCCCTGTGAAACAGGAATCTCTGATAGCACTTTAGCCAAAGCATTATGGGCAATAGTGGGGGAATGTTTGTATCCTTGTGGAAAGCGGTTAAAGGTATATTGCACTCCTTTCCATGTGAATGCAAACTGCGCTTTGTCCTGCTCAAGGAGGAGAATCATAAAAAAATATGTCTTTAAAATCTAAGGCAACCCTGCAAGGATGGGCAGCTCCTTTTATCATTGTCACAATTTCCGCGATATTCGGAACAGCAGCGGTCAGAGGTGCAGTGTTGGCGTTTAATTTTCCGTAATATACTGTGAAACGCCATTGCCTTTTTGGTTTCTTTACTGGCCACACCGGTGAAAAATAAGGCGAGTGAATCCTCTTAATGATGTCCCTTTTTTCTAAATTTGATACCAATCTGGCTGCTCCTGCAACAGCAGTTGCAGGCAGTGGATACTACAGGACAGCAGAGATTTTAGAGGGAGGGAAAAGTATGGAAGTTTCCAATAGACTCAATTTCACTGTGTCTATTACTTTTTCAAATCCTGCAAAACTTCACACTGTGGAGACATCATTAAGAAAAGGCATTAAGAAACCCTCGGACGGCAGGCTTTCGTGACGCCTTCAGCCTCAAAACAACCCTTTCCCACTTGGCGCCGCGCCAGGCACAAAAATGGCCATACGGCTGGAGATGGTTCCCCTGCCAAAAGAGCCAGCAGGTAAAACTATGCCTTGTTCTAAAGCTCTTTGGGAACCGCTTGCGTAGCCCTACAGACCTGGGGGCTGCGGGCTTTCCTGCTGCCTTCAGCCTCGACAACACCCTTTCCCACTAGGCGCTTCGCCAGGCATAAAAATGGCCATATGGCTGGAGATGGGTCCCCCGCCCAAAGAGCCAGCAGGGAAAACTATGCCTTGTTCTAAAGCTCTTTGGGAACCGCTTCCATAGCCCCACAGACCTGGGGGCTGCAGGCTTTCCTGCTGCCTTCAGCCTCAAAGCCACCCTTTCCCACTTGGCACCGCATCAGGCACAAAAATGGCCTATGGCTGGAGATGGGTCCCATGCCCAAAGACCCAGCAAGGAAAACTACGCCTTGTTCTAAAGATCTTTGGCAACCTCTTGCATAGGCCCACAGACCTGGGGGCTGCAGGCTTTGCTGCTGCCTTCAGCCTCGACAGCACCCTTTCACACTTGGCGTCGCGCCAGGCACGAAAATGGCCTATGGCTGGAGATGGGTCCCATGCCCAAAGAGCCAGCAGGGAAAACTATGCCTTGTTCTAAAGCTCTTTGGGAACCGCTTGCGTTGTCCCACAGACCTGGGGGCTGCAGGCTTTGCTGCTGCCTTCAGCCTCAAAACCACCCTTTCCCACTTGGCGCCGGGCCAGGCACAAAAATGGCCATACGGCTGGAAATGGGTCCCCTGTCCAAAGAGCCAGCAGGGAAAACTATGCCTTGTTCTAAAGCTCTTTGGGAACCCCTTGCGTCGCCCCACAGACCTGGGGGCTGCAGGTTTTCCTGCTGCCTTCAGCCTCAAAGCCACCCTTTCCCACTTGGCGCCCTATCAGGCACAAAAATGGCCTATGGCTGGAGATGGGTCCCATGCCCAAAGAGCCATCAGGGAAAACTATGCCTTGTTCTAAAGCTCTTTGGGAACCGCTTGCTTGGCCCCACAGACCTGGGGGCTGCAGGCTTTCCTGCTGCCTTCAGCCTCAAAACCACCCTTTCCCACTACGCACCGCGCCAGGCACAAAAATGGCCTATGGCTGGAGATGGGTCTCCAGCCCAAGGAGCCAGCAGGGAAAACTATGCCTTGTTCTAAAGCTCTTTGGGAACCGCTTCCATAGCCCCACAGACCTGGGGGCTGCAGGCTTTCCTGCTGCCTTCAGCCTCAAAGCCACCCTTTCCCACTTGGCGCTGCATCAGGCACAAAAATGGCCTATGGCTGGAGATGGGTCCCATGCCCAAAGAGCCAGCAAGGAAAACTATGCCTTGTTCTAAAGATCTTTGGCAACCTCTTGCATAGCCCCACAGACCTGGGGGCTGCAGGCTTTGCTGCTGACTTCAGCCTCGACAGCACCCTTTCCCACTTGGCGCCGCGCCAGGCACAAAAACGGCCTATGGCTGGAGATGGGTCCCCCGCCCAAAGAGCCAGCAGGGAAAACTATGCCTTGTTCTAAAGCTCTTTGGAAACCGCTTGCGTAGCTGCACAGACCTGGGGGCTGCAGGCTTTCCTGCTGCCTTCAGCCTCGACACCACCCTTTCCCACTTGGCGTCGCGCCAGGCACAAAAATGGCCTATGGCTGGAGATGGGTCCCATGCCCTAAGAGCCAGCTGGGAAAACTATGACTTGTTCTAAAGCTCTTTGGGAACCGCTTGCGTAGCCCCACAGACCTTGGGGCTGCAGGCTTTGCTCCTGCCTTCAGCCTCAAAGCCACCCTTTCCCACTTGGCGCCGCATCAGGCACAAAAATGGCCTATGGCTGGAGATGTGTCCCATGCTCAAAGAGCCAGCAGGGAAAACTATGCCTTGTTCTAAAGCTCTTTGGGAACCGCTTGCGTAGCCCCACAGACCTGGGGGCTGCGGGCTTTCCTGCTGCATTCAGCCTCCACACCACCCTTTCCCACTTGGCACCGCGCCAGGCACAAAAATGGCCTATGGCTGGAGATGGGTCCCCCGCCCAAAGAGCCAGCAGGGAAAATTATGCCTTGTTCTAAAGCTCTTTGGGAACTGCTTGCGTAGTCCCACAGACCTGGGGGCTGCGGGCTTTCCTGCTGCCTTCAGCCTCAAAACCACCCTTTCCCACTACGCACCGCGCTAGGCATAGAAATAGCCATACGACTGGAGATGGGTCCCCCGCCCAAAGAGCCAGCAGGGAAAACTATGCCTTGTTCTAAAGCTCTTTGGGAACCGCTTGCATAGCCCCACAGACCTGGGGGCTGCAGGCTTTGCTGCTGCCTTCAGCCTCGACAGCACCCTTTCCCACTTGGCGCCGCGCCAGGCACAAAAACGGCCTATGGCTGGAGATGGGTCCCCCGCCCAGAGAGCCAGCAGTGAAAAATTATGCCTTGTTCTAAAGCTCTTTGGGAACTGCTTGCGTAGCCCCACAGACCTGGGGGCTGCAGGCTTTCCTGCTGCCTTCAGCCTCAAAGCCACCCTTTCCCACTTGGCGCCGCGCCAGGCACAAAAATGGCCTATGGCTGGAGATGGGTCCCATGCCCAAAGAGCCAGCAGGGAAAACTATGCCTTGTTCTAAAGCTCTTTGGGAACCGCTTGCGTAGCCCCACAGACCTGGGGGCTGCGGGCTTTCCTGCTGCATTCAGCCTCCACACCACCCTTTCCCACTTGGCGCCGCGCCAGGCACAAAAATGGCCTATGGCTGGAGATGGGTCCCCCGCCCAAAGAGACAGCAGGGAAAATTATGCCTTGTTCTAAAGCTCTTTGGGAACTGCTTGCGTAGTCCCACAGACCTGGGGGCTGCGGGCTTTCCTGCTGCCTTCAGCCTCAAAACCACCCTTTCCCACTACGCACCGCGCTAGGCATAGAAATAGCCATACGACTGGAGATGGGTCCCCCGCCCAAAGAGCCAGCAGGGAAAACTATGCCTTGTTCTAAAGCTCTTTGGGAACCGCTTGCGTAGCCCCACAGACCTGGGGGCTGCGGGCTTTGCTGCTGCCTTCAGCCTCAAAGCCACCCTTTCCCACTTGGCGCCGCGCTAGGCACAAAAATGGCCATACGGCTGGAGATGGGTCCCCCGCCCAGAGAGCCAGCAAGGAAAATTATGCCTTGTTCTAAAGCTCTTTGGGAACCGCTTGCGCAGCCCCACAGACCTGGGGGCTGCGGGCTTTCCTGCTGCCTTCAGCCTCGACACCACCCTTTCCCACTTGGCACTGCGCCAGGCACAAAAATGGCCATACGGCTGGAGATGGGTCCCCCGCCCAAAGAGCCAGCAGGGAAAACTATGCCTTGTTCTAAAGCTCTTTGGGAACCGCTTGCGTAGCCCCACAGACCTGGGGGCTGCGGGCTTTGCTGCTGCCTTCAGCCTCAAAGCCACCCTTTCTCACTTGGCGTCGCGCTAGGCACAAAAATGGACATACGGCTGGAGATGGGTCCCCCGCCCAGAGAGCCAGCAAGGAAAATTATGCCTTGTTCTAAAGCTCTTTGGGAACCGCTTGCGTAGCCGCACAGACGTGGGGGCTGCGGGCTTTCCTGCTGCCTTCAGCCTCAAAGCCACCCTTTCCCACTTGGCGCCGCATCAGGCACAAAAATGGCCTATGGCTGGAGATGGGTCCCATGCCCAAAGAGCCAGCAAGGAAAACTATGCCTTGTTCTAAAGCTCTTTGGGAACCGCTTGCGTAGCCCCACAGACCTGGGGGCTGCAGGCTTTGCTGCTGCCTTCAGCCTCAAAGCCACCCTTTCCCACTTGGCACTCCATCAGGCAAAAAAATGGCCTATGGCTGGAGATCGGTCCCATGCCCAAAGACCCAGCAAGGAAAACTATGCCTTGTTCTAAAGCTCTTTGGGAACCGCTTGCGTGGCCCCACAGACGTGGGGCCTGCAGGCTTTGCTGCTGCCTTCAGCCTCAAAGCCACCCTTTCCCACTTGGCGCCGCGCCAGGCACAAAAATGGCCTATGGCTGGAGATGGGTCCCATGCCCAAAGAGCCAGCAGGGAAAACTATGCCTTGTTCTAAAGCTCTTTGGGAACAGCTTGCTTGGCCCCACAGACCTGGGGGCTGCAGGCTTTGCTGCTGCCTTCAGCCTCAAAACCACCCTTTCCCACTTGGCGCCGCGCCAGGCACAAAAATGGCCATACGGCTGGAGATGGGTCCCCCGCCCAAAGAGCCAGCAGGGAAAACTATGCCTTGTTCTAAAGCTCTTTGGGAACCGCTTGCGTTGCCGCACAGACCTGGGGGCTGCGGGCTTTCCTGCTGCCTTCAGCGTCAAAACCACCCTTTACCACTACGCACCGCGCCAGGCACAAAAATGGCCATACGGCTGGAAATGGGTCCCCCGTCCAAAGAGCCAGCAGGGAAAACTATGCCTTCTTCTAAAGCTCTTTGGGAACCGCTTGCGTAGCCCCACAGACCTGGGGGCTGCAGGCTTTCCTGCTGCCTTCAGCCTCAAAGCCACCCTTTCCCACTTGGCGCCCTATCAGGCACAAAAATGGCCTATGGCTGGAGATGGGTCCCATGCCCAAAGAGCCATCAGGGAAAACTATGCCTTGTTCTAAAGCTCTTTGGGAACCGCTTGCTTGGCCCCACAGACCTGGGGGCTGCAGGCTTTCCTGCTGCCTTCAGCCTCAAAACCACCCTTTCCCACTACGCACCGCGCCAGGCACAAAAATGGCCATACGGCTGGAGATGGGTCCCCCGCCCAAAGAGCCAGCAGGGAAAACTATGCCTTGTTCTAAAGCTCTTTGGGAACCGCTTGCGTAGCCCCACAGACCTGGGGGCTGCGGGCTTTCCTGCTGCCTTCAGCCTCGACACCACCCTTTCCCACTTGGCGCCGCGCCAGGCACAAAAATGGCCATACGGCTGGAGATGGGTCCCCCGCCCAGAGAGCCAGCAAGGAAAATTATGCCTTGTTCTAAAGCTCTTTGGGAACCGCTTGCGCAGCCCCACAGACCTGGCGCTGCGGGCTTTCCTGCTGCCTTCAGCCTCAAAGCCACCCTTTCCCACTTGGTGTCGCGCCAGGCACAAAAATGGCCTATGGCTGGAGATGGGTCCCATGCCCAAAGAGCCAGCAGGGAAAACTATGCCTTGTTCTAAAGCTCTTTGGGAACCGCTTGCGTAGCCCCACAGACCTGGGGGCTGCAGGCTTTGCTGCTGCCTTCAGCCTCAAAGCCACCCTTTCCCACTTGGCGTCGCGCTAGGCACAAAAATGGCCATACGGCTGGAGATGGGTCCCCCGCCCAGAGAGCCAGCAAGGAAAATTTTGCCTTGTTCTAAAGCTCTTTGGGAACCGCTTGCGTAGCCGCACAGACCTGGGGGCTGCGGGCTTTCCTGCTGCCTTCAGCCTCAAAGCCACCCTTTCCCACTTGGCGCCGCATCAGGCACAAAAATGGCCTATGGCTGGAGATGGGGCCCATGCCCAAAGAGCCAGCAAGGAAAACTATGCCTTGTTCTAAAGCTCTTTGGGAACCGCTTGCGTAGCCCCACAGACCTGGGGGCTGCAGGCTTTCCTGCTGCATTCAGCCTCAAAGCCACCCTTTCCCACTTGGCACTCCATCAGGTAAAAAAATGGCCTATGGCTGGAGATCGGTCCCCCGCCCAGAGAGCCAGCAGGGAAAACTATGCCTTGTTCTAAAGCTCTTTTGGAACCGCTTGCGTAGCCCCACAGACCTGGGGGCTGCGGGCTTTCCTGCTGCCTTCAGCCTCGACACCACCCTTTCCCACTTGGCGCCGTGCCAGGCACAAAAATGGCCATACGGCTGGAGATGGGTCCCCCGCCCAAAGAGCCAGCAGGGAAAACTATGCCTTGTTCTAAAGCTCTTTGGGAACCGCTTGCGTAGCCCCAAAGACCTGGGGGCTGCGGGCTTTCCTGCTGCCTTCAGCCTCAAAACCACCCTTTCCCACTACGCACCGCGCCAGGCACAAAAATGGCCATACGGCTGGAAATGGGTCCCCCGTCCAAAGAGCCAGCAGGGAAAACTATGCCTTCTTCTAAAGCTCTTTGGGAACCGCTTGCGTAGCCCCACAGACCTGGGGGCTGCAGGCTTTCCTGCTGCCTTCAGCCTCAAAGCCACCCTTTCCCACTTGGCGCCCTATCAGGCACAAAAATGGCCTATGGCTGGAGATGGGTCCCATGCCCAAAGAGCCATCAGGGAAAACTATGCCTTGTTCTAAAGCTCTTTGGGAACCGCTTGCTTGGCCCCACAGACCTGGGGGCTGCAGGCTTTCCTGCTGCCTTCAGCCTCAAAACCACCCTTTCCCACTACGCACCGCGCCAGGCACAAAAATGGCCATACGGCTGGAGATGGGTCCCCCGCCCAAAGAGCCAGCAGGGAAAACTATGCCTTGTTCTAAAGCTCTTTGGGAACCGCTTGCGTAGCCCCACAGACCTGGGGGCTGCGGGCTTTCCTGCTGCCTTCAGCCTCGACACCACCCTTTCCCACTTGGCGCCGCGCCAGGCACAAAAATGGCCATACGGCTGGAGATGGGTCCCCCGCCCAGAGAGCCAGCAAGGAAAATTATGCCTTGTTCTAAAGCTCTTTGGGAACCGCTTGCGCAGCCCCACAGACCTGGCGCTGCGGGCTTTCCTGCTGCCTTCAGCCTCAAAGCCACCCTTTCCCACTTGGTGTCGCGCCAGGCACAAAAATGGCCTATGGCTGGAGATGGGTCCCATGCCCAAAGAGCCAGCAGGGAAAACTATGCCTTGTTCTAAAGCTCTTTGGGAACCGCTTGCGTAGCCCCACAGACCTGGGGGCTGCAGGCTTTGCTGCTGCCTTCAGCCTCAAAGCCACCCTTTCCCACTTGGCGTCGCGCTAGGCACAAAAATGGCCATACGGCTGGAGATGGGTCCCCCGCCCAGAGAGCCAGCAAGGAAAATTTTGCCTTGTTCTAAAGCTCTTTGGGAACCGCTTGCGTAGCCGCACAGACCTGGGGGCTGCGGGCTTTCCTGCTGCCTTCAGCCTCAAAGCCACCCTTTCCCACTTGGCGCCGCATCAGGCACAAAAATGGCCTATGGCTGGAGATGGGGCCCATGCCCAAAGAGCCAGCAAGGAAAACTATGCCTTGTTCTAAAGCTCTTTGGGAACCGCTTGCGTAGCCCCACAGACCTGGGGGCTGCAGGCTTTCCTGCTGCATTCAGCCTCAAAGCCACCCTTTCCCACTTGGCACTCCATCAGGTAAAAAAATGGCCTATGGCTGGAGATCGGTCCCCCGCCCAGAGAGCCAGCAGGGAAAACTATGCCTTGTTCTAAAGCTCTTTTGGAACCGCTTGCGTAGCCCCACAGACCTGGGGGCTGCGGGCTTTCCTGCTGCCTTCAGCCTCGACACCACCCTTTCCCACTTGGCGCCGTGCCAGGCACAAAAATGGCCATACGGCTGGAGATGGGTCCCCCGCCCAAAGAGCCAGCAGGGAAAACTATGCCTTGTTCTAAAGCTCTTTGGGAACCGCTTGCGTAGCCCCAAAGACCTGGGGGCTGCGGGCTTTCCTGCTGCCTTCAGCCTCAAAACCACCCTTTCCCACTACGCACCGCGCCAGGCATAAAAATAGCCATACGACTGGAGATGGGTCCCCCGCCCAAAGAGCCAGCAGGGAAAACTATGCCTTGTTCTAAAGCTCTTTGGGAACCGCTTGCATAGCCCCACAGACCTGGGGGCTGCAGGCTTTGCTGCTGCCTTCAGCCTCGACAGCACCCTTTCCCACTTGGCACCGCGCCAGGCACAAAAACGGCCTATGGCTGGAGATGGGTCCCCCGCCCAGAGAGCCAGCAGGGAAAATTATGCCTTGTTCTAAAGCTCTTTGGGAACTGCTTGCGTAGCCCCAGAGACTTGGGGGCTGCAGGCTTTCCTGCTGCCTTCAGCCTCAAAGCCACCCTTTCCCATTTGGCGCCGCGCCAGACACAAAAATGGCCTATGGCTGGAGATGGGTCCCATGCCCAAAGAGCCAGCAGGGAAAACTATGCCTTGTTCTAAAGCTCTTTGGGAACCGCTTGCTTGGCCCCACAGACCTGGGGGCTGCAGGCTTTGCTGCTGCCTTCAGCCTCAAAACCACCCTTTCCCACTTGGCGCCGCGCCAGGCACAAAAATGGCCATACGGCTGGAGATGGGTCCCCCGCCCAAAGAGCCAGCAGGGAAAACTATGCCTTGTTCTAAAGCTCTTTGGGAACCGCTTGCGTAGCCCCACAGACCTGGGGGCTGCGGGCTTTCCTGCTGCCTTCAGCGTCAAAACCACCCTTTACCACTACGCACCGCGCCAGGCACAAAAATGGCCATACGGCTGGAAATGGGTCCCCCGTCCAAAGAGCCAGCAGGGAAAACTATGCCTTGTTCTAAAGCTCTTTGGGAACCGCTTGCGTAGCCCCACAGACCTGGGGGCTGCAGGCTTTCCTGCTGCCTTCAGCCTCAAAGCCACCCTTTCCCACTTGGCGCCCTATCAGGCACAAAAATGGCCTATGCCTGGAGATGGGTCCCATGCCCAAAGAGCCATCAGGGAAAACTATGCCTTGTTCTAAAGCTCTTTGGGAACCGCTTGCTTGGCCCCACAGACCTGGGGGCTGCAGGCTTTCCTGCTGCCTTCAGCCTCAAAACCACCCTTTCCCACTACGCACCGCGCTAGGCACAAAAATGGCCATACGGCTGGAGATGGGTCCCCCGCCCAAAGAGCTAGCAGGGAAAACTATGCCTTGTTCTAAAGCTCTTTGGGAACCACTTGCGTAGCCCCACAGACCTGGGGGCTGTGGGCTTTCCTGCTGCCTTCAGCCTCGACACCACCCTTTCCCACTTGGCGCCGCGCCAAGCACAAAAATGGCCATACGGCTGGAGATGGGTCCCCCGCCCAAAGAGCCAGCAGGGAAAACTATGCCTTTTTCTAAAGCTCTTTGGGAACCGCTTGCGTAGCCCCACAGACCTGGGGGTGTGGGCTTTGCTGCTGCCTTCAGCCTCAAAGCCACCGTTTCCCGCTTGGCGCCGGGCCAGGCACAAAAATGGCCATACGGCTGGAGATGGGTCCCCCGCCCAAAGAGCCAGCAGGGAAAACTATGCCTTGTTCTAAAGCTCTTTGGGAACCGCTTGCGTAGCCCCACAGACCTGGGGGCTGCGGGCTTTCCTGCTGCCTTCAGCCTCAAAACCACCCTTTCCCACTTGGCGCCGCGCCAGGCACAAAAATGGCCATACGGCTGGAGATGGGTCCCCCGCCCAAAGAGCCAGCAGGGAAAACTATGCCTTGTTCTAAAGCTCTTTGGGAACCGCTTGCGTAGCCCCACAGACCTGGGGGCTGCAGGCTTTCCTGCTGCCTTCAGCCTCGACACCACCCTTTCCCACTTGGCACTCCATCAGGCAAAAAAATGGCCTATGGCTGGAGATCGGTCCCATGCCCAAAGACCCAGCAAGGAAAACTATGCCTTGTTCTAAAGCTCTTTGGGAACCGCTTGCGTGGCCCCACAGACGTGGGGCCTGCAGGCTTTGCTGCTGCCTTCAGCCTCAAAGCCACCCTTTCCCACTTGGCGCCGCGCCAGGCACAAAAACAGCCTATGGCTACAGATGGGTGCCCCGCCCAGAGAGCCAGCAGGGAAAACTATGCCTTGTTCTAAAGCTCTTTGGGAACCGCTTGCGTAGCCCCACAGACCTGGGGGCTGCAGGCTTTCCTGCTGCCTTCAGCTTCGACAGCACCCTTTCCCACTTGGCGTCGCGCCAGGCAGAAAAATGGCCTATGGGTGGAGATGGGTCCCATGCCCAAAGAGCCACCAGGGAAAACTATGCCTTGTTCTAAAGCTCTTTGGGAACCGCTTGCATAGCCCCACAGACCTGGGGGCTGTGGGCTTTGCTGCTGCCTTCAGCCTCGACACCACCCTTTCCCACTTGGCGCCGTGCCAGGCACAAAAATGGCCATACGGCTGGAGATGGGTCCCCCGCCCAAAGAGCCAGCAGGGAAAACTATGCCTTGTTCTAAAGCTCTTTGGGAACCGCTTGCGTAGCCCCACAGACCTCGGGGCTGTGGGCTTTGCTGCTGCCTTCAGCCTCAAAGCCACCCTTTCCCGCTTCGCGCCGGGCGAGGCACAAAAATGGCCATACGGCTGGAGATGGGTCCCACGCCCAAAGAGCCAGCAGTGAAAAATATGCCTTGTTCTAAAGCTCTTTGGGAACCGCTTGCGTAGCCACACAGACGTGGGGGCTGCGGGCTTTCCTGCTGCCTTCAGCCTCGACACCACCCTTTCCCACTTGGCGCCGCGCCAGGCACAAAAATGGCCATACGGCTGGAGATGGGTCCCCCGCCCAAAGAGCCAGCAGGGAAAACTATGCCTTGTTCTAAAGCTCTTTGGGAACCGCTTGCATAGCCCCAAAGACCTGGGGGCTGCAGGCTCTCCTGCTGCCTTCAGCCTCAAAGCCACCCTTTCCCACTTGGCGCCGCGCTAGGCACAAAAATGGTCTATGGCTGGAGATGGGTCCCCCGCCCAAAGAGCCAGCAGGGAAAACTAGGTCTTGTTCTAAAGCTCTTTGGGAACCGCTTGCGTAGCCGCACAGACCTGGGGGCTGCAGGCTTTCCTGCTGCCTTCAGCCTCAAAGCCACCCTTTCCCACTACGCACCGCGCCAGGCACAAAAATGGCCTATGGCTGGAGATGGGTCCCATGCCCAAAGACCCAGCAAGGAAAACTATGCATTGTTCTAAAGCTCTTTGGGAACCGCTTGCGTAGCCCCACAGACCTGGGGGCTGCAGGCTTTGCTGCTGCCTTCAGCCTCAAAGCTACCCTTTCCCACTTGGCGCCCTATCAGGCACAAAAATGGCCATACGGCTGGAGATGGGTCCCCCGCCCAAAGAGCCAGCAGGGAAAACTATGCCTTGTTCTAAAGCTCTTTGGGAACCGCTTGCTTGGCCCCACAGACGTGGGGGCTGCGGGCTTTCCTGCTGCCTTCAGCCTCAAAACCACCCTATGCCACTACGCACCGCGTCAGGCACAAAAATAGCCATACGGCTGGAGATGGTTCCCCCACCCAAAGAGCCAGCAGGGAAAACTATGCCTTGTTCTAAAGCTCTTTGGGAACCGCTTGCGTAGCCACACAGACGTGGGGGCTGCGGGCTTTCCTGCTGCCTTCAGCCTCAAAGCCACCCTTTCCCACTTGGCGCCGCGCCAGGCACAAAAATGGCCATACGGCTGGAGATGGGTCCCCCGCCCAAAGAGCCAGCAGGGAAAACTATGCCTTGTTCTAAAGCTCTTTGGGAACCGCTTGCATAGCCCCAAAGACCTGGGGGCTGCAGGCTCTCCTGCTGCCTTCAGCCTCAAAGCCACCCTTTCCCACTTGGCGCCGCGCTAGGCACAAAAATGGTCTATGGCTGGAGATGGGTCCCCCGCCCAAAGAGCCAGCAGGGAAAACTAGGTCTTGTTCTAAAGCTCTTTGGGAACCGCTTGCGTAGCCGCACAGACCTGGGGGCTGCAGGCTTTCCTGCTGCCTTCAGCCTCAAAGCCACCCTTTCCCACTACGCACCGCGCCAGGCACAAAAATGGCCTATGGCTGGAGATGGGTCCCATGCCCAAAGACCCAGCAAGGAAAACTATGCATTGTTCTAAAGCTCTTTGGGAACCGCTTGCGTAGCCCCACAGACCTGGGGGCTGCAGGCTTTGCTGCTGCCTTCAGCCTCAAAGCTACCCTTTCCCACTTGGCGCCCTATCAGGCACAAAAATGGCCATACGGCTGGAGATGGGTCCCCCGCCCAAAGAGCCAGCAGGGAAAACTATGCCTTGTTCTAAAGCTCTTTGGGAACCGCTTGCTTGGCCCCACAGACGTGGGGGCTGCGGGCTTTCCTGCTGCCTTCAGCCTCAAAACCACCCTATGCCACTACGCACCGCGTCAGGCACAAAAATAGCCATACGGCTGGAGATGGTTCCCCCACCCAAAGAGCCAGCAGGGAAAACTATGCCTTGTTCTAAAGCTCTTTGGGAACCGCTTGCGTAGCCCCACAGACCTGGGGGCTGCAGGCTTTCCTGCTGTCTTTAGCCTCAAAGCCACCCTTTCCCACTTGGCGCCCTATTAGGCACAAAAATGGCCTATGGGTGGAGATGGGTCCCATGCCCAAAGAGCCAGCAGGGAAAACTATGCCTTGTTCTAAAGCTCTTTGGGAACCGCTTGCGTAGCCCCACAGACCTGGGGGCTGCGGGCTTTCCTGCTGCCTTCAGCCTCAAAGCCACCCTTTCCCACTTGGCGCTGCGCCATGCACAAAAATGGCCATACGGCTGGAGATGGGTCCCCCGCCCAAAGAGCCAGCAGGGAAAACTATGCCTTGTTCTAAAGCTCTTTGGGAACTGCTTGCGTAGCTCCACAGACCTGGGGGCTGCGGGCTTTCCTGCTGCCTTTAGCCTCGACACCACCCTTTCCCTCTTGGCGCCGCGCCAGGCACAAAAATGGCCGTACGGCTGGAGATGGGTCCCCCGCCCAAAGAGCCAGCAGGGAAAATTATGCCTTGTTCTAAAGCTCTTTGGGAACCGCTTGCGTAGCCGCACAGACCTGGGGGCTGCGGGCTTTCCTGCTGCCTTCAGCCTCGACACCACCCTTTCCCACTTGGCGCCCTATCAAGCACAAAAATGGCCTATGGCTGGAGATGGGTCCCATGGCCAAAGAGCCAGCAGGGAAAACTATGCCTTGTTCTAAAGCTCTTTGGGAACCGCTTGCGTAGCCCCACACACGTGGGGGCTGCGGGCTTTCCTGCTGCCTTCAGCCTCAAAACCACCCTTTCCCACTTGGCCCCTGGCCAGGCAAAAAAATGGCCATACGGCTGGAGATGGGTCCCCCGCCCAAAGAGCCAGCAGGGAAAACTATGCCTTGTTGTAAAGCTCTTTGGGAACCGCTTGCGTAGCCCCACAGACCTGGGGGCTGCAGGCTTTGCTGCTGCCTTCAGCCTCAAAACCACCCTTTCCCACTTGGCGCTGCGCCAGGCACAAAAATGGCCATATGGCTGGAGATGGGTACCCCGCCCAAAGAGCCAGCAGGGAAAATTATGCCTTGTTCTAAAGCTCTTTGGGAACCGCTTGCGTAGCCCCACAGACCTGGGGGCTGCGGGCTTTCCTGCTGCCTTCAAGCCTCAAAGCCACCCTTTCCCACTGGGCGCCGGGCCAGGCACAAAAAAGGCCTATGGCTGGAGATGGGTCCCCCGCCCAGAGAGCCAGCAGGGAAAACTATGCCTTGTTCTAAAGCTCTTTGGGAACCGCTTGCGTAGCCCCACAGACCTGGGGGCTGCGGGCTTTCCTGCTGCCTTTAGCCTCGACACCACCCTTTCCCTCTTGGCGCCGCGCCAGGCACAAAAATGGCCATACGGCTGGAGATGGGTCCCCTGCCAAAAGAGCCAGCAGGGAAAACTATGCCTTGTTCTAAAGCTCTTTGGGAACCGCTTGCGTAGCCCCACAGACCTGGGGGCTGCGGGCTTTCCTGCTGCCTTCAGCCTCAAAGCCACCCTTTCGCACTTGGGGCTTCGCCAGGCACAAAAAAGGCCATATGGCTGGAGATGGGTCCCCCGCCCAAAGAGCGAGCAGGGAAAACTATGCCTTGTTCTAAAGCTCTTTGGGAACCGCTTGCGTAGCCCCACAGACCTGGGGGCTGCGGGCTTTCCTGCTGCCTTCAGCCTCAAAGCCACCCTTTCCCACTTGGCGCCGGGCCAGGGACAAAAATGGCCATACGGCTGGAGATGGGTCCCATGCCCAAAGAGCCAGCAGGGAAAACTATGCCTTGTTCTAAAGCTCTTTGGGAACCGCTTGCTTGGCCCCACAGACCTGGGGGCTGCAGGCTTTGCTGCTGCCTTCAGCCTCGACACCACCCTTTCCCACTTGGCGCCCTATCAGGCACAAAAATGGCCATACGGCTGGAGATGGGTCCCCCGCCCAAAGAGCCAGCAGGGAAAACTATGCCTTGTTCTAAAGCTCTTTGGGAACCGCTTGCGTAGCCCCACAGACCTGGGGGCTGCGGGCTTTCCTGCTGCCTTCAGCCTCAAAACCACCCTTTCCCACTACGCACCGCGCCAGGCACAAAAATGGCCATACGGCTGGAGATGGGTCCCCCGCCCAAAGAGCCAGCAGGGAAAACTATGCCTTGTTCTAAAGCTCTTTGGGAACCGCTTGCTTGGCCCCACAGACGTGGGGGCTGCGGGCTTTCCTGCTGCCTTCAGCCTCTAAACCACCCTATGCCACTACGCACCGCGTCAGGCACAGAAATAGCCATACGGCTGGAGATGGGTCCCCCACCCAAAGAGCCAGCAGGGAAAATTATGCCTTGTTCTAAAGGTCTTTGGGAACCGCTTGCGTAGCCCCACAGACCTGGGGGCTGCAGGCTTTCCTGCTGTCTTCAGCCTCAAAGCCACTCTTTCCCACTTGGCGCCCTATCAGGCACAAAAATGGCCTATGGCTGGAGATGGGTCCCATGCCCAAAGAGCCAGCAGGGAAAACTATGCCTTGTTCTAAAGCTCTTTGGGAACCGCTTGCGTAGCCCCACAGACCTGGGGGCTGCGGGCTTTCCTGCTGCCTTTAGCCTCGACACCACCCTTTCCCTCTTGGCGCCGCGCCAGGCACAAAAATGGCCGTACGGCTGGAGATGGGTCCCCCACCCAAAGAGCCAGCAGGGAAAACTATGCCTTGTTCTAAAGCTCTTTGGGAACCGCTTGCGTAGCCGCACAGACCTGGGGGCTGCGGGCTTTCCTGCTGCCTTCAGCCTCAAAGCCACCCTTTCCCACTTTGCGCCGGGCCAGGCACAAAAATGGCCATACGGCTGGAGATGGGTCCCCCGCCCAAAGAGCCAGCAGGGAAAACTATGCCTTGTTCTAAAGCTCTTTGGGAACCGCTTGCGTAGCCCCACAGACCTGGGGGCTGCAGGCTTTCCTGCTGCCTTCAGCCTCAAAACCACCCTTTCCCACTACGCAACGCGCCAGGCATAAAAATAGCCATACGACTGGAGATGGGTCCCCCGCCCAAAGAGCCAGCAGGGAAAACTATGCCTTGTTCTAAAGCTCTTTGGGAACCGCTTGCGTAGCCGCACAGACCTGGGGGCTGCAGGCTTTCCTGCTGCCTTCAGCCTCAAAGCCACCCTTTCCCACTACGCACCGCGCCAGGCACAAAAATGGCCTATGGCTGGAGATGGGTCCCATGCCCAAAGACCCAGCAAGGAAAACTATGCATTGTTCTAAAGCTCTTTGGGAACCGCTTGCGTAGCCCCACAGACCTGGGGGCTGCAGGCTTTGCTGCTGCCTTCAGCCTCAAAGCCACCCTTTCCCACTTGGCGTCGCGCTAGGCACAAATTGGCCATACGGCTGGAGATGGGTCCCCCGCCCAAAGAGCCAGCAGGGAAAACTATGCCTTGTTCTAAAGCTCTTTGGGAACCACTTGCGTAGCCCCACAGACCTGGGGGCTGCAGGCTTTCCTGCTGCCTTCAGACTCGACACCACCCTTTCCCACTTGGCGCCGCGCCAGGCACAAAAATGGCCATACGGCTGGAGATGGGTCCCCCGCCCAAAGAGCCAGCAGGGAAAATTATGCCTTGTTCTAAAGCTCTTTGGGAACCGCTTGCGTAGCCCCACAGACCTGGGGGCTGCAGGCTTTCCTGCTGCCTTCAGACTCGACACCACCCTTTCCCACTTGGCACCGCGCCAGGCAGAAAAATGGCCTATGGCTGGAGATGGGTCCCATGCCCAAAGAGCCAGCAGGGAAAACTATGCCTTGTTCTGAAGCTCTTTGGGAACCGCTTGCGTAGCCCCACAGACCTGGGGCTGCAGGCTTTCCTGCTGCCTTCAGCCTCAAAGCCACCCTTTCCCACTTGGCGCCCTATCAGGCACAAAAATGGCCATACGGCTGGAGATGGGTCCCATGCCCAAAGAGCCATCAGGGAAAACTATGCCTTGTTCTAAAGCTCTTTGGGAACCGCTTGCTTGGCCCCACAGACCTGGGGGCTGCAGGCTTTCCTGCTGCCTTCAACCTCAAAGCCACCCTTTTCCACTACGCACTGCGCCAGGCACAAAAATGGCCATACGGCTGGAGATGGGTCCCGCGCCCAAAGAGCCAGCAGGGAAAAATATGCCTTGTTCTAAAGCTCTTTGGTGAACCGCTTGCGTAGCCCCACAGACCTGGGGGCTGCGGGCTTTCCTGCTGCCTTCAGCGTCAAAACCACCCTTTCCCACTACGCACCGCGCCAGGCACAAAAATGGCCATACGGCTGGAGATGGGTCCCCCGCCCAAAGAGCCAGCAGGGAAAACTATGCCTTGTTCTAAAGCTCTTTGGGAACCGCTTGCTTGGCCCCACAGACGTGGGGGCTGCGGGCTTTCCTGCTGCCTTCAGCCTCAAAACCACCCTATGCCACTACGCACCGCGTCAGGCACAAAAATAACCATACGGCTGGAGATGGTTCCCCCACCCAAAGAGCCAGCAGGGAAAACTATGCCTTGTTCTAAAGCTCTTTGGGAACCGCTTGCGTAGCCCCACAGACCTGGGGGCTGCAGGCTTTCCTGCTGTCTTTAGCCTCAAAGCCACCCTTTCCCACTTGGCGCCCTATTAGGCACAAAAATGGCCTATGGGTGGAGATGGGTCCCATGCCCAAAGAGCCAGCAGGGAAAACTATGCCTTGTTCTAAAGCTCTTTGGGAACCGCTTGCGTAGCCCCACAGACCTGGGGGCTGCGGGCTTTCCTGCTGCCTTCAGCCTCAAAGCCACCCTTTCCCACTTGGCGCTGCGCCATGCACAAAAATGGCCATACGGCTGGAGATGGGTCCCCCGCCCAAAGAGCCAGCAGGGAAAACTATGCCTTGTTCTAAAGCTCTTTGGGAACTGCTTGCGTAGCTCCACAGACCTGGGGGCTGCGGGCTTTCCTGCTGCCTTTAGCCTCGACACCACCCTTTCCCTCTTGGCGCCGCGCCAGGCACAAAAATGGCCGTACGGCTGGAGATGGGTCCCCCGCCCAAAGAGCCAGCAGGGAAAATTATGCCTTGTTCTAAAGCTCTTTGGGAACCGCTTGCGTAGCCGCACAGACCTGGGGGCTGCGGGCTTTCCTGCTGCCTTCAGCCTCGACACCACCCTTTCCCACTTGGCGCCCTATCAAGCACAAAAATGGCCTATGGCTGGAGATGGGTCCCATGGCCAAAGAGCCAGCAGGGAAAACTATGCCTTGTTCTAAAGCTCTTTGGGAACCGCTTGCGTAGCCCCACACACGTGGGGGCTGCGGGCTTTCCTGCTGCCTTCAGCCTCAAAACCACCCTTTCCCCCTTGGCCCCAGGCCAGGCAAAAAAATGGCCATACGGCTGGAGATGGGTCCCCCGCCCAAAGAGCCAGCAGGGAAAACTATGCCTTGTTGTAAAGCTCTTTGGGAACCGCTTGCGTAGCCCCACAGACCTGGGGGCTGCAGGCTTTGCTGCTGCCTTCAGCCTCAAAACCACCCTTTCCCACTTGGCGCTGCGCCAGGCACAAAAATGGCCATATGGCTGGAGATGGGTACCCCGCCCAAAGAGCCAGCAGGGAAAATTATGCCTTGTTCTAAAGCTCTTTGGGAACCGCTTGCGTAGCCCCACAGACCTGGGGGCTGCGGGCTTTCCTGCTGCCTTCAAGCCTTAAAGCCACCCTTTCCCACTGGGCGCCGGGCCAGGCACAAAAAAGGCCTATGGCTGGAGATGGGTCCCCCGCCCAGAGAGCCAGCAGGGAAAACTATGCCTTGTTCTAAAGCTCTTTGGGAACCGCTTGCGTAGCCCCACAGACCTGGGGGCTGCGGGCTTTCCTGCTGCCTTCAGTCTCAAAGCCACCCTTTCCCACTTGGCGCCGCGCCAGGCACAAAAATGGCCATACGGCTGGAGATGGGTCCCCTGCCAAAAGAGCCAGCAGGGAAAACTATGCCTTGTTCTAAAGCTCTTTGGGAACCGCTTGTGTAGCCGCACAGACCTGGGGGCTGCGGGCTTTCCTGCTGCCTTCAGCCTCAAAGCCACCCTTTCGCACTTGGGGCTTCGCCAGGCACAAAAAAGGCCATATGGCTGGAGATGGGTCCCCCGCCCAAAGAGCGAGCAGGGAAAACTATGCCTTGTTCTAAAGCTCTTTGGGAACCGCTTGCGTAGCCCCACAGACCTGGGGGCTGCGGGCTTTCCTGCTGCCTTCAGCCTCAAAGCCACCCTTTCCCACTTGGCGCCGGGCCAGGGACAAAAATGGCCATACGGCTGGAGATGGGTCCCATGCCCAAAGAGCCAGCAGGGAAAACTATGCCTTGTTCTAAAGCTCTTTGGGAACCGCTTGCTTGGCCCCACAGACCTGGGGGCTGCAGGCTTTGCTGCTGCCTTCAGCCTCGACACCACCCTTTCCCACTTGGCGCCCTATCAGGCACAAAAATGGCCATACGGCTGGAGATGGGTCCCCCGCCCAAAGAGCCAGCAGGGAAAACTATGCCTTGTTCTAAAGCTCTTTGGGAACCGCTTGCGTAGCCCCACAGACCTGGGGGCTGCGGGCTTTCCTGCTGCCTTCAGCCTCAAAACCACCCTTTCCCACTACGCACCGCGCCAGGCACAAAAATGGCCATACGGCTGGAGATGGGTCCCCCGCCCAAAGAGCCAGCAGGGAAAACTATGCCTTGTTCTAAAGCTCTTTGGGAACCGCTTGCTTGGCCCCACAGACGTGGGGGCTGCGGGCTTTCCTGCTGCCTTCAGCCTCAAAACCACCCTATGCCACTACGCACCGCGTCAGGCACAAAAATAGCCATACGGCTGGAGATGGGTCCCCCACCCAAAGAGCCAGCAGGGAAAACTATGCCTTGTTCTAAAGGTCTTTGGGAACCGCTTGCGTAGCCCCACAGACCTGGGGGCTGCAGGCTTTCCTGCTGTCTTCAGCCTCAAAGCCACTCTTTCCCACTTGGCGCCCTATCAGGCACAAAAATGGCCTATGGGTGGAGATGGGTCCCATGCCCAAAGAGCCAGCAGGGAAAACTATGCCTTGTTCTAAAGCTCTTTGGGAACCGCTTGCGTAGCCCCACAGACCTGGGGGCTGCGGGCTTTCCTGCTGCCTTTAGCCTCGACACCACCCTTTCCCTCTTGGCGCCGCGCCAGGCACAAAAATGGCCGTACGGCTGGAGATGGGTCCCCCACCCAAAGAGCCAGCAGGGAAAACTATGCCTTGTTCTAAAGCTCTTTGGGAACCGCTTGCGTAGCCGCACAGACCTGGGGGCTGCGGGCTTTCCTGCTGCCTTCAGCCTCAAAGCCACCCTTTCCCACTTTGCGCCGGGCCAGGCACAAAAATGGCCATACGGCTGGAGATGGGTCCCCCGCCCAAAGAGCCAGCAGGGAAAACTATGCCTTGTTCTAAAGCTCTTTGGGAACCGCTTGCGTAGCCCCACAGACCTGGGGGCTGCAGGCTTTCCTGCTGCCTTCAGCCTCAAAACCACCCTTTCCCACTACGCAACGCGCCAGGCATAAAAATAGCCATACGACTGGAGATGGGTCCCCCGCCCAAAGAGCCAGCAGGGAAAACTATGCCTTGTTCTAAAGCTCTTTGGGAACCGCTTGCGTAGCCCCACAGACCTTGGGGCTGCGGGCTTTCCTGCTGCCTTCAGCCTCGACAGCACCCTTTCCCACTTGGCTTCGCGCCAGGCACAAAAATGGCCTATGGCTGGAGATGGGTCCCATGCCCTAAGAGCCAGCTGGGAAAACTATGCCTTCTTCTAAAGCTCTTTGGGAACCGCTTGCGTAGCACCACAGACCTGGGGGCTGCAGGCTTTGCTCCTGCCTTCAGCCTCAAAGCCACCCTTTCCCACCTGGCGCCGCGCCAGGCTCAAAAATGGCCATACGGCTGGAGATGGGTCCCCCGCCCAGAGAGCCAGCAGGGAAAACTATGCCTTGTTCTAAAGCTCTTTGGGAACCGCTTGCGTAGCACCACAGACCTGGGGGCTGCGGGCTTTCCTGCTGCCTTTAGCCTCGACACCACCCTTTCCCACTTGGCGCCCTATCAGCCACAAAAATGGCCATACGGCTGGAGATGGGTCCCCCGCCCAGAGAGCCAGCAGGGAAAACTATGCCTTGTTCTAAAGCTCTTTGGGAACCGCTTGCGTAGCCCCACAGACCTGGGGGCTGCGGGCTTTCCTGCTGCCCTCAAGCCTCAAAGCCACCCTTTCCCACTGGGCGCCGGGCCAGGCACAAAAATGGCCTATGGCTGGAGATGGGTCCCCCGAACAAAGAGCCAGCAGGGAAAACTATGCCTTGTTCTAAAGCTCTTTGGGAACTGCTTGCGTAGCCCCACAGACCTGGGGGCTGCAGGCTTTCCTGCTGCCTTCAGCCTCAAAGCCACCCTTTCCCACTTGGCGCCCTATCAAGCACAAAAATGGCCTATGGCTGGAGATGGGTCCCAGGCCCAAAGAGCCATCAGGGAAAACTATGCCTTGTTCTAAAGCTCTTTGGGAACCGCTTGCTTGGCCCCACAGACCTGGGGGCTGCGGGCTTTCCTGCTGCCTTCAGCCTCGACACCACCCTTTCCCACTTGGCGCCGCGCCAGGCACAAAAATGGCCATACGGCTGGAGATGGGTCCCCCGCCCAGAGAGCCAGCAGGGAAAACTATGCCTTGTTCTAAAGCTCTTTGGGAACCGCTTGCGTAGCCCCACAGACCTGGGGGCTGCGGGCTTTCCTGCTGCCTTCACCCTCAAAACCACCCTTTCCCACTTGGCACTGCTCCAGGCTCAAAAATGGCCATACGGCTGGAGATGGGTCCCCCACCCAAAGAGCCAGCAGGGAAAACTATGCCTTGTTCTAAAGCTCTTTGGGAACCGCTTGCGTAGCCCCACAGACCTGGGGGCTGCAGGCTTTCCTGCTGTCTTTAGCCTCAAAGCCACCCTTTCCCACTTGGCGCCCTATCAGGCACAAAAATGGCCTATGGGTGGAGATGGGTCCCCCGCCCAAAGAGCCAGCAGGGAAAACTATGCCTTGTTCTAAAGCTCTTTGGGAACCGCTTGCGTAGCCCCACAGACCTGGGGGCTGCGGGCTTTGCTGCTGCCTTCAGCCTCAAAGCCACCCTTTCACACTTGGCGCCGCGCCAGGCACAAAAATGGCCGTACGGCTGGAGATGGGTCCCCCGCCCAGAGAGCCAGCAGGGAAAATTATGCCTTGTTCTAAAGCTCTTTGGGAACCGCTTGCGTAGCCGCACAGACCTGGGGGCTGCGGGCTTTCCTGCTGCCTTCAGCCTCGACACCACCCTTTCCCACTTGGCGCCCTATCAAGCACAAAAATGGCCTATGGCTGGAGATGGGTCCCCCACCCAAAGAGCCAGCAGGGAAAAATATGCCTTGTTCTAAAGCTCTTTGGGAACCGCTTGCGTAGCCCCACAGACCTGGGGACTGCGGGCTTTCCTGCTGCCTTCAAGCCTCAAAGCCACCCTTTCCCACTGGGCGCCGGGCCAGGCACAAAAATGGCCTATGGCTGGAGATGGGTCCCCCGCCCAAAGAGCCAGCAGGGAAAACTATGCCTTGTTCTAAAGCTCTTTGGGAACTGCTTGCGTAGCCCCACAGACCTGGGGGCTGCGGGCTTTCCTGCTGCCTTCAGCCTCGACACCACCCTTTCCCACTTGGCACTGCTCCAGGCTCAAAAATGGCCATACGACTGGAGATGGGTCCCCCGCCCAAAGAGCCAGCAGGGAAAACTATGCCTTGTTCTAAAGCTCTTTGGGAACCGCTTGCGTAGCCCCACAGACCTGGGGGCTGCAGGCTTTGCTGCTGCCTTCAGCCTCGACACCACCCTTTCCCACTACGCACCGCGCCAGGCACAAAAATGGCCATACGTCTGGAGATGGGTCCCACGCCCAAAAAGCCAGCAGGGAAAACTATGCCTTGTTCTAAAGCTCTTTGGGAACCGCTTGCTTGGCCCCACAGACGTGGGGGCTGCGGGCTTTCCTGCTGTCTTCAGCCTCGACACTACCCTTTCCCACTTGGCGCCCTATCAGCCACAAAAATGGCCATACGGCTGGAGATGGGTCCCCCGCCCAAAGAGCCAGCAGGGAAAACTATGCCTTGTTCTAAAGCTCTTTGGGAACCGCTTGCGTAGCCCCACAGACCTGGGGGCTGCGGGCTTTCCTGCTGCCTTCAGCCTCAAAGCCACCCTTTCGCACTTGGGGCTTCGCCAGGCACAAAAATGGCCATATGGCTGGAGATGGGTCCCCCGCCCAAAGAGCCAGCAGGGAAAACTATGCCTTGTTCTAAAGCTCTTTGGGAACCGCTTGCGTAGCCCCACAGACCTGGGGGCTGCGGGCTTTCCTGCTGCCTTCAGCCTCAAAGCCACCCTTTCCCACTTGGCGCCGGGCCAGGGACAAAAATGGCCATACGGCTGGAGATGGGTCCCATGCTCAAAGAGCCAGCAGGGAAAACTATGCCTTGTTCTAAAGCTCTTTGGGAACCGCTTGCTTGGCCCCACAGACCTGGGGGCTGCAGGCTTTGCTGCTGCCTTCAGACTCAAAGCCACCCTTTCCCACTACGCACCGCGCCAGGCACAAAAATGGCCATACGGCTGGAGATGGGTCCCCCGCCCAAAGAGCCAGCAGGGAAAACTATGCCTTGTTCTAAAGCTCTTTGGGAACCGCTTGCTTGGCCCCATAGACGTGGGGGCTGCGGGCTTTCCTGCTGCCTTCAGCCTCAAAACCACCCTATGCCACTACGCACCGTGTCAGGCACAAAAATAGCCATACGGCTGGAGATGGGTCCCCCGCCCAAAGAGCCAGCAGGGAAAACTATGCCTTGTTCTAAAGGTCTTTGGGAACCGCTTGCGTAGCCCCACAGACCTGGGGGCTGCAGGCTTTCCTGCTGTCTTCAGCCTCAAAGCCACCCTTTCCCACTTGGCGCCCTATCAGGCACAAAAATGGCCTATGGGTGGAGATGGGTCCCATGCCCAAAGAGCCAGCAGGGAAAACTATGCCTTGTTCTAAAGCTCTTTGGGAACCGCTTGCGTAGCCCCACAGACCTGGGGGCTGCGGGCTTTCCTGCTGCCTTCAGCCTCGATACCACCATTTCCCACTTGGCGCTGCGCCATGCACAAAAATGGCCATACGGCTGGAGATGGGTCCCCCGCCCAAAGAGCCAGCAGGGAAAACTATGCCTTGTTCTAAAGCTCTTTGGGAACCGCTTGCGTAGCCCCAGAGACCTGGGGGCTGCGGGCTTTCCTGCTGCCTTTAGCCTCGACACCACCCTTTCCCTCTTGGCGCCGCGCCAGGCACAAAAATGGCCGTACGGCTGGAGATGGGTCCCCCGCCCAAAGAGCCAGCAGGGAAAACTATGCCTTGTTCTAAAGCTCTTTGGGAACCGCTTGCGTAGCCGCACAGACCTGGGGGCTGCGGGCTTTCCTGCTGCCTTCAGCCTCAAAGCCACCCTTTCCCACTTGGCTTCGCGCCAGGCACAAAAATGGCCTATGGCTGGAGATGGGTCCCATGCCCTAAGAGCCAGCTGGGAAAACTATGCCTTGTTCTAAAGCTCTTTGGGAACCGCTTGCGTAGCACCACAGACCTGGGGGCTGCAGGCTTTGCTCCTGCCTTCAGCCTCAAAGCCCCCTTTCCCACCTGGCGCTGCGCCAGGCTCAAAAATGGCCATACGGCTGGAGATGGGTCCCCCGCCCAGAGAGCCAGCAGGGAAAACTATGCCTTGTTCTAAAGCTCTTTGGGAACCGCTTGCGTAGCCCCACACACCTGGGGGCTGCGGGCTTTCCTGCTGTCTTCAGCCTCAAAGCAACCCTTTCTCACTTGGCGACCTATCAAGCACAAAAATGGCCTATGGCTGGACATGGGTCCCATGCCCAAAGAGCCAGCAGGGAAAACTATGCCTTGTTCTAAAGCTCTTTGGGAACCGCTTGCGTAGCCCCACAGACCTGGGGGCTGCAGGCTTTGCTCCTGCCTTCAGCCTCAAAACCACCCTTTCCCACTTGGCGCCGCGCCAGGCACAAAAATGGCCATACGGCTGGAGATGTGTCGACCGCCCAAAGAGCCAGCAGGGAAAACTATGCCTTGTTCTAAAGCTCTTTGGGAACCGCTTGCGTAGCCCCACAGACCTGGGGGCTGCGGGCTTTGCTGCTGCCTTCAGCCTCAAAGCCACCCTTTCCCACTTGGCGCCGCGCCAGGCACAAAAATGGCCATACGGCTGGAGATGGGTCGACCGCCCTAAGAGCCAGCAGGGAAAACTATGCCTTGTTCTAAAGCTCTTTGGGAACCGCTTGCTTGGCCCCACAGACCTGGGGGCTGCGGGCTTTCCTGCTGCCTTCAGCCTCGACACCACCCTTTCCCACTTGGCGCCGCGCCAGGCACAAAAATGGCCATACGGCTGGAGATGGGTCCCCCGCCCAAAGAGCCAGCAGGGAAAACTATGCCTTGTTCTAAAGCTCTTTGGGAACCGCTTGCGTAGCCCCACAGACCTGGGGGCTGCAGGCTCTCCTGCTGCCTTCAGCCTCGACACCACCCTTTCCCACTTGGCACTGCGCCAGGCACAAAAATGGCCATACGGCTGGAGATGGGTCCCCCGCCCAAAGAGCCAGCAGGGAAAACTATGCCTTGTTCTAAAGCTCTTTGGGAACCACTTGCGTAGCCCCACAGACCTGGGGGCTGCGGGCTTTCCTGCTGCCTTCAGCCTCGACACCACCCTTTCCCACTTGGCACTGCGCCAGGCACAAAAATGGCCTATGGCTGAAGATGGGTCCCCCGCCCAAAGAGCCAGCAGGGAAAACTATGCCTTGTTCTAAAGCTCTTTGGGAACCGCTTGCGTAGCCCCACAGACCTGGGGGCTGCAGGCTTTGCTGCTGCCTTCAGCCTCGACACCACCCTTTCCCACTTGGCGCCGCGCCAGGCACAAAAATGGCCATACGGCTGGAGATGGGTCCCCCGCCCAAAGAGCCAGCAGGGAAAACTATGCCTTCTTCTAAAGCTCTTTCAGAACCGCTTGCGTAGCCCCACAGACCTGGGGGCTGGAGCCTTTGCTGCTGCCTTCAGCCTCAAAACCACCCTTTCCCACTTGGCGCCGCGCCAGGCACAAAAATGGCCTATGGCTGGAGATGGGTCCCCCGCCCAACGAACAAGCAGGGAAAACTATGCCTTGTTCTAAAGCTCTTTGGGAACCGCTTGCGTTGCCCCACAGACCTGGGGGCTGCAGGCTTTCCTGCTGCCTTCAGCCTCAAAGCCACCCTTTCCCACTTGGAGCTACGCCAGGCACAAAAATGGCCATACGGCTGGAGATGGGTCCCCCGCCCAAAGAGCCAGCAGGGAAAACTATGCCTTGTTCTAAATCTCTTTGGGAACCACTTGCGTAGCCCAACAGACCTGGGGGCTGCGGGCTTTCCTGCTGCCTTCAGCCTCAAAACCACCCTTTCCCACTTGGCGCCACGCCAGGCACAAAAATGGCCATACGGCTGGAGATGGGTCCCCCGCCCAAAGAGCCAGCAGGGAAAACTATGCCTTGTTCTAAAGCTCTTTGGGAACCGCATGCGTAGCCCAACAGATCTTGGGCCTGTGGGCTTTCCTGCTGCCTTCAGCCTAGACAACACCCTTTCCCACTAGGTGCCTCGCCACGCACACAAATGGCCATACGGCTGGAGATGGGTCCCCTGCCCAAGGAGCCAGCAGGGAAAACTATGCCTTGTTCTAAAGCTCTTTGGGAACCTCTTGCTTGGCCCCACAGACCTGGGGGCTGCAGGCTTTCTTGCTGCCTTCAGCCTCGACAGCACACTTTCCCTTTTGGCACCGCGTCAGGCACAAAAATGGCCTATGGATGGAGATGGGTCCCATGCCCAAAGAGCCAGCAGGGAAAACTATGCCTTGTTCTAAAGCTCTTTGGGAACCGCTTGCGTAGCCCCACAGACCTGGGGGCTGCAGGCTTTGCTGCTGCCTTCAGCCTCAAAACCACCCTTTCCCACTTGGCACCGCGCCAGGCACAAAAATGGCCTATGGCTGGAGATGGGTGCCCCGCCCAAAGAGCCAGCAGGGAAAACTATGCCTTGTTCTAAAGCTCTTTCAGAACCGCTTGCGTAGCCCCCAGACCTGGTGGCTGCAGGCTTTCTTGCTGCCTTCAGCCTCGACAGCACACTTTCTCACTTGGCACCGCGTCAGTCACAAAAATGGCCTATGGCTGGAGATGGGTCCCCTGCCCAAAGAGCCAGCAGGGAAAACTATGCCTTGTTCTAAAGCTCTTTGGGAACCGCTTGCGTAGCCCCACAGACCTGGGGGCTGCGGGATTTCCTGCTGCCTTCAGCCTCGACACCACCCTTTCCCACTTGGCGCCGCGCCAGGCTCAAAAATGGCCATACGGCTGGAGATGGGTCCCCCACCCAAAGAGTCAGCAGGGAAAACTATGCCTTGTTCTAAAGCTCTTTGTGAACCACTTGGATAGCCCCACAGACCTGGGGGCTGCAGGCTCTCCTGCTGCCTTCAGCCTCGACACCACCCTTTCCCACTTGGCGCCGCGCCAGGCACAAAAATGGCCTATGGCTGGAGATGGGTCCCATGCCCTAACAGCCAGCAGGGAAAACTATGCCTTGTTCTAAAGCTCTTTGGGAACCGCTTGCGTAGCCCCACAGACCTTGGGGCTGCGGGATTTCCTGCTGCCTTCAGACTCGACACCACCCTTTCCCACTTGGCGCCGCGCCAGGCACAAAAATGGCCATACGGCTGGAGATGGGTGCCCCGCCCAAAGAGCCAGCAGGGAAAACTATGCCTTGTTCTAAAGCTCTTTGGGAACCGCTTGCGTAGCCCCACAGACCTGGGGGCTGCGGGCTTTCCTGCTGCCTTCAGCCTCGACAACACCCTTTCCCACTTGGCGCCGCGCCAGGCACAAAAATAGCTATACGGCTGGAGATGGGTCCCCTGCCCAAGGAGCCAGCAGGGAAAACTATGCCTTGTTCTAAAGCTCTTTCAGAACCGCTTGCGTAGCCCCCAGACCTGGGGGCTGCAGGCTTTCTTGCTGCCTTCAGCCTCGACAGCACACTTTCCCACTTGGCGCCGCGCCAGGCACAAAAATGGCCTATGGCTGGAGATGGGTCCCCCGCCCAAGGAGCCAGCAGGGAAAACTATGCCTTGTTCTAAAGCTCTTTCAGAACCGCTTGCGTAGCCCCACAGACCTGGGGGCTGCGGGCTTTCCTGCTGCCTTCAGCCTCGACACCACCCTTTCCCACTTGGCGCCGCGCCAGGCACAAAAATGGCCATACGGCTGGAGATGTGTCGACCGCCCAAAGAGCCAGCAGGGAAAACTATGCCTTGTTCTAAAGCTCTTTGGGAACCGCTTGCGTAGCCCCACAGACCTGGCGGCTGCGGGCTTTGCTGCTGCCTTCAGCCTCGACACCACCCTTTCCCACTTGGCGCCGCGCCAGGCACAAAAATGGCCATACGGCTGGAGATGGGTCCCCCGCCCTAAGAGCCAGCAGGGAAAACTATGCCTTGTTCTAAAGCTCTTTGGGAACCGCTTGCTTGGCCCCACAGACCTGGGGGCTGCGGGCTTTGCTGCTGCCTTCAGCCTCGACACCATCCTTTCCCACTTGGCCCCGCGCCAGGCACAAAAATGGCCATACGGCTGGAGATGGGTCCCCCGCCCAAAGAGCCAGCAGGGAAAACTATGCCTTGTTCTAAAGCTCTTTGGGAACCGCTTGCGTAGCCCCACAGACCTGGGGGCTGCAGGCTCTCCTGCTGCCTTCAGACTCAAAGCCACCCTTTCCCACTTGGCGCCGCGCCAGGCACAAAAATGGCCTATGGCTGGAGATGGGTCCCCTGCCCAAAGAGCCAGCAGGGAAAACTATGCCTTGTTCTAAAGCTCTTTGGGAACCGCTTGCGTAGCCCCACAGACCTGGGGGCTGCGGGCTTTCCTGCTGCCTTCAGCCTCGACACCACCCTTTCCCACTTGGCGCCGCGCCAGGCACAAAAATGGCCATACGGCTGGAGATGGGTCCCCCGCCCAAAGAGCCAGCAGGGAAAACTATGCCTTGTTCTAAAGCTCTTTGGGAACCACTTGCGTAGCGCCACAGACCTGGGGGCTGCAGGCTTTCCTGCTGCCTTCAGCCTCGACACCACCCTTTCCCACTTGGCACTGCGCCAGGCACAAAAATGGCCATACGGCTGGAGATGGGTCCCCCGCCCAAAGAGCCAGCAGGGAAAACTATGCCTTGTTCTAAAGCTCTTTGGGAACCACTTGCGTAGCCCCACAGACCTGGGGGCTGCGGGCTTTCCTGCTGCCTTCAGACTCGACACCACCCTTTCCCACTTGGCACTGCGCCAGGCACAAAAATGGCCATACGGCTGGAGATGGGTCCCCCGCCCAAAGAGCCAGCAGGGAAAACTATGCCTTGTTCTAAAGCTCTTTGGGAACCGCTTGCGTAGCCCCACAGACCTGGGGGCTGCGGGCTTTGCTGCTGCCTTCAGCCTCAAAGCCACCCTTTCCCACTTGGCGCTACGCCAGGCACAAAAATGGCCATACGGCTGGAGATGGGTCCCCCGCCCAAAGAGCCAGCAGGGAAAACTATGCCTTGTTCTAAATCTCTTTGGGAACCACTTGCGTAGCCCCACAGACCTGGGGGCTGCGGGCTTTCCTGCTGCCTTCAGCCTCAAAGCCACCCTTTCCCACTTGGCGCCACGCCAGGCACAAAAATGGCCATACGGCTGGAGATGGGTCCCCCGCCCAAAGAGCCAGCAGGGAAAACTATGCCTTGTTCTAAAGCTCTTTGGGAACCGCATGCGTAGCGCCACAGACCTGGGGGCTGCAGGCTTTCCTGCTGCCTTCAGCCTCGACACCACCCTTTCCCACTTGGCACTGCGCCAGGCACAAAAACGGCCATACGGCTGGAGATGGGTCCCCCGCCCAAAGAGCCAGCAGGGAAAACTATGCCTTGTTCTAAAGCTCTTTGGGAACCGCTTGCGTAGCCCCACAGACCTGGGGGCTGCGGGCTTTCCTGCTGCCTTCAGCCTCGACACCACCCTTTCCCACTTGGCGCCGCGCTAGGCACAAAAATGGCCTATGGCTGGAGATGGGTCCCCCGCCCAACGAACAAGCAGGGAAAACTATGCCTTGTTCTAAAGCTCTTTGGGAACCGCTTGCTTGGCCCCACAGACGTGGGGGCTGCAGGCTTTCTTGCTGCCTTCAGCCTCGACAGCACACTTTCCCTTTTGGCACCGCGTCAGGCACAAAAATGGCCTATGGATGGAGATGGGTCCCATGCCCAAAGAGCCAGCAGGGAAAACTATGCCTTGTTCTAAAGCTCTTTCAGAACCGCTTGCGTAGCCCCCAGACCTGGTGGCTGCAGGCTTTCTTGCTGCCTTCAGCCTCGACAGCACACTTTCCCACTTGGCACCGCGTCAGTCACAAAAATGGCCTATGGCTGGAGATGGGTCCCCTGCCCAAGGAGCCAGCAGGGAAAACTATGCCTTGTTCTAAAGCTCTTTGGGAACCGCTTGCGTAGCCCCACAGACCTGGGGGCTGCGGGCTTTCCTGCTGCCTTCAGCCTCGACACCACCCTTTCCCACTTGGCGCCGCGCCAGGCTCAAAAATGGCCATACGGCTGGAGATGGTTCCCCCACCCAAAGAGTCAGCAGGGAAAACTATGCCTTGTTCTAAAGCTCTTTGTGAACCGCTTGGATAGCCCCACAGACCTGGGGGCTGCAGGCTCTCCTGCTGCCTTCAGCCTCGACACCACCCTTTCCCACTTGGCGCCGCGCCAGGCACAAAAATGGCCTATGGCTGGAGATTGGTGCCCCGCCCAAAGAGCCAGCAGGGAAAACTATGCCTTGTTCTAAAGCTCTTTGGGAACCGCTTGCGTAGCCCCACAGACCTGGGGGCTGCGGGCTTTCCTGCTGCCTTCAGCCTCGACAACACCCTTTCCCACTTGGCGCCGCGCCAGGCACAAAAATAGCTATACGGCTGGAGATGGGTCCCATGCCCAAAGAGCCAGCAGGGAAAACTATGCCTTGTTCTAAAGCTCTTTCAGAACCGCGTGCGTAGCCCCCAGACCTGGGGGCTGCAGGCTTTCTTGCTGCCTTCAGCCTCGACAGCACACTTTCCCACTTGGCACCGCGTCAGTCACAAAAATGGCCTATGGCTGGAGATGGGTCCCCCGCCCAAGGAGCCAGCAGGGAAAACTATGCCTTGTTCTAAAGCTCTTTCAGAACCGCTTGCGTAGCCCCACAGACCTGGGGGCTGCAGGCTTTGCTCCTGCCTTCAGCCTCAAAGCCACCCTTTCCCACTTGGCGCTACGCCAGGCACAAAAATGGCCATACGGCTGGAGATGGGTCCCCCGCCCAAAGAGCCAGCAGGGAAAACTATGCCTTGTTCTAAATCTCTTTGGGAACCACTTGCGTAGCCCAACAGACCTGGGGGCTGCGGGCTTTCCTGCTGCCTTCAGCCTCAAAGCCACCCTTTCCCACTTGGCGCCACGCCAGGCACAAAAATGGCCATACGGCTGGAGATGGGTCCCCCGCCCAAAGAGCCAGCAGGGAAAACTATGCCTTGTTCTAAAGCTCTTTGGGAACCGCTTGCGTAGCGCCACAGACCTGGGGGCTGCAGGCTTTCCTGCTGCCTTCAGCCTCGACACCACCCTTTCCCACTTGGCACTGCGCCAGGCACAAAAATGGCCATACGGCTGGAGATGGGTCCCCCACCCAAAGAGCCAGCAGGGAAAACTATGCCTTGTTCTAAAGCTCTTTGGGAACCACTTGCGTAGCCCCACAGACCTGGGGGCTGCGGGCTTTCCTGCTGCCTTCAGCCTCGACACCACCCTTTCCCACTTGGCGCCGCGCGAGGCACAAAAATGGCCTATGGCTGGAGATGGGTCCCCCGCCCAACGAACAAGCAGGGAAAACTATGCCTTGTTCTAAAGCTCTTTGGGAACCGCTTGCGTAGCCCCACAGACCTGGGGGCTGCAGGCTTTCCTGCTGCCTTCAGCCTCAAAGCCACCCTTTCCCACTTGGCGCTACGCCAGGCACAAAAATGGCCATACGGCTGGAGATGGGTCCCCCGCCCAAAGAGCCAGCAGGGAAAACTATGCCTTGTTCTAAATCTCTTTGGGAACCACTTGCGTAGCCCAACAGACCTGGGGGCTGCGGACTTTCCTGCTGCCTTCAGCCTCAAAGCCACCCTTTCCCACTTGGCGCCACGCCAGGCACAAAAATGGCCATACGGCTGGAGATGGGTCCCCCGCCCAAAGAGCCAGCAGGGAAAACTATGCCTTGTTCTAAAGCTCTTTGGGAACCGCATGCGTAGCCCAACAGATCTTGGGCCTGTGGGCTTTCCTGCTGCCTTCAGCCTAGACAACACCCTTTCCCACTAGGTGCCTCGCACGCACACAAATGGCCATACGGCTGGAGATGGGTCCCCTGCCCAAGGAGCCAGCAGGGAAAACTATGCCTTGTTCTAAAGCTCTTTGGGAACCGCTTGCTTGGCCCCACAGACCTGGGGGCTGCAGGCTTTCTTGCTGTCTTCAGCCTCGACAGCACACTTTCCCTTTTGACACCGCGTCAGGCACAAAAATGGCCTATGGCTGGAGATGGGTCCCCTGCCCAAAGAGCCAGCAGGGAAAACTATGCCTTGTTCTAAAGCTCTTTCAGAACCGCTTGCGTAGCCCCCAGACCTGGGGGCTGCAGGCTTTCTTGCTGCCTTCAGCCTCGACAGCACACTTTCCCACTTGGCACCGCGTCAGTCACAAAAATGGCCTATGGCTGGAGATGGGTCCCCTGCCCAAGGAGCCAGCAGGGAAAACTATGCCTTGTTCTAAAGCTCTTTGGGAACCGCTTGCGTAGCCCCACAGACCTGGGGGCTGCGGGCTTTGCTGCTGCCTTCAGCCTCAAAGCCACCCTTTCCCACTTGGCGCCGCGCCAGGCTCAAAAATGGCCATACGGCTGGAGATGGGTTCCCCACCCAAAGAGTCAGCAGGGAAAACTATGCCTTGTTCTAAAGCTCTTTGTGAACCGCTTGGATAGCCCCACAGACCTGGGGGCTGCAGGCTCTCCTGCTGCCTTCAGCCTCGACACCACCCTTTCCAACTTGGCGCCGCGCCAGGCACAAAAATGGCCTATGGCTGGAGATGGGTCCCATGCCCAAAGAGACAGCAGGGAAAACTATGCCTTGTTCTAAAGCTCTTTGGGAACCGCTTGCGTAGCCCCACAGACCTGGGGGCTGCGGGATTTCCTGCTGCCTTCAGACTCGACACCACCCTTTCCCACTTGGCGCCGCGCCAGGCACAAAAATGGCCATACGGCTGGAGATGGGTGCCCCGTCCAAAGAGCCAGCAGGGAAAACTATGCCTTGTTCTAAAGCTCTTTGGGAACCGCTTGCGTAGCCCCACAGACCTGGGGGCTGCGGGCTTTCCTGCTGCCTTCAGCCTCGACAACACCCTTTCCCACTTGGCGCCGCGCCAGGCACAAAAATAGCTATACGGCTGGAGATGGGTCCCATGCCCAAAGAGCCAGCAGGGAAAACTATGCCTTGTTCTAAAGCTCTTTGGGAACCGCTTGCGTAGCCCCCAGACCTGGGGGCTGCAGGCTTTCTTGCTGCCTTCAGCCTCGACAGCACACTTTCCCACTTGGCACCGCGTCAGTCACAAAAATGGCCTATGGCTGGAGATGGGTCCCCCGCCCAAGGAGCCAGCAGGGAAAACTATGCCTTGTTCTAAAGCTCTTTCAGAACCGCTTGCGTAGCCCCACAGACCTGGGGGCTGCGGGCTTTCCTGCTGCCTTCAGCCTCGACACCACCCTTTCCCACTTGGCGCCGCGCCAGGCTCAAAAATGGCCATACGGCTGGAGATGGGTCCCATGCCCAAAGAGCCAGCAGGGAAAACTATGCCTTGTTCTAAAGCTCTTTGGGAACCGCTTGCGTAGCCCCACAGACCTGGGGGCTGCGGGATTTCCTGCTGCCTTCAGACTCGACACCACCCTTTCCCACTTGGCGCCGCGCCAGGCACAAAAATGGCCATACGGCTGGAGATGGGTCCCCCGCCCAAAGAGCCAGCAGGGAAAACTATGCCTTGTTCTAAAGCTCTTTGGGAACCGCTTGCGTAGCCCCACAGACCTGGGGGCTGCGGGCTTTCCTGCTGCCTTCAGCCTCGACACCACCCTTTCCCACTTGGCGCCGCGCCAGGCACAAAAATGGCCATACGGCTGGAGATGGGTTCCCCGCTGAAGGAGCCAGCAGGGAAAACTATGCCTTGTTCTAAAGCTCTTTGGGAACCGCTTGCGTAGCCCCACAGACCTGGGGGCTGTGGGCTTTCCTGCTGCCTTCAGCCTCGACACCACCCTTTCCCACTTGGCGCCACGCCAGGCACAAAAATGGCCATACGGCTGGAGATGGGTCCCCCGCCCAAAGAGCCAGCAGGGAAAACTTTGTCTACAGTCAGTCAAGGTCGACGTACTCAACACTGATAAGAAAGATCACATGTGTTCTTGTGGTGAGGGATATCAAGTGGAAATCCTTCTCGCGGAGTGATCAAGCGATTTAAACTTTTCATCATAATCCAAAGTCTAACATGCAAAACAATTGTCTAAGCAAAGCACAATACAGTGAGTATTAGTAAAACAACAACAGAGTGAAGCATCTTGTTATAAAGTCCTGTAACTGTCGGTGACCATCCAAAAAGAGGATCTCCCCATCTATGTCCTTCGCCTCTCTTCACTCTTTCCAACGCTTGGTGTATTTCTTCAACCTGATGATGGACGGTAATCAAAGTTGTCTGTCTATTTTCTTGGGCCTCTTTCAAGAGTCGCTTCAATTCATTGTGTTTTAGCAGCTTCTTCACCAGGGAGAGATTCATTCCGATAGGGGCAGGCAACAATCTCGAATCAACGTATAATTAGGTTGTAGCAATTGAAAAGACGTAACAGGAGCTTAATAATTGAAGTCGCATCCCGTAACTTTGTGTTAGTAAAGTTCAAACACAAAGATTTGAGTGATTACTATGTCATCTCTGAATACAAGACTACAGGGAGACCTCATGCTAACGCACCCTTTCCCAATATAGTCAAGCACAGTCTCTGGGGTTTCATCGGGATGTGTCTCAAAGTGACAAACATTCTGGTTGGTGTCAAGACAAAGGTCTTGTGCTTTGAGAGTATTACTCTCACAAATGAATCCTTGTTGGTCTCGTGAAACGCATGCGTCAACATCAGCAGTTTGCCATTTAGTCTCATTTTGTCGTGCCCAACCTCTGTGCTGTGTTGGATAGAGTAGAGCTCCTTGGTGATTCAACCCCAGTGCGATGATTGGGTATATGGTGGATACTGAGGCATTGCGTATCGTTAAGACAAAAGCTGTGGCTTTGCTCTCAGTGGGATCGTAGGTGAAATTAACCAGATAACACCTGGACTGAAATTTTTTCTCAAATTCAATTGCGTTATCCCATATTACTTTTCGAATTTCGGTGGGCAAGGTGCCTTCTTCACCTTCCCTTATGATTGCGGCTGTCATAGATTGCATCCACAATTGGGCTTGGATACAACTAAGAGCCAAGGAAACATTGGTTTGAGTTGTACCAAGTGCATCTGTGATCAGCTGATGGTCTTTTTCACCCGTTTCTTCCCATTGAGGCAATATATTCTATAAAAGCCGTTGGTGGTTTCCCAATGCTAATAGAGAGGACTGTAGGGGACGTCTTAATTTGTCCAGATCAGTAGCGGTTGTGACTAGTTTGTTGGCAAGTATCTCAGCATCTATACTATTCAAGACTCCCAGGCCTGTTCCTAAGATACCAGTCGCATCCCTCTTCCGTCCGTGTGAAGTGGCAAGAGTTCGTTTGCGTAACCATGCTGACCATTCTGCATAAGATGTACTCAGGAATGGTAAGCAGGTGGGTTTGATCGCAGAGATTTTAATCTGCATTGACAATTCTGCTCGTTTGAGGGAATATGTGGGATTAAACAGTACCTGTTGTTGACCTGTGTGTGTTTAATAACGTAAGGGCCAATGTTGAAAATGTAAGGAGTTAGTCTAATGGAGGGCTTAGAAAAGAGAGAGGTGTTTTTTTTTCTTCTCTTAGAAGAGAGAGCCTTTGAGAGTTTGTGGGGTGTAGGTTCTGGATTCATTTCAGCAAGTTCAGGTGTATTTGAGTCAATCATAAATTCAAATAACAATTCTGTGCCCTTGTAGCCCCAAATACAGTACACTACTGTAGGTTTGATGAAAGTGAAATTGTGCCAGCAATCTGAATTTGGCGCCATAATTTTGTAACAATCAGTGTTGTATTTGTCCGCTTTGGTAGAGTCTACATAGATGGTTTTAATTACAGTTGGCCTGTGGTGATTAGACCCGTTGATAAATCGGCAACCAATGTGTGTTCTTGTGGAATAATTACTAAATTGGCCAAGAATACAAAAATACAGCATTGTTCACACATTAAGGAAAGTCATAAAATCAAGAGGCTTCTGAGGTAGAATACAGCCGCAGCTGGCACACGAAGAATGCAACAGCTGTGATTCCCTGTACAAGGTTGTTTGCGAAACTACACGAGGGATGGAACGGAACGCGCTTGTTCCGTGGCCTTCCCTTGTGATGAATAGCAGATATGGGGACGAGATGGTACTACGGAACTGATAAGCGGCTTACACGCCACCCGAGCCAACATTTCGTCAAATGTTGATGAAATGCTGTCCTTTTGTGCGAACTTTGCTCACCACAATGTACCAAAACACACCTCCATCCCGGAGGCTATCCGCCCCCGAGGTGTGAACACTCCTCCTTGAGTACATTAATCATAATAAAAGTACATATGACTAAAGTCACTCAAACTCCACTTTGAAGTTAAAAAAATAATATAAAAATAGCCCGAGAGGGGGAATGTCTGGGAAGACACCATCGCGAAGAATCCCACCGCTGTTTTCTGGGATCAGTCGACGGGCTGAGCCTTTCTTCCCCCTCATAAGGACGCCTTTGGGTAAGACTTTGATTACACCGAGTGCTTTCTCGGGGACTCTAGAAATTTCTCTAGAGAATCTCTACCCTACATTTATAGCCAGGCTGTATCGTTTATAATTTTGTCACGCGTTTGTCTATTTAACAATGTCTTTATTTGCACGTGCTTTGCAGACAGTGTATTTATCACCGGCAATCCTAAAGAACCTGTATATCTGTTGTTTAAATAAACTGCACTGTTTCAGTAGCTAGTCGTTTCGCTTTCTCACTGAACGCGACCAAAACTTGAGAGAGGCCGTGCTGGTTCAGGAGCACGACTAGACTGAAGGTGCAGCCCACTATTAGTGTCTCCAAATCGTAATAGTTTAACACATATTAAACGCGATTGGGCTGATAGTGCTGAATTGGGCATCACTCAGAATTGAAACCCAGCCGCACCTGGCCTCCCACCTCGGTGAGGAGTGTTAGAACGCAAGGGGGTTTATCTTCTGCCAAAACCGCTTGGCCCCGTTTCACGCAACAGAATTTGGCGTAGTCGGCAGGATTGCCATGGATAAACTGCTGCAAAAATATGATTGTGCCCCTTCCCAGGCTGGGAAGGAGTGGGCCCAAAAATTTTGGAAGGATGAAGAGAAAGTGGTGGAACGTATTGAAGAGCGTCGGGTTTCACAGAAGCTCAGAGCGGGGAAAGGCAAGGGTGTGATTTGTGCTGTGTTAGGCGCCTGTTTATCTTGTGCACAACAAGAAGCTAGAGAAACCCCCGCTCCTAATCTGATTTCAGCTGTAGAATATGCAACCCTGAAATCGGAGAATGAGGTGCTGAAGTCATCATTAGCCTTGCAAAAGGAGACAGGAGAAAGATTAAGAACTCAAGTCGATAAGCTTGTGAGTGAGAATGAATGTTTAGGAAACCGGAATGCTCAACTTGGGAGTGAAAATCGCCAACTTAAAATGTTATTGAAAGGGTGACCGGGCTCTTAGATAAAATGCAGCCCTCGACCCAGGTCCAACAGATTCGTAAGTTAATGTGTTATCCAAATTCCGGAACCCAGACCGGAGATTTTTTTGTCTAATAGTGAGGATGACGAAGAAGATGAGGAGGAAAGGACTTTTACTTTGAAATCCCAAGTTTTTCCTTTACGTCCTCTGGTTAAAACTGAAACTGCAGTTGATGATGGTGATGAAATTCACACCACTGTGCGTACCGTTCCATGGACACCAACCGAGTTAACAAAAATAAGGGAGAAATATTCGAGGCGACCAGAAGAGTCAGCTGTTGAGTACGTGTGGCGAGTTTCTTCTGAAGGGGGGGGCAGAATTATGCTGAGTGAGGAAGAAGCAGGAGACTCTTGGGGACCAGGAGTGTTTTTAACCACTATGCCTGGGGATCATAATTATTCCCTAACCGCTCGAGCAGCCTTTTGGGCAGGGGGTATGGATCCGCGAGAGAGGGGGGAGCCGTTAGAGATTAGAGCTACAGGCTACTCTGATCTGTTTGCGGCTGTACGGAAAGCAGCTTGTCTGCAAGCCATGTATGACAGAGAGGAATTTCGGAAATCCCCAATGTCAGCCCCTATCGACCCGGATCGATTAGCCCCTCTCATCCGTGGTCTTCCCGGTTGCCTGAAACCGTTCCTTGTTCGCACTCAAGATCGTATACGGGATGCTCGGGGTGCTCATGGGCGGGGCCGTCGTCACTACATGCCCACCTGGAATGTACAGGAAATAGATCAATATGGGCGCCGAATGGGCTGGGCCAGCCAAACTAGTGAGAAATCCTCCGAACACCCGCGAAAGGTTCGCCAAGTCCAAACTCACACTCAAAACCCTAAATCAGAGGGAAGGTTTAAGCCTGATAAGGACCGGAATGAGTTGTGGCGTAAAGCCCTACAATTAGGGGTGCCCCGACAATTCTTGCACGGTGACCCTACGGGAGATCTCCGTACGCTAGTCCAATCTCTACCTAGAAAGAATAATGCGGCTGGGGAGAAAAGTCTAACCAGAGAATCCCCAAGCCGTGAGAAAACTGTGCCTTCTGCACCGGAACATAACTTGATTGATTTGACAGAGTCCCAGCCACAACACTCCTATCCCCGGGGAGGGCACTGAGCAACCCTGTCGGGCAGGTACTAGCAATCCAATGGCGCTCTCATAAAGACTCCGAACCTGTTATTGTCATTCCTGTTGGACCCCGGAAGATATTGGTAAATTTTATTATTGATACCGGAGCCCAAATGTCTGCAATCACTAACGAAACAGCACAACTTCTAGGTATAAATCCCACCCGACGCAGAGTCAACTTCACAGGAATTGATGGTGTGGTAAAAACATGCCCCACTGCAAAAATTAACCTCTGGTTGCCGGGAGAGCAGCGAATGACTAGGGCAGAAGTGTTAGTGGGTGCCTCACGTAGACCCGACTCAAAGTGTCAGGGACCCGCACAGGAAGTTAAATTCCTGGGGGTCTGGTGGATTAAGGGAGCTGCTTCTGTCCCTCAGGATACCCTGAAAAAATAGAACATGGACAGAATCCTTCCAGCACGAAGGAGTTACAGCAGGTCCTGGGAACTTTAAGTTATTGGCGTAAACACATCCCTGGCTTTTCCATCATTGCTCGCCCCCTTCATAGCTTGCCAAAAAAGGGTAAATCCTGGGTGTGGACTGAACAACACACTAATGCTCTGCAATTACTAATAAAGGAGCTAAGGTTATTCCAACAACTTGGCCCCATACATCCAACTGACCCTGTCCATGTAGAATGGGGGCTCAGTGAACATGGTTCCCGTTGTAATTTATGGCAGAAGGGACCAGCAGGACCGGAGAGACCATTAGAATTTTGCTCACACTCCTTCAATGATACTGAATGCAGCTATTCAGACCTGGAGAAGGGTTTACTGTCCCTGGTGCGAGCGTTGCAACGAGCAGAGCAGATAAGAAGAGAACAGAGTGTGATCTTTCCTGGGACCTTTTCGCCTCCCAGATGTGGTCCTTAAAGGGACACCACCACCAGCTGGCATTGCCCAGAGACCTACAGTTCGAAAGTGGTATGCTTATTTAGAAGGCATTAATGAAATCAAGCCAGTCTCTGAAGGCAGTGTTAAAGTATCCAAGGCTACTTCACAAGGATACCAAAGGATATAGATGGTGCCCTATTGTTCCAATCCCCACCAAACAGACCATCTCCGATCCAAGAAGCACCTCCTTTGAGGGACAGCAGTGATCTTAGAGGAGTGTGGTTTACTGGTGCGTCATCTCACCGTTAAAAAAATAAGTGCAAATATAAGGCCGTAGCACTGGAAGTAACAACGGGAGAAAGAGCAATTGAAATAGGGGAGGGTAGGGGAACTCAGAGCTGTCCTACTAGCTGCACAACATGGAGCCACCTCCTTTTACGCTGAGTCATATGCTGTTCTTAAAGGAGCCACTGAATGGCTAGGACACTGGGCAGCCAACGATTGGCAGGTGAATAGAGTCCCAGTTTGGGAGACAGATAATTGGAAGCAACTGTTGGAAATAGGAGGACAGAGACCATTGCACATTGCTTGGGTAAAAGGCCACGATCGTTCAAACTCGATCACTGCTCAGTTCAACCAACAGGTAGATGGCCTCACGCGGCTACAACAAATTGACATTGTAGATGATGGTCGGGAATGGGAACGCTTACTTGAATCGTTACATGTTAAACGTGGCCGCACAGGCCGTCCTGACCTGTATCGGGAAGGTGGGTGGCTTGTGTCAGTTAAGCTGTGCGAACAAATAGTAACTGCCTGTTCACAATGTCGCCTACGACTCAGCAAAGATCATCCGAGTAAGGCGCCTCCCTTACACATGCGGGACAAGAAAGCGTTGTGGCATTCATGGCAGCTTGATTATATTGGGCCCTTGAGATCATCAGGTGGGAAAAGATATGTCCTGGTAGGAGTGGAGATTATCTCCAGCCTCAGTATGGCCAGCAGTTTCAAACCAGCTACGAGGGACAACACAGTGAAAGGCCTAACAGGGTGGTTCAGCACACTTCCCCTTCCCGACGAAATCCAGAGTGATAACGTTTCACACTTTACGGCTTCGGTGGTACAAGATTGGGCCAAGGAAGAAGGGATTCGATGGGTATTTCATACTCCCTGTTATCCCCAGGCTAATGGCATTGTTGAACGCACCAATAGATTGGTTAAGCGTTTTGCAAAAAGTCATGAACCTGGTTGGCATTTGCGATTGGATGATGCCATCTATCAACTAAATAACAAATGGAGTGGAGACGGCTGTCCTAAAATGAAAGCTTTCTGTGTACCTGCCAATATTATCTCGCCAAAGGCTGCCAATGAACCGGGAAAATACCCCGGAAGATTTCACCCTGGACTACCTGTGCTAGTGAAAATGCCTCAAAATGGGACGGTGCCAATGGTGCTAGCTACTCCCAAAAATCCCTATGCATGGGAAGCCAAGGATTGTTCAGGGAAGATACACCGGATCAGCACCCGGTGGACCGCACCTTCTTTTTAACCCCGTCGGTCGAATAAGACCGAGCAGATTTTCTTTTCCTTTATGTCTTACAGGAACCTTGGATGAGCTGTACAGACGGATTGGCCTACGCTACCTTTGAATGTCTCCAGGGAATCCTGACATTGAACCTGGCAATAATACTACTTTTATGATGTATGGCTATTTGGAGGCCCAAATTCTAAAATGACGAATTGGCAGATGGAATTGATGCTATTCAGTTTCACCTTTTTATTCCCTGTTGTTTGTAGTCAAAGAGACCCAGAGTGGCCATGGTCTCAAGCCTTTCTCGTCTATAATACAAGACTACAGGGAGACCTCATGCTAACGCACCCTTTCCCAATATAGTCAAGCACAGTCTCTGGGGTTTCATCGGGATGTGTCTCAAAGTGACAAACATTCTGGTTGGTGTCAAGACAAAGGTCTTGTGCTTTGAGAGTATTACTCTCACAAATGAATCCTTGTTGGTCTCGTGAAACGCATGCGTCAACATCAGCAGTTTGCCATTTAGTCTCATTTTGTCGTGCCCAACCTCTGTGCTGTGTTGGATAGAGTAGAGCTCCTTGGTGATTCAACCCCAGTGCGATGATTGGGTATATGGTGGATACTGAGGCATTGCGTATCGTTAAGACAAAAGCTGTGGCTTTGCTCTCAGTGGGATCGTAGGTGAAATTAACCAGATACCACCAGGATTGAAATTTTCTCTCAAATTCAATTGCGTTATCCCATATTACTTTTCGAATTTCGGTGGGCAAGGTGCCTTCTTCACCTTCCCTTATGATTTATGAGTTTTTGCAAAACGCTTAACCAATCCGTTGGTGCATTCAACAATGCCATTAGCCTGAGGATAATAGGGAGTATGAAATACCCATCGAATCCCTTCTTCTTTGGCCCAATCTTGTACCACTGTAGCGGTAAAGTGTGAACCGTTATCACTTTGGATTTCCTCGGGAAGGGGAAGTGTGCTGAACCACCCTTTTAGGCCTTTCACTGTGTTGTCCCCAGCAGCTGATTTGAAGCCAGTGGCCATACTGAGGCTGGAGATAATCTCCACTCCGACTAGGACATATCTTTTCCCACCTGATGATCTCAAGGGCCCAATATAATCAATCTGCCATGAATGCCACAACATTTTCTTGTCCCGCATGTGTAAGGGAGGCGCCTTACTCGGATGATCTTTGCTGAGTCGTAGGCGACATTGTGACCAGGCAGTTACTACTTGTTCGCACAGCTTAACCGACACAGGCCACCCCCGGGCTAGACCTTCCTGATACAGATCAGCACGGCCTGTGTGGCCAGGCTTAATATGTAACCATTCCCGACCATCATCTACAGTGTCAATTTGTTGTAGCCGCGTGAGGCTATCTACCTGTTGGTTGAACTGAGCAGTGATCGAGTTTGAACGATCGTGGCCTTTTACCCAAGCAATGTGCAATGGTCTCTGTCCTCCTATTTCCAACAGTTGCTTCCAACTGTCTGTCTCCCAGATTGGGACTCTATTCACCTGCCAATCGTTGGCTGCCCAGTGTCCTAGCCATTCAGTGGCTCCTTTAAAAACAGCATATGAGTCAGTGTAAATGTAAGTAGCTCCATGTTGTGCAGCTAGTAGGACGGCTCTGAGTTCCCCTACTTGTGCCCTACCTTCTCCTGTTTCAATTGCTCTTTCCCCCGTTGCTACTTCCAGTGCTACGGCCTTGTATTTCCACTTGCTGTTCTCACGGTGAGATGACACACCAGTAAACCACACTCCTGTAAGATCACTGCCTGCTTTCAGAGGAGGTGCTTCTTGGACTGGAGATGGTCTGTTTGGTGGGGATTGGAACAATAGGGCACCATCTCTATCCTTCTGGAGCACGGATACTTTGATACTACCTTCAGAGATTGGCATGATATCATTAATGCCTTCTAAATAAGCATACCACTTTCGAACTGTGGGTTTCTGGGGAATGCCAGCTGGTGGTGGTGTCCCTTTAAGGACCACATCTGGGAGGCGAAAAGGGCCCCGAACAATCACGCTCTGTTATCTCCTTATCTGCTCTGCTCGTTGCAATGCTCGCACCAGGGACAGTAAACCCTTCTCCAGGTCTGAATAGCTGCTCTCAGTATCATTAAAGGCGTGAGAGCTAAATTCTAATGGTCTCTCCGGTCCTGCTGGTCCCTTCTGGCATAAATTACAACGGGAACCATGTTCACTGAGCCCCCATTCTACATGGACAGGGTCAGTTGGATGTATGGGGCCAAGTTGTTGGAATAACCTTAGCTCTTTTATTAGCAATTCTAGTGCATTAGTATGTTGTTCAGTCGACTCCCAGGATTTACCTTTTTTGAGCAAACAATAAAGGGGGCGAGCAATGATGGAAAAGCCAGGGATGTGTTTACGCTAATAACTTAAAGTTCCCAGGACTTGCTGTAACTCCTTCGTGCTGGAAGGATTCTGTCCATGTTCTATTTTTTCAGGGTATCCTGAGGGACAGAAGCAGCTCCCTTAATCCACCAGACCCCCAGGAATTTAACTTCCTGTGCGGGTCCCTGACACTTTGAGTCGGGAATTTCCAATCCCAAATCTGATAATGTTTTTCGGATGTTTTCCATCATGTCTTGTACACTTTCTTGGTTCTCTCCCCTATTAAGATGTCATCAATAATATATTGGTATATTGTACATCCCTGTGAAACAGGAATCTCTGATAGCACTTTAGCCAAAGCATTATGGGCAATAGTGGGGGAATGTTTGTATCCTTGTGGAAAGCGGTTAAAGGTATATTGCACTCCTTTCCATGTGAATGCAAACTGCGCTTTGTCCTGCTCAAGGAGGAGAATCATAAAAAAATATGTCTTTAAAATCTAAGGCAACCCTCCAAGGATGGGCAGCTCCTTTTATCATTGTCACAATTTCCGCGATATTCGGAACAGCAGCGGTCAGAGGTGCAGTGTTGGCGTTTAATTTTCCGTAATCTACTGTGAAATGCCATTGCCTTTTTGGTTTCTTTACTGGCCACACCGGTGAAAAATAAGGCGAGTGAATCCTCTTAATGATGTCCCTTTTTTCTAAATTTGATACCAATCTGGCTGCTCCTGCAACAGCAGTTGCAGGCAGTGGATACTACAGGACACCAGAGATTTTAGAGGGAGGGAAAAGTATGGAAGTTTCCAATAGACTCAATTTCACTGTGTCTATTACTTTTTCAAATCCTGCAAAACTTCACACTGTGGAGACATCATTAAGAAAAGTCATTAAGAAACCCTCGGACGGCAGGCTTTTGTGACGCCTTCAGCCTCAAAATCACCCTTTCCCACGTGGCGCCGCGCCAGGCACAAAAATGGCCATACGACTGGAGATGGGTCCCCTGCCCAAAGAGCCAGCAGGTAAAACTATGCCTTGTTCTAAAGCTCTTTGGGAACCGCTTGCGTAGCCCCACAGACCTGGGGGCTGCGGGCTCTCCTGCTGCCTTCAGCCTCAAAGCCACCCTTTCCCGCTTGGCGCCGAGCCAGGCACAAAAATGGCCATACGGCTGGAGATGGGTCCCCCGCCCAAAGAGCCAGCAGGGAAAACTATGCCTTGTTCTAAAGCTCTTTGGGAACCGCTTGCGTAGCCCCACAGACCTGGGGGCTGCAGGCTTTCCTGCTGCCTTCAGCCTCGACAACACCCTTTCCCACTTGGCGCTTCGCCAGGCATAAAAATGGCCATATGGCTGGATATGGGTCCCCCGCCCAAAGAGCCAGCAGGGAAAACTATGCCTTGTTCTAAAGCTCTTTGGGAACCGCTTGCGTAGCCCCACAGACCTGGGGGCTGCGGGCTTTCCTGCTGCCTTCAGCCTCGACACCACCCTTTCCCACTTGGCGCCGCGCCAGGCACAAAAATGGCCATACGGCTGGAGATGGGTCTCCAGCCCAAGGAGCCAGCAGGGAAAACTATGCCTTGTTCTAAAGCTCTTTGGGAACCGCTTCCATAGCCCCACAGACCTGGGGGCTGCAGGCTTTCCTGCTGCCTTCAGCCTCAAAGCCACCCTTTCCCACTAGGCGCTGCATCAGGCACAAAAATGGCCTATGGCTGGAGATGGGTCCCATGCCCTAAGAGCCAGCTGGGAAAACTATGACTTGTTCTAAAGCTCTTTGGGAACCGCTTGCGTAGTCCCACAGACCTGGAGGCTGCGGGCTTTCCTGCTGCCTTCAGACTCGACACCACCCTTTCCCACTTGGCGCCGCGCCAGGCACAAAAATGGCCATACGGCTGGAGATGGGTCCCCCGCCCAAGGAGCCAGCAGGGAAAACTATGCCTTGTTCTAAAGCTCTTTGGGAACCGCTTGCGTAGCCCCACAGACCTGGGGGCTGCAGGCTTTCCTGCTGTCTTCAGCCTCAAAGCCACCCTTTCCCACTTGGCGTCGCGCCAGGCACAAAAATGGCCTATGGCTGGAGATGGGTCCCCCGCCCAAGGAGCCAGCAGGGAAAACTATGCCTTGTTCTAAAGCTCTTTGGGAACCGCTTGCTTGGCCCCACAGACCTTGGGGCTGCGGGCTTTCCTGCTGCCTTCAGCCTCCACAGGACCCTTTCCCACTTGGCGCCGCATCAGGCACAAAAATGGCCTATGGCTGGAGATGGGTCCCCCGCCCAAAGAGCCAGCAGGGAAAACTATGCCTTGTTCTAAAGCTCTTTGGGAACCGCTTGCTTGGCCCCACAGACCTGGGGGCTGCGGGCTTTCCTGCTGCCTTCAGCCTCGACAACACCCTTTCCCACTTGGTGTCGCGCCAGGCACAAAAATGGCCTATGGCTGGAGATGGGTCTCCCGCCCAAAGAGCCAGTAGGGAAAACTATGCCTTGTTCTAAAGCTCTTTGGGAACCGCTTGCGTAGCCCCACAGACCTGGGGGCTGAGGGCTTTCCTGCTGCCTTCAGCGTCAAAGCCACCCTTTCCCACTTGGCGTCGTGCCAGGCACAAAAATGGCCATATGTCTGCAGATGGGTCCCCCGCCCAAAGAGCCAGCAGGGAAAACTATGCCTTGTTCTAAAGCTCTTTGGGAACCGCTTGCGTAGCCCCACAGACCTGGGGGCTGCGGGCTTTCCTGCTGTCTTCAGCCTCAAAGCAACCCTTTCCCACTTGGCGCCCTATCAGCACAAAAATGGCCTATGGCTGGAGATGGGTCCCATGCCTAAAGAGCCAGCAGGGAAAACTATGCCTTGTTCTAAAGCTCTTTGGGAACTGCTTGCATAGCCCCACAGACCTGGGGGCTGCGGGCTTTGCTGCTGCCTTCAGCCTCAAAGCCACCCTTTCCCACTTGGCGCCGCGCCAGGCACAAAAATGGCCATACGGCTGGAGATGGGTCCCCCGCCCAAAGAGACAGCAGGGAAAACTATGCCTTGTTCTAAAGCTCTTTGGGAACCGCTTGCTTGGCCCCACAGACCTGGGGGCTGCAGGCTTTGCTGCTACCTGCAGCCTCGACACCACCCTTTCCCACTTGGCGTCGTGCCAGGCACAAAAATGGCCTATGGCTGGAGATGGGTCTCCCGCCCAAAGAGCCAGCAGGGAAAACTATGCCTTGTTCTAAAGCTCTTTGGGAACCGCTTGCTTGGCCCCACAGACCTGGGGGCTGCAGGCTTTCCTGCTGCCTTCAGCCTCAAAGCCACCCTTTCGCACTTGGCGTCGTGCCAGGCACAAAAATGGCCATATGTCTGCAGATGGGTCCCCCGCCCAAAGAGCCAGCAGGGAAAACTATGCCTTGTTCTAAAGCTCTTTGGGAACCGCTTGCGTCGCCGCACAGACCTGGGGGCTGCGGGCTCTCCTGCTGCCTTCAGCCTCAAAGCCACCCTTTCCCGCTTGGCGCCGGGCCAGGCACAAAAATGGCCATACGGCTGGAGATGGGTCCCCCGCCCAAAGAGCCAGCAGGGAAAAATATGCCTTGTTCTAAAGCTCTTTGGGAACCGCTTGCTTGGCCCCACAGACCTTGGGGCTGCGGGCTTTCCTGCTGCCTTTAGCCTCCACAGGACCCTTTCCCACTTGGCGCCGCATCAGGCACAAAAATGGCCTATGGCTGGAGATGGGTCCCCCGCCCAAAGAGCCAGCAGGGAAAACTATGCCTTGTTCTAAAGCTCTTTGGGAACCGCTTGCTTGGCCCCACAGACCTGGGGGCTGCGGGCTTTCCTGCTGCCTTCAGCCTCGACAACACCCTTTCCCACTTGGTGTCGCGCCAGGCACAAAAATGGCCTATGGCTGGAGATGGGTCTCCCGCCCAAAGAGCCAGTAGGGAAAACTATGCCTTGTTCTAAAGCTCTTTGGGAACCGCTTGCGTAGCCCCACAGACCTGGGGGCTGAGGGCTTTCCTGCTGCCTTCAGCGTCAAAGCCACGCTTTCCCACTTGACCCCCGGCCAGGCACAAAAATGGCCATACGGCTGGAGATGGGTCCCCCGCCCAAAGAGCCAGCAGGGAAAATTATGCCTTGTTTTAAAGCTCTTTGGGAATCGCTTGCTTGGCCCCACAGACGTGGGGGCTGCGGGCTTTCCTGCTGCATTCAAGCCTCAAAGCCACCCTTTCCCACTGGGCGCCGGGCCAGGCACAAAAATGGCCTGTGGCTGGAGATGGGTCCCCCGCCCAAAGAGCCAGCAGGGAAAACTATGCCTTGTTCTAAAGCTCTTTGGGAACTGCTTGCGTAGCCCCACAGACCTGGGGGCTGCGGGCTTTGCTGCTGCCTTCAGCCTCAAAGCCACCCTTTCCCACTTGGCGCCGCGCCAGGCACAAAAATGGCCATACGGCTGGAGATGGGTCCCCCGCCCAAAGAGCCAGCAGGGAAAACTATGCCTTGTTCTAAAGCTCTTTGGGAACCGCTTGCTTGGCCCCACAGACCTGGGGGCTGCAGGCTTTGCTGCTACCTTCAGCCTCGACACCACCCTTTCCCACTTGGCGTCGTGCCAGGCACAAAAATGGCCTATGGCTGGAGATGGGTCTCCCGCCCAAAGAGCCAGCAGGGAAAACTATGCCTTGTTCTAAAGCTCTTTGGGAACCGCTTGCTTGGCCCCACAGACCTGGGGGCTGCAGGCTTTCCTGCTGCCTTCAGCCTCAAAGCCACCCTTTCGCACTTGGCGTCGTGCCAGGCACAAAAATGGCCTTATGTCTGCAGATGGGTCCCCCGCCCAAAGAGCCAGCAGGGAAAACTATGCCTTGTTCTAAAGCTCTTTGGGAACCGCTTGCGTCGCCGCACAGACCTGGGGGCTGCGGGCTCTCCTGCTGCCTTCAGCCTCAAAGCCACCCTTTCCCGCTTGGCGCCGGGCCAGGCACAAAAATGGCCATACGGCTGGAGATGGGTCCCCCGCCCAAAGAGCCAGCAGGGAAAACTATGCCTTGTTCTAAAGCTCTTTGGGAACCGCTTGCGTAGCCCCACAGACCTGGGGGCTGCAGGCTTTCCTGCTGCCTTCAGCCTCGACACCACCCTTTCCCACTTGGCGCTTCGCCAGGCATAAAAATGGCCATATGGCTGGATATGGGTCCCCCGCCCAAAGAGCCAGCAGGGAAAACTATGCCTTGTTCTAAAGGTCTTTGGGAACCGCTTGCGTAGCCCCACAGACCTGGGGGCTGCGGGCTTTCCTGCTGCCTTCAGCCTCAAAGCCACCTTTTCCCACTTGGCGCCGCGCCAGGCACAAAAATGGCGATACGGCTGGAGATGGGTCTCCAGCCCAAGGAGCCAGCAGGGAAAACTATGCCTTGTTCTAAAGCTCTTTGGGAACCGCTTCCATAGCCCCACAGACCTGGGCGCTGCAGGCTTTCCTGCTGCCTTCAGCCTCAAAGCCACCCTTTCCCACTAGGCGCTGCATCAGGCACAAAAATGGCCTATGGCTGGAGATGGGTCCCATGCCCTAAGAGCCAGCTGGGAAAACTATGCCTTGTTCTAAAGCTCTTTGGGAACCGCTTGCGTAGCCCCACAGACCTGGGGGCTGCAGGCTTTGCTCCTGCCTTCAGCCTCAAAGACACCCTTTCCCACCTGGCGCCGCGCCAGGCTCAAAAATGGCCATACGGCTGGAGATGGGTCCCCCGCCCAAAGAGCCAGCAGGGAAAACTAGGCCTTGTTCTAAAGCTCTTTGGGAACCGCTTGCGTAGTCCCACAGACCTGGAGGCTGCGGGCTTTCCTGCTGCATTCAGACTCGACACCACCCTTTCCCACTTGGCGCCGCGCCAGGCACAAAAATGGCCATACGGCTGGAGATGGGTCCCCCGCCCAAGGAGCCAGCAGGGAAAACTATGCCTTGTTCTAAAGCTCTTTGGGAACCGCTTGCGTAGCCCCACAGACCTGGGGGCTGCAGGCTTTCCTGCTGTCTTTAGCCTCAAAGCCACCCTTTCCCACTTGGCGTCGCGCCAGGCACAAAAATGGCCTATGGCTGGAGATGGGTCCCCCGCCCAAGGAGCCAGCAGGGAAAACTATGCCTTGTTCTAAAGCTCTTTGGGAACCGCTTGCTTGGCCCCACAGACCTTGGGGCTGCGGGCTTTCCTGCTGCCTTCAGCCTCGACACCACCCTTTCCCACTTGGCGCCGCATCAGGCACAAAAATGGCCTATGGCTGGAGATGGGCCCCCTGCCAAAAGAGCCAGCAGGGAAAACTATGCCTTGTTCTAAAGCTCTTTGGGAACCGCTTGCGTAGCCCCACAGACCTGGGGGCTGCGGGCTTTCCTGCTGCCTTCAGCCTCAAAGCCACCCTTTCCCACTTGGCGCCGCGCCAGGCACAAAAATGGCCTATGGCTGGAGATGGGTCCCATGCCCAAAGAGCCAGCAGGGAAAACTATGCCTTGTTCTAAAGCTCTTTGGGAACCGCTTGCTTGGCCCCACAGACCTGGGGGCTGCAGGCTTTTCTGCTGCCTTCAGCCTCAAAGCCACCCTTTCCCACTTGGCGCTGCGCCATGCACAAAAATGGCCGTACGGCTGGAGATGGGTCCCCCGCCCAAAGAGCCAGCAGGGAAAACTATGCCTTGTTCTAAAGCTCTTTGGGAACCGCTTGCGTAGCCGCACAGACCTGGGGGCTGCGGGCTTTGCTGCTGCCTTCAGCCTCAAAGCCACCCTTTCCCACTTGGCGCCGGGCCAGGCGCAAAAATGGCCATACGGCTGGAGATGGGTCCCCCGCCCAAAGAGCCAGCAGGGAAAACTATGCCTTGTTCTAAAGCTCTTTGTGATCCGCTTGTGTAGCCGCACAGACCTGGGGGCTGCAGGCTTTCCTGCTGCCTTCAGCCTCAAAACCATCCTATGCCACTACGCACCGCGCCAGGCACAAAAATAGCCATACGGCTGGAGATGGGTCCCCCGCCCAAAGAGCCAGCAGGGAAAACTATGCCTTATTCTAAAGCTCTTTGGGAACCGCTTGCGTAGCCCCACAGACCTGGGGGCTGCGGGCTTTCCTGCTGCCTTCAGCCTCGACACCACCCTTTCCCACTTGGCGCCCTATCAAGCACAAAAATGGCCTATGGCTGGAGATGGGTCCCATGCCCAAAGAGCCAGCAGGGAAAACTATGCCTTGTTCTAAAGCTCTTTGGGAACCGCTTGCGTAGCCCCACACACGTGGGGGCTGCAGGCTTTCCTGCTGCCTTCAGCCTCAAAACCACCCTTTCCCACTTGACCCCCGGCCAGGCACAAAAATGGCCATACGGCTGGAGATGGGTCCCCCGCCCAAAGAGCCAGCAGGGAAAATTATGCCTTGTTTTAAAGCTCTTTGGGAATCGCTTGCTTGGCCCCACAGACGTGGGGGCTGCGGGCTTTCCTGCTGCATTCAAGCCTCAAAGCCACCCTTTCCCACTGGGCGCCGCGCCAGGCACAAAAATGGCCTGTGGCTGGAGATGGGTCCCCCGCCCAAAGAGCCAGCAGGGAAAACTATGCCTTGTTCTAAAGCTCTTTGGGAACCGCTTGCTTGGCCCCACAGACCTGGGGGCTGCAGGCTTTGCTGCTGCCTTCAGCCTCAAAGCCACCCTTTCCCACTTGGCGCCCTATCAAGCACAAAAATGGCCTATGGCTGGAGATGGGTCCCATGCCCAAAGAGCCAGCAGGGAAAACTATGCCTTGTTCTAAAGCTCTTTGGGAACCGCTTGCTTGGCCCCACAGACCTGGGGGCTGCGGGCTTTCCTGCTGCCTTCAGCCTCGACACCACCCTTTCCCACTTGGCGCCGCGCCAGGCACAAAAATGGCCATACGGCTGGAGATGGGTCCCCCACCCAAAGAGCCAGCAGGGAAAACTATGCCTTGTTCTAAAGCTCTTTGGGAACCGCTTGCGTAGCCCCACAGACCTGGGGGCTGCGGGCTTTCCTGCTGCCTTCACCCTCAAAACCACCCTTTCCCACTTGGCACTGCTCCAGGCTCAAAAATGGCCATACGGCTGGAGATGGGTCCCCCGCCCAGAGAGCCAGCAGGGAAAACTATGCCTTGTTCTAAAGCTCTTTGGGAACCGCTTGCGTAGCCCCACAGACCTGGGGGCTGCGGGCTTTCCTGCTGCCTTCAGCCTCAAAGCCACCCTTTCCCTCTTGGCGCCGGGCCAGGCACAAAAATGGCCATACGGCTGGAGATGGGTCCCCCGCCCAAAGAGCCAGCAGGGAAAACTATGCCTTGTTCTAAAGCTCTTTGGGAACCGCTTGCGTAGCCCCACAGACCTGGGGCTGCAGGGTTTGTGCTGCCTTCAGCGTCAAAGCCACCCTTTCCCACTTGGCGCAGCGCCATGCACAAAAATGGCCGTACGGCTGGAGATGGGTCCCCCGCCCAAAGAGCCAGCAGGGAAAACTATGCCTTGTTCTAAAGCTCTTTGGGAACCGCTTGCGTAGCCGCACAGACCTGGGGGCTGCAGGCTTTGCTGCTGCCTTCAGCCTCAAAGCCACCCTTTCCCACTTGGCTCCGGGCCAGGCGCAAAAATGGCCATACGGCTGGAGATGGGTCCCCCGCCCAAAGAGCCAGCAGGGAAAACTATGCCTTGTTCTAAAGCTCTTTGTGATCCGCTTGTGTATCCGCACAGACCTGGGGGCTGCAGGCTTTCCTGCTGCCTTCAGCCTCAAAACCATCCTATGCCACTACGCACCGCGCCAGGCACAAAAATAGCCATACGGCTGGAGATGGGTCCCCCGCCCAAAGAGCCAGCAGGGAAAATTATGCCTTGTTCTAAAGCTCTTTGGGAACCGCTTGCGTAGACCCACACACCTGGGGGCTGCAGGCTTTCCTGCTGCCTTCAGCCTCGACAGCACCCTTTCCCACTTGGCTTCGCGCCAGGCACAAAAATGGCCTATGGCTGGAGATGGGTCCCATGCCCTAAGAGCCAGCTGGGAAAACTAAGCCTTGTTCTAAAGCTCTTTGGGAACCGCTTGCGTAGCACCACAAACCTGGGGGCTGCAGGCTTTGCTCCTGCCTTCAGCCTCAAAGCCACCCTTTCCGACCTGGTGCCGCGCCAGGCTCAAAAATGGCCATACGGCTGGAGATGGGTCCCCCGCCTAGAGAGCCAGCAGCGAAAACTATGCCTTGTTCTAAAGCTCTTTGGGAACCGCTTGCGTAGCCCCACAGACCTGGGGGCTGCGGGCTTTCCTGCTGCCTTCAGCCTCGACACCACCCTTTCCCACTTGGCGCCCTATCAAGAACAAAAACGGCCTATGGCTGGAGATGGGTCCCATGCCCAAAGAGCCAGCAGGGAAAACTATGCCTTGTTCTAAAGCTCTTTGGGAACCGCTTGCGTAGCCCCACACACGTGGGGGCTGCGGGCTTTCCTGCTGCCTTCAGCCTCAAAACCACCCTTTCCCACTTGGCCCCCGGCCAGGCACAAAAATGGCCATACGGCTGGAGATGGGTCCCCCGCCCAAAGAGCCAGCAGGGAAAATTATGCCTTGTTCTAAAGCTCTTTGGGAACCGCTTGCGTAGCCCTACAGACCTGGGGGCTGCGGGCTTTCCTGCTGCATTCAAGCCTCAAAGCCACCCTTTCCCACTGGGCGCCGGGCCAGGCACAAAAATGGCCTGTGGCTGGAGATGGGTCCCGCGCCCAAAGAGCCAGCAGGGAAAACTATGCCTTGTTCTAAAGCTCTTTGGGAACCGCTTGCTTGGCCCCACAGACCTGGGGGCTGCAGGCTTTGCTGCTGCCTTCAGCCTCAAAGCCACCCTTTCCCACTTGGCGCCCTATCAAGCACAAAAATGGCCTATGTCTGGAGATGGGTCCCATGCCCAAAGACCCAGCAGGGAAAACTATGCCTTGTTCTAAAGCTCTTTGGGAACCGCTTGCTTGGCCCCACAGACCTGGGGGCTGCGGGCTTTCCTGCTGACTTCAGCCTCGACACCACCCTTTCCCACTTGGCGCCGCGCCAGGCACAAAAATGGCCATACGGCTGGAGATGGGTCCCCCGCCCAAAGAGCCAGCAGGGAAAACTATGCCTTATTCTAAAGCTCTTTGGGAACCGCTTGCGTAGCCGCACAGACCTGGGGGCTGCGGGCTTTGCTGCTGCCTTCAGCCTCAAAGCCACCCTTTCCCACTTGGCGCCGGGCCAGGCGCAAAAATGGCCATACGGCTGGAGATGGGTCCCCCGCCCAAAGAGCCAGCAGGGAAAACTATGCCTTGTTCTAAAGCTCTTTGTGATCCGCTTGTGTAGCCGCACAGACCTGGGGGCTGCAGGCTTTCCTGCTGCCTTCAGCCTCAAAACCATCCTATGCCACTACGCACCGCGCCAGGCACAAAAATAGCCATACGGCTGGAGATGGGTCCCCCGCCCAAAGAGCCAGCAGGGAAAACTATGCCTTATTCTAAAGCTCTTTGGGAACCGCTTGCGTAGCCCCACAGACCTGGGGGCTGCGGGCTTTCCTGCTGCCTTCAGCCTCGACACCACCCTTTCCCACTTGGCGCCCTATCAAGCACAAAAATGGCCTATGGCTGGAGATGGGTCCCATGCCCAAAGAGCCAGCAGGGAAAACTATGCCTTGTTCTAAAGCTCTTTGGGAACCGCTTGCGTAGCCCCACACACGTGGGGGCTGCAGGCTTTCCTGCTGCCTTCAGCCTCAAAACCACCCTTTCCCACTTGACCCCCGGCCAGGCACAAAAATGGCCATACGGCTGGAGATGGGTCCCCCGCCCAAAGAGCCAGCAGGGAAAATTATGCCTTGTTTTAAAGCTCTTTGGGAATCGCTTGCTTGGCCCCACAGACGTGGGGGCTGCGGGCTTTCCTGCTGCATTCAAGCCTCAAAGCCACCCTTTCCCACTGGGCGCCGCGCCAGGCACAAAAATGGCCTGTGGCTGGAGATGGGTCCCCCGCCCAAAGAGCCAGCAGGGAAAACTATGCCTTGTTCTAAAGCTCTTTGGGAACCGCTTGCTTGGCCCCACAGACCTGGGGGCTGCAGGCTTTGCTGCTGCCTTCAGCCTCAAAGCCACCCTTTCCCACTTGGCGCCCTATCAAGCACAAAAATGGCCTATGGCTGGAGATGGGTCCCATGCCCAAAGAGCCAGCAGGGAAAACTATGCCTTGTTCTAAAGCTCTTTGGGAACCGCTTGCTTGGCCCCACAGACCTGGGGGCTGCGGGCTTTCCTGCTGCCTTCAGCCTCGACACCACCCTTTCCCACTTGGCGCCGCGCCAGGCACAAAAATGGCCATACGGCTGGAGATGGGTCCCCCACCCAAAGAGCCAGCAGGGAAAACTATGCCTTGTTCTAAAGCTCTTTGGGAACCGCTTGCGTAGCCCCACAGACCTGGGGGCTGCGGGCTTTCCTGCTGCCTTCACCCTCAAAACCACCCTTTCCCACTTGGCACTGCTCCAGGCTCAAAAATGGCCATACGGCTGGAGATGGGTCCCCCGCCCAGAGAGCCAGCAGGGAAAACTATGCCTTGTTCTAAAGCTCTTTGGGAACCGCTTGCGTAGCCCCACAGACCTGGGGGCTGCGGGCTTTCCTGCTGCCTTCAGCCTCAAAGCCACCCTTTCCCTCTTGGCGCCGGGCCAGGCACAAAAATGGCCATACGGCTGGAGATGGGTCCCCCGCCCAAAGAGCCAGCAGGGAAAACTATGCCTTGTTCTAAAGCTCTTTGGGAACCGCTTGCGTAGCCCCACAGACCTGGGGCTGCAGGGTTTGTGCTGCCTTCAGCGTCAAAGCCACCCTTTCCCACTTGGCGCAGCGCCATGCACAAAAATGGCCGTACGGCTGGAGATGGGTCCCCCGCCCAAAGAGCCAGCAGGGAAAACTATGCCTTGTTCTAAAGCTCTTTGGGAACCGCTTGCGTAGCCGCACAGACCTGGGGGCTGCAGGCTTTGCTGCTGCCTTCAGCCTCAAAGCCACCCTTTCCCACTTGGCTCCGGGCCAGGCGCAAAAATGGCCATACGGCTGGAGATGGGTCCCCCGCCCAAAGAGCCAGCAGGGAAAACTATGCCTTGTTCTAAAGCTCTTTGTGATCCGCTTGTGTATCCGCACAGACCTGGGGGCTGCAGGCTTTCCTGCTGCCTTCAGCCTCAAAACCATCCTATGCCACTACGCACCGCGCCAGGCACAAAAATAGCCATACGGCTGGAGATGGGTCCCCCGCCCAAAGAGCCAGCAGGGAAAATTATGCCTTGTTCTAAAGCTCTTTGGGAACCGCTTGCGTAGACCCACACACCTGGGGGCTGCAGGCTTTCCTGCTGCCTTCAGCCTCGACAGCACCCTTTCCCACTTGGCTTCGCGCCAGGCACAAAAATGGCCTATGGCTGGAGATGGGTCCCATGCCCTAAGAGCCAGCTGGGAAAACTAAGCCTTGTTCTAAAGCTCTTTGGGAACCGCTTGCGTAGCACCACAAACCTGGGGGCTGCAGGCTTTGCTCCTGCCTTCAGCCTCAAAGCCACCCTTTCCGACCTGGTGCCGCGCCAGGCTCAAAAATGGCCATACGGCTGGAGATGGGTCCCCCGCCTAGAGAGCCAGCAGCGAAAACTATGCCTTGTTCTAAAGCTCTTTGGGAACCGCTTGCGTAGCCCCACAGACCTGGGGGCTGCGGGCTTTCCTGCTGCCTTCAGCCTCGACACCACCCTTTCCCACTTGGCGCCCTATCAAGAACAAAAACGGCCTATGGCTGGAGATGGGTCCCATGCCCAAAGAGCCAGCAGGGAAAACTATGCCTTGTTCTAAAGCTCTTTGGGAACCGCTTGCGTAGCCCCACACACGTGGGGGCTGCGGGCTTTCCTGCTGCCTTCAGCCTCAAAACCACCCTTTCCCACTTGGCCCCCGGCCAGGCACAAAAATGGCCATACGGCTGGAGATGGGTCCCCCGCCCAAAGAGCCAGCAGGGAAAATTATGCCTTGTTCTAAAGCTCTTTGGGAACCGCTTGCGTAGCCCTACAGACCTGGGGGCTGCGGGCTTTCCTGCTGCATTCAAGCCTCAAAGCCACCCTTTCCCACTGGGCGCCGGGCCAGGCACAAAAATGGCCTGTGGCTGGAGATGGGTCCCGCGCCCAAAGAGCCAGCAGGGAAAACTATGCCTTGTTCTAAAGCTCTTTGGGAACCGCTTGCTTGGCCCCACAGACCTGGGGGCTGCAGGCTTTGCTGCTGCCTTCAGCCTCAAAGCCACCCTTTCCCACTTGGCGCCCTATCAAGCACAAAAATGGCCTATGTCTGGAGATGGGTCCCATGCCCAAAGACCCAGCAGGGAAAACTATGCCTTGTTCTAAAGCTCTTTGGGAACCGCTTGCTTGGCCCCACAGACCTGGGGGCTGCGGGCTTTCCTGCTGACTTCAGCCTCGACACCACCCTTTCCCACTTGGCGCCGCGCCAGGCACAAAAATGGCCATACGGCTGGAGATGGGTCCCCCGCCCAAAGAGCCAGCAGGGAAAACTATGCCTTATTCTAAAGCTCTTTGGGAACCGCTTGCGTAGCCGCACAGACCTGGGGGCTGCGGGCTTTCCTGCTGCCTTCACCCTCAAAACCACCCTTTCCCACTTGGCACTGCTCCAGGCTCAAAAATGGCCATACGGCTGGAGATGGGTCCCCCGCCCAGAGAGCCAGCAGGGAAAACTATGCCTTGTTCTAAAGCTCTTTGGGAACCGCTTGCGTAGCCCCACAGACCTGGGGGCTGCGGGCTTTCCTGCTGCCTTCAGCCTCAACACCACCCTTTCCCACTTGGCGCCGGGCCAGGCACAAAAATGGCCATATGGCTGGAGATGGGTCCCATGCCCAAAGAGCCAGCAGGGAAAACTATGCCTTGTTCTAAAGCTCTTTGGGAACCGCTTGCGTAGCCCCACAGACCTGGGGGCTGCGGGCTTTGCTGCTGCCTTCAGCCTCAAAGCCACCCTTTCCCACTTGGCGCCGCGCCAGGCACAAAAATGGCCATACGGCTGGAGATGGGTCCCCCGCCCAAAGAGCCAGCAGGGAAAACTATGCCTTGTTCTAAAGCTCTTTGGGAACCGCTTGCGTAGCCCCACAGACCTGGGGGCTGCAGTCTTTGCTGCTGCCTTCAGCGTCAAAACCACCCTTTCCCACTACGCACCGCGCCAGGCACAAAAATGGCCATACGGCTGGAGATGGGTCCCCCGCCCAAAGAGCCAGCAGGGAAAACTATGCCTTGTTCTAAAGCTCTTTGGGAACCGCTTGCTTGGCCCCACAGACGTGGGGGCTGCGGGCTTTCCTGCTGCCTTCAGCCTCAAAACCACCCTATGCCACTACGCACCGCGTCAGGCACAAAAATAGCCATACGGCTGGAGATGGGTCCCCCGCCCAAAGAGCCAGCAGGGAAAACTATGCCTTGTTCTAAAGCTCTTTGGGAACCGCTTGCGTAGCCCCACAGACCTGGGGCTGCAGGGTTTGTGCTGCCTTCAGCGTCAAAGCCACCCTTTCCCACTTGGCGCAGCGCCATGCACAAAAATGGCCGTACGGCTGGAGATGGGTCCCCCGCCCAAAGAGCCAGCAGGGAAAACTATGCCTTGTTCTAAAGCTCTTTGGGAACCGCTTGCGTAGCCGCACAGACCTGGGGGCTGCGGGCTTTGCTGCTGCCTTCAGCCTCAAAGCCACCCTTTCCCACTTGGCTCCGGGCCAGGCGCAAAAATGGCCATACGGCTGGAGATGGGTCCCCCGCCCAAAGAGCCAGCAGGGAAAACTATGCCTTGTTCTAAAGCTCTTTGTGATCCGCTTGTGTATCCGCACAGACCTGGGGGCTGCAGGCTTTCCTGCTGCCTTCAGCCTCAAAACCATCCTATGCCACTACGCACCGCGCCAGGCACAAAAATAGCCATACGGCTGGAGATGGGTCCCCCGCCCAAAGAGCCAGCAGGGAAAATTATGCCTTGTTCTAAAGCTCTTTGGGAACCGCTTGCGTAGACCCACACACCTGGGGGCTGCAGGCTTTCCTGCTGCCTTCAGCCTCGACAGCACCCTTTCCCACTTGGCTTCGCGCCAGGCACAAAAATGGCCTATGGCTGGAGATGGGTCCCATGCCCTAAGAGCCAGCTGGGAAAACTAAGCCTTGTTCTAAAGCTCTTTGGGAACCGCTTGCGTAGCACCACAAACCTGGGGGCTGCAGGCTTTGCTCCTGCCTTCAGCCTCAAAGCCACCCTTTCCGACCTGGTGCCGCGCCAGGCTCAAAAATGGCCATACGGCTGGAGATGGGTCCCCCGCCTAGAGAGCCAGCAGCGAAAACTATGCCTTGTTCTAAAGCTCTTTGGGAACCGCTTGCGTAGCCCCACAGACCTGGGGGCTGCGGGCTTTCCTGCTGCCTTCAGCCTCGACACCACCCTTTCCCACTTGGCGCCCTATCAAGAACAAAAACGGCCTATGGCTGGAGATGGGTCCCATGCCCAAAGAGCCAGCAGGGAAAACTATGCCTTGTTCTAAAGCTCTTTGGGAACCGCTTGCGTAGCCCCACACACGTGGGGGCTGCGGGCTTTCCTGCTGCCTTCAGCCTCAAAACCACCCTTTCCCACTTGGCCCCCGGCCAGGCACAAAAATGGCCATACGGCTGGAGATGGGTCCCCCGCCCAAAGAGCCAGCAGGGAAAATTATGCCTTGTTTTAAAGCTCTTTGGGAACCGCTTGCGTAGCCCTACAGACCTGGGGGCTGCGGGCTTTCCTGCTGCATTCAAGCCTCAAAGCCACCCTTTCCCACTGGGCGCCGGGCCAGGCACAAAAATGGCCTGTGGCTGGAGATGGGTCCCGCGCCCAAAGAGCCAGCAGGGAAAACTATGCCTTGTTCTAAAGCTCTTTGGGAACCGCTTGCTTGGCCCCACAGACCTGGGGGCTGCAGGCTTTGCTGCTGCCTTCAGCCTCAAAGCCACCCTTTCCCACTTGGCGCCCTATCAAGCACAAAAATGGCCTATGTCTGGAGATGGGTCCCATGCCCAAAGACCCAGCAGGGAAAACTATGCCTTGTTCTAAAGCTCTTTGGGAACCGCTTGCTTGGCCCCACAGACCTGGGGGCTGCGGGCTTTCCTGCTGACTTCAGCCTCGACACCACCCTTTCCCACTTGGCGCCGCGCCAGGCACAAAAATGGCCATACGGCTGGAGATGGGTCCCCCGCCCAAAGAGCCAGCAGGGAAAACTATGCCTTATTCTAAAGCTCTTTGGGAACCGCTTGCGTAGCCGCACAGACCTGGGGGCTGCGGGCTTTCCTGCTGCCTTCACCCTCAAAACCACCCTTTCCCACTTGGCACTGCTCCAGGCTCAAAAATGGCCATACGGCTGGAGATGGGTCCCCCGCCCAGAGAGCCAGCAGGGAAAACTATGCCTTGTTCTAAAGCTCTTTGGGAACCGCTTGCGTAGCCCCACAGACCTGGGGGCTGCGGGCTTTCCTGCTGCCTTCAGCCTCAACACCACCCTTTCCCACTTGGCGCCGGGCCAGGCACAAAAATGGCCATATGGCTGGAGATGGGTCCCATGCCCAAAGAGCCAGCAGGGAAAACTATGCCTTGTTCTAAAGCTCTTTGGGAACCGCTTGCGTAGCCCCACAGACCTGGGGGCTGCGGGCTTTGCTGCTGCCTTCAGCCTCAAAGCCACCCTTTCCCACTTGGCGCCGCGCCAGGCACAAAAATGGCCATACGGCTGGAGATGGGTCCCCCGCCCAAAGAGCCAGCAGGGAAAACTATGCCTTGTTCTAAAGCTCTTTGGGAACCGCTTGCGTAGCCCCACAGACCTGGGGGCTGCAGTCTTTGCTGCTGCCTTCAGCGTCAAAACCACCCTTTCCCACTACGCACCGCGCCAGGCACAAAAATGGCCATACGGCTGGAGATGGGTCCCCCGCCCAAAGAGCCAGCAGGGAAAACTATGCCTTGTTCTAAAGCTCTTTGGGAACCGCTTGCTTGGCCCCACAGACGTGGGGGCTGCGGGCTTTCCTGCTGCCTTCAGCCTCAAAACCACCCTATGCCACTACGCACCGCGTCAGGCACAAAAATAGCCATACGGCTGGAGATGGGTCCCCCGCCCAAAGAGCCAGCAGGGAAAACTATGCCTTGTTCTAAAGCTCTTTGGGAACCGCTTGCGTAGCCCCACAGACCTGGGGCTGCAGGGTTTGTGCTGCCTTCAGCGTCAAAGCCACCCTTTCCCACTTGGCGCAGCGCCATGCACAAAAATGGCCGTACGGCTGGAGATGGGTCCCCCGCCCAAAGAGCCAGCAGGGAAAACTATGCCTTGTTCTAAAGCTCTTTGGGAACCGCTTGCGTAGCCGCACAGACCTGGGGGCTGCGGGCTTTGCTGCTGCCTTCAGCCTCAAAGCCACCCTTTCCCACTTGGCTCCGGGCCAGGCGCAAAAATGGCCATACGGCTGGAGATGGGTCCCCCGCCCAAAGAGCCAGCAGGGAAAACTATGCCTTGTTCTAAAGCTCTTTGTGATCCGCTTGTGTATCCGCACAGACCTGGGGGCTGCAGGCTTTCCTGCTGCCTTCAGCCTCAAAACCATCCTATGCCACTACGCACCGCGCCAGGCACAAAAATAGCCATACGGCTGGAGATGGGTCCCCCGCCCAAAGAGCCAGCAGGGAAAATTATGCCTTGTTCTAAAGCTCTTTGGGAACCGCTTGCGTAGACCCACACACCTGGGGGCTGCAGGCTTTCCTGCTGCCTTCAGCCTCGACAGCACCCTTTCCCACTTGGCTTCGCGCCAGGCACAAAAATGGCCTATGGCTGGAGATGGGTCCCATGCCCTAAGAGCCAGCTGGGAAAACTAAGCCTTGTTCTAAAGCTCTTTGGGAACCGCTTGCGTAGCACCACAAACCTGGGGGCTGCAGGCTTTGCTCCTGCCTTCAGCCTCAAAGCCACCCTTTCCGACCTGGTGCCGCGCCAGGCTCAAAAATGGCCATACGGCTGGAGATGGGTCCCCCGCCTAGAGAGCCAGCAGCGAAAACTATGCCTTGTTCTAAAGCTCTTTGGGAACCGCTTGCGTAGCCCCACAGACCTGGGGGCTGCGGGCTTTCCTGCTGCCTTCAGCCTCGACACCACCCTTTCCCACTTGGCGCCCTATCAAGAACAAAAACGGCCTATGGCTGGAGATGGGTCCCATGCCCAAAGAGCCAGCAGGGAAAACTATGCCTTGTTCTAAAGCTCTTTGGGAACCGCTTGCGTAGCCCCACACACGTGGGGGCTGCGGGCTTTCCTGCTGCCTTCAGCCTCAAAACCACCCTTTCCCACTTGGCCCCCGGCCAGGCACAAAAATGGCCATACGGCTGGAGATGGGTCCCCCGCCCAAAGAGCCAGCAGGGAAAATTATGCCTTGTTTTAAAGCTCTTTGGGAACCGCTTGCGTAGCCCTACAGACCTGGGGGCTGCGGGCTTTCCTGCTGCATTCAAGCCTCAAAGCCACCCTTTCCCACTGGGCGCCGGGCCAGGCACAAAAATGGCCTGTGGCTGGAGATGGGTCCCGCGCCCAAAGAGCCAGCAGGGAAAACTATGCCTTGTTCTAAAGCTCTTTGGGAACCGCTTGCTTGGCCCCACAGACCTGGGGGCTGCAGGCTTTGCTGCTGCCTTCAGCCTCAAAGCCACCCTTTCCCACTTGGCGCCCTATCAAGCACAAAAATGGCCTATGTCTGGAGATGGGTCCCATGCCCAAAGACCCAGCAGGGAAAACTATGCCTTGTTCTAAAGCTCTTTGGGAACCGCTTGCTTGGCCCCACAGACCTGGGGGCTGCGGGCTTTCCTGCTGACTTCAGCCTCGACACCACCCTTTCCCACTTGGCGCCGCGCCAGGCACAAAAATGGCCATACGGCTGGAGATGGGTCCCCCGCCCAAAGAGCCAGCAGGGAAAACTATGCCTTATTCTAAAGCTCTTTGGGAACCGCTTGCGTAGCCGCACAGACCTGGGGGCTGCGGGCTTTCCTGCTGCCTTCACCCTCAAAACCACCCTTTCCCACTTGGCACTGCTCCAGGCTCAAAAATGGCCATACGGCTGGAGATGGGTCCCCCGCCCAGAGAGCCAGCAGGGAAAACTATGCCTTGTTCTAAAGCTCTTTGGGAACCGCTTGCGTAGCCCCACAGACCTGGGGGCTGCGGGCTTTCCTGCTGCCTTCAGCCTCAACACCACCCTTTCCCACTTGGCGCCGGGCCAGGCACAAAAATGGCCATATGGCTGGAGATGGGTCCCATGCCCAAAGAGCCAGCAGGGAAAACTATGCCTTGTTCTAAAGCTCTTTGGGAACCGCTTGCGTAGCCCCACAGACCTGGGGGCTGCGGGCTTTGCTGCTGCCTTCAGCCTCAAAGCCACCCTTTCCCACTTGGCGCCGCGCCAGGCACAAAAATGGCCATACGGCTGGAGATGGGTCCCCCGCCCAAAGAGCCAGCAGGGAAAACTATGCCTTGTTCTAAAGCTCTTTGGGAACCGCTTGCGTAGCCCCACAGACCTGGGGGCTGCAGTCTTTGCTGCTGCCTTCAGCGTCAAAACCACCCTTTCCCACTACGCACCGCGCCAGGCACAAAAATGGCCATACGGCTGGAGATGGGTCCCCCGCCCAAAGAGCCAGCAGGGAAAACTATGCCTTGTTCTAAAGCTCTTTGGGAACCGCTTGCTTGGCCCCACAGACGTGGGGGCTGCGGGCTTTCCTGCTGCCTTCAGCCTCAAAACCACCCTATGCCACTACGCACCGCGTCAGGCACAAAAATAGCCATACGGCTGGAGATGGGTCCCCCACCCAAAGAGCCAGCAGGGAAAACTATGCCTTGTTCTAAAGCTCTTTGGGAACCGCTTGCGTAGCCGCACAGACCTGGGGGCTGCGGGCTTTCCTGCTGCCTTCAGCCTCGACACCACCCTTTCCCACTTGGCGCCCTATCAAGCACAAAAATGGCCTATGGCTGGAGATGGGTCCCATGCCCAAAGAGCCAGCAGGGAAAACTATGCCTTGTTCTAAAGCTCTTTGGGAACCGCTTGCGTAGCCCCACACACGTGGGGGCTGCGGGCTTTCCTGCTGCCTTCAGCCTCAAAACCACCCTTTCCCACTTGGCACTGCTCCAGGCTCAAAAATGGCCATACGGCTGGAGATGGGTCCCCCGCCCAGAGAGCCAGCAGGGAAAACTATGCCTTGTTCTAAAGCTTTTTGGGAACCGCTTGCGTAGCCCCACAGACCTGGGGGCTGCGGGCTTTCCTGCTGCCTTCAGCCTCAAAGCCACCCTTTCGCACCTGGGGCTTCGCCAGGCACAAAAATGGCCATATGGCTGGAGATGGGTCCCATGCCCAAAGAGCAAGCAGGGAAAACTATGCCTTGTTCTAAAGCTCTTTGGGAACCGCTTGCGTAGCCGCACAGACCTGGGGGCTGCGGGCTTTCCTGCTGCCTTCAGCCTCGACGCCACCCTTTCCCACTTGGCGCCGCGCCAGGCACAAAAATGGCCATATGGCTGGAGATGGGTCCCCCGCCCAAAGAGCCAGCAGGGAAAACTATGCCTTGTTCTAAAGCTCTTTGGGAACCGCTTGCGTAGCCCCACAGACCTTGGGGCTGTGGGCTTTCCTGCTGCCTTCAGCCTCGACAGCACCCTTTCCCACTTGGCTTCGCGCCAGGCACAAAAATGGCCTATGGCTGGAGATGGGTCCCATGCCCTAAGAGCCAGCTGGGAAAACTATGCCTTGTTCTAAAGCTCTTTGGGAACCGCTTGCGTAGCCCCACAGACCTGGGGGCTGCGGGCTTTCCTGCTGTCTTCAGCCTCAAAGCAACCCTTTCCCACTTGGCGACCTATCAAGCACAAAAATGGCCTATGGCTGGAGATGGGTCCCATGCCCAAAGAGCCAGCAGGGAAAACTATGCCTTGTTCTAAAGCTCTTTGGGAACCGCTTGCGTAGCCCCACACACCTGGGGGCTGCGGGCTTTCCTGCTGCCTTCAGCCTTGACACCACCCTTTCCCACTTGGCGCCCTATCAAGCACAAAAATGGCCTATGGCTGGAGATGGGTCCCATGCCCAAAGAGCCAGCAGGGAAAACTATGCCTTGTTCTAAAGCTCTTTGGGAACCGCTTGCTTGGCCCCACAGACCTGGGGGCTGCGGGCTTTCCTGCTGCCTTCAGCCTCGACACCACCCTTTCAAACTTGGCGCCGCGCCAGGCACAAAAATGGCCATACGGCTGGAGATGGGTCCCCCACCCAAAGAGCCAGCAGGGAAAACTATGCCTTGTTCTAAAGCTCTTTGGGAACCACTTGCGTAGCCCCACCGACCTGGGGGCTGCGGGCTTTCCTGCTGCCTTCACCCTCAAAACCACCCTTTCCCACTTGGCCCCCGGCCAGGCACAAATATGGCCATACGGCTGGAGATGGGTCCCCCGCCCAAAGAGCCAGCAGGGAAAACTATGCCTTGTTCTAAAGCTCTTTGGGAACCGCTTGCGTAGCCCCACAGACCTGGGGGCTGCGGGCTTTCCTGCTGCCTTCAGCCTCAAAGCCACCCTTTCCCACTTGGCGCCGCGCCAGGCACAAAAATGGCCATACGGCTGGAGATGGGTCCCCCGCCCAAAGAGCCAGCAGGGAAAACTATGCCTTGTTCTAAAGCTCTTTGGGAACCGCTTGCGTAGCCCCACAGACCTGGGGGCTGCAGTCTTTGCTGCTGCCTTCAGCCTCAACACCACCCTTTCCCACTTGGCGCCGGGCCAGGGACAAAAATGGCCATACGGCTGGAGATGGGTCCCCTGCCCAAAGAGCCAGCAGGGAAAACTATGCCTTGTTCTAAAGCTCTTTGGTGAACCGCTTGCGTAGCCCCACAGACCTGGGGGCTGCGGGCTTTCCTGCTGCCTTCAGCGTCAAAACCACCCTTTCCCACTACGCACCGCGCCAGGCACAAAAATGGCCATACGGCTGGAGATGGGTCCCCCGCCCAAAGAGCCAGCAGGGAAAACTATGCCTTGTTCTAAAGCTCTTTGGGAACCGCTTGCTTGGCCCCACAGACGTGGGGGCTGCGGGCTTTCCTGCTGCCTTCAGCCTCAAAACCACCCTATGCCACTACGCACCGGGTCAGGCACAAAAATAGCCATACGGCTGGAGATGGGTCCCCCACCCAAAGAGCCAGCAGGGAAAACTATGCCTTGTTCTAAAGCTCTTTGGGAACCGCTTGCGTAGCCCCACAGACCTGGGCGCTGCAGGCTTTCCTGCTGTCTTTAGCCTCAAAGCCACCCTTTCTCACTTGGCGCCCTATAAGGCACAAAAATGGCCTATGGGTGGAGATGGGTCCCATGCCCAAAGAGCCAGCAGGGAAAACTATGCCTTGTTCTAAAGCTCTTTGGGAACCGCTTGCGTAGCCCCACAGACCTGGGGGCTGCGGGCTTTCCTGCTGCCTTCAGCCTCAAAGCCACCCTTTCCCACTTGGCGCTGCGCCATGCACAAAAATGGCCATACGGCTGGAGATGGGTCCCCCGCCCAAAGAGCCAGCAGGGAAAACTATGCCTTGTTCTAAAGCTCTTTGGGAACTGCTTGCGTAGCTCCACAGACCTGGGGGCTGCGGGCTTTCCTGCTGCCTTTAGCCTCGACACCACCCTTTCCCTCTTGGCGCCGCGCCAGGCACAAAAATGGCCGTACGGCTGGAGATGGGTCCCCCGCCCAAAAAGCCAGCAGGGAAAATTATGCCTTGTTCTAAAGCTCTTTGGGAACCGCTTGCGTAGCCCCACAGACCTGGGGGCTGCGGGCTTTCCTGCTGCCTTCAGCCTCGACACCACCCTTTCCCACTTGGCGCCCTATCAAGCACAAAAATGGCCTATGGCTGGAGATGGGTCCCATGCCCTAAGAGCCAGCTGGGAAAACTATGCCTTGTTCTAAAGCTCTTTGGGAACCGCTTGCGTAGCCCCACAGACCTGGGGGCTGCGGGCTTTCCTGCTGTCTTCAGCCTCAAAGCAACCCTTTCCCACTTGGCGACCTATCAAGCACAAAAATGGCCTATGGCTGGAGATGGGTCCCATGCCCAAAGAGCCAGCAGGGAAAACTATGCCTTGTTCTAAAGCTCTTTGGGAACCGCTTGCGTAGCCCCACACACCTGGGGGCTGCGGGCTTTCCTGCTGCCTTCAGCCTTGACACCACCCTTTCCCACTTGGCGCCCTATCAAGCACAAAAATGGCCTATGGCTGGAGATGGGTCCCATGCCCAAAGAGCCAGCAGGGAAAACTATGCCTTGTTCTAAAGCTCTTTGGGAACCGCTTGCTTGGCCCCACAGACCTGGGGGCTGCGGGCTTTCCTGCTGCCTTCAGCCTCGACACCACCCTTTCAAACTTGGCGCCGCGCCAGGCACAAAAATGGCCATACGGCTGGAGATGGGTCCCCCACCCAAAGAGCCAGCAGGGAAAACTATGCCTTGTTCTAAAGCTCTTTGGGAACCGCTTGCGTAGCCCCACCGACCTGGGGGCTGCGGGCTTTCCTGCTGCCTTCACCCTCAAAACCACCCTTTCCCACTTGGCCCCCGGCCAGGCACAAATATGGCCATACGGCTGGAGATGGGTCCCCCGCCCAAAGAGCCAGCAGGGAAAACTATGCCTTGTTCTAAAGCTCTTTGGGAACCGCTTGCGTAGCCCCACAGACCTGGGGGCTGCGGGCTTTCCTGCTGCCTTCAGCCTCAAAGCCACCCTTTCCCACTTGGCGCCGCGCCAGGCACAAAAATGGCCATACGGCTGGAGATGGGTCCCCCGCCCAAAGAGCCAGCAGGGAAAACTATGCCTTGTTCTAAAGCTCTTTGGGAACCGCTTCCGTAGCCCCACAGACCTGGGGGCTGCAGTCTTTGCTGCTGCCTTCAGCCTCAACACCACCCTTTCCCACTTGGCGCCGGGCCAGGGACAAAAATGGCCATACGGCTGGAGATGGGTCCCCTGCCCAAAGAGCCAGCAGGGAAAACTATGCCTTGTTCTAAAGCTCTTTGGTGAACCGCTTGCGTAGCCCCACAGACCTGGGGGCTGCGGGCTTTCCTGCTGCCTTCAGCGTCAAAACCACCCTTTCCCACTACGCACCGCGCCAGGCACAAAAATGGCCATACGGCTGGAGATGGGTCCCCCGCCCAAAGAGCCAGCAGGGAAAACTATGCCTTGTTCTAAAGCTCTTTGGGAACCGCTTGCTTGGCCCCACAGACGTGGGGGCTGCGGGCTTTCCTGCTGCCTTCAGCCTCAAAACCACCCTATGCCACTACGCACCGGGTCAGGCACAAAAATAGCCATACGGCTGGAGATGGGTCCCCCACCCAAAGAGCCAGCAGGGAAAACTATGCCTTGTTCTAAAGCTCTTTGGGAACCGCTTGCGTAGCCCCACAGACCTGGGCGCTGCAGGCTTTCCTGCTGTCTTTAGCCTCAAAGCCACCCTTTCTCACTTGGCGCCCTATAAGGCACAAAAATGGCCTATGGGTGGAGATGGGTCCCATGCCCAAAGAGCCAGCAGGGAAAACTATGCCTTGTTCTAAAGCTCTTTGGGAACCGCTTGCGTAGCCCCACAGACCTGGGGGCTGCGGGCTTTCCTGCTGCCTTCAGCCTCAAAGCCACCCTTTCCCACTTGGCGCTGCGCCATGCACAAAAATGGCCATACGGCTGGAGATGGGTCCCCCGCCCAAAGAGCCAGCAGGGAAAACTATGCCTTGTTCTAAAGCTCTTTGGGAACTGCTTGCGTAGCTCCACAGACCTGGGGGCTGCGGGCTTTCCTGCTGCCTTCAGCCTCGACACCACCCTTTCCCTCTTGGCGCCGCGCCAGGCACAAAAATGGCCGTACGGCTGGAGATGGGTCCCCCGCCCAAAAAGCCAGCAGGGAAAATTATGCCTTGTTCTAAAGCTCTTTGGGAACCGCTTGCGTAGCCCCACAGACCTGGGGGCTGCGGGCTTTCCTGCTGCCTTCAGCCTCGACACCACCCTTTCCCACTTGGCGCCCTATCAAGCACAAAAATGGCCTATGGCTGGAGATGGGTCCCATGCCCAAAGAGCCAGCAGGGAAAACTATGCCTTGTTCTAAAGCTCTTTGGGAACCGCTTGCGTAGCCCCACACACGTGGGGGCTGCGGGCTTTCCTGCTGCCTTCAGCCTCAAAACCACCCTTTCCCACTTGGCCCCCGGCCAGGCACAAAAATGGCCATACGGCTGGAGATGGGTCCCCCGCCCAAAGAGCCAGCAGGGAAAATTATGCCTTGTTCTAAAGCTCTTTGGGAACCGCTTGCGTAGCCCCACAGACCTGGGGGCTGCAGGCTTTGCTGCTGCCTTCAGCCTCAAAACCACCCTTTCCCACTTGGCGCTGCGCCAGGCACAAAAATGGCCATATGGCTGGAGATGGGTCCCCCGCCCAAAGAGCCAGCAGGGAAAATTATGCCTTGTTCTAAAGCTCTTTGGGAACTGCTTGCGTAGCCCCACAGACCTGGGGGCTGCGGGCTTTCCTGCTGCCTTCAGCCTCGACACCACCCTTTCCCACTTGGCACTGCTCCAGGCTCAAAAATGGCCATACGGCTGGAGATGGGTCCCCCGCCCAGAGAGCCAGCAGGGAAAACTATGCCTTGTTCTAAAGCTCTTTGGGAACCGCTTGCGTAGCCCCACAGACCTGGGGGCTGCGGGCTTTCCTGCTGCCTTCAGTCTCAAAGCCACCCTTTCCCACTTGGCGCCGGGCCAGGCACAAAAATGGCCATACGGCTGGAGATGGGTCCCCTGCCAAAAGAGCCAGCAGGGAAAACTATGCCTTGTTCTAAAGCTCTTTGGGAACCGCTTGCGTAGCCCCACAGACCTGGGGGCTGCGGGCTTTCCTGCTGCCTTCAGCCTCAAAGCCACCCTTTCTCACTTGGGGCTTCGCCAGGCACAAAAATGGCCATATGGCTGGAGATGGGTCCCCCGCCCAAAGAGCCAGCAGGGAAAACTATGCCTTGTTCTAAAGCTCTTTGGGAACCGCTTGCGTAGCCCCACAGACCTGGGGGCTGCGGGCTTTCCTGCTGCCTTCAGCCTCAAAGCCACCCTTTCCACTTGGCGCCGGGCCAGGGACAAAAATGGCCATACGGCTGGAGATGGGTCCCATGCCCAAAGAGCCAGCAGGGAAAACTATGCCTTGTTCTAAAGCTCTTTGGGAACCGCTTGCTTGGCCCCACAGACCTGGGGGCTGCAGGCTTTCCTGCTGCCTTCAGCCTCGACACCACCCTTACCCACTTGGCGCCGCGCCAGGCACAAAAATGGCCATACGGCTGGAGATGGGTCCCCCGCCCAAAGAGACAGCAGGGAAAACTATGCCTTGTTCTAAAGCTCTTTGGGAACCGTTTGCGTAGCCCCACAGACCTGGGGGCTGCGGGCTTTCCTGCTGCCTTCAGCGTCAAAACCACCCTTTCCCACTACACACCGCGCCAGGCACAAAAATGGCCATACGGCTGGAGATGGGTCCCCCGCCCAAAGAGCCAGCAGGGAAAACTATGCCTTGTTCTAAAGCTCTTTGGGAACCGCTTGCTTGGCCCCACAGACGTGGGGGCTGCGGGCTTTCCTGCTGCCTTCAGCCTCAAAACCACCCTATGCCTCTACGCACCGCGTCAGGCACAAAAATAGCCATACGGCTGGAGATGGGTCCCCCACCCAAAGAGCCAGCAGGGAAAACTATGCCTTGTTCTAAAGCTCTTTGGGAACCGCTTGCGTAGCCCCACAGACCTGGGGGCTGCAGGCTTTCCTGCTGTCTTCAGCCTCAAAGCCACCCTTTCCCACTTGGCGCCCTATCAGGCACAAAAATGGCCTATGGGTGGAGATGGGTCCCATGCCCAAAGAGCCAGCAGGGAAAACTATGCCTTGTTCTAAAGCTCTTTGGGAACCGCTTGCGTAGCCCCACAGACGTGGGGGCTGCGGGCTTTCCTGCTGCCTTCAGCCTCGATACCACCATTTCCCACTTGGCGCTGTGCCATGCACAAAAATGGCCATAAGGCTGGAGATGGGTCCCCCGCCCAAAGAGCCAGCAGGGAAAACTATGCCTTGTTCTAAAGCTCTTTGGGAACCGCTTGCGTAGCCCCACAGACCTGGGGGCTGCGGGCTTTCCTGCTGCCTTTAGCCTCGACACCACCCTTTCCCTCTTGGCGCCGGGCCAGGCACAAAAATGGCCATATGGCTGGAGATGGGTCCCCCGCCCAAAGAGCCAGCAGGGAAAACTATGCCTTGTTCTAAAGCTCTTTGGGAACCGCTTGCTTGGCCGCACAGACGTGGGGGCTGCAGTCTTTGCTGCTGCCTTCAGCCTCAACACCACCCTTTCCCACTTGGCGCCGGGCCAGGGACAAAAATGGCCATACGGCTGGAGATGGGTCCCCTGCCCAAAGAGCCAGCAGGGAAAACTATGCCTTGTTCTAAAGCTCTTTGGTGAACCGCTTGCGTAGCCCCACAGACGTGGGGGCTGCGGGCTTTCCTGCTGCCTTCAGCGTCAAAACCACCCTTTCCCACTACGCACCGCGCCAGGCACAAAAATGGCCATACGGCTGGAGATGGGTCCCCCGCCCAAAGAGCCAGCAGGGAAAACTATGCCTTGTTCTAAAGCTCTTTGGGAACCGCTTGCTTGGCCCCACAGACGTGGGGGCTGCGGGCTTTGCTGCTGCCTTCAGCCTCAAAACCACCCTATGCCACTACGCACCGCGTCAGGCACAAAAATAGCCATACGGCTGGAGATGGGTCCCCCACCCAAAGAGCCAGCAGGGAAAACTATGCCTTGTTCTAAAGCTCTTTGGGAACCGCTTGCGTAGCCCCACAGACCTGGGGGCTGCAGGCTTTCCTGCTGTCTTTAGCCTCAAAGCCACCCTTTCTCACTTGGCGCCCTATCAGGCACAAAAATGGCCTATGGGTGGAGATGGGTCCCATGCCCAAAGAGCCAGCAGGGAAAACTATGCCTTGTTCTAAAGCTCTTTGGGAACCGCTTGCGTAGCCCCACAGACCTGGGGGCTGCGGGCTTTCCTGCTGCCTTCAGCCTCAAAGCCACCCTTTCTCACTTGGGGCTTCGCCAGGCACAAAAATGGCCATATGGCTGGAGATGGGTCCCCCGCCCAAAGAGCGAGCAGGGAAAACTATGCCTTGTTCTAAAGCTCTTTGGGAACCGCTTGCGTAGCCCCACAGACCTGGGGGCTGCGGGCTTTCCTGCTGCCTTCAGCCTCAAAGCCACCCTTTCCACTTGGCGCCGGGCCAGGGACAAAAATGGCCATACGGCTGGAGATGGGTCCCATGCCCAAAGAGCCAGCAGGGAAAACTATGCCTTGTTCTAAAGCTCTTTGGGAACCGCTTGCTTGGCCCCACAGACCTGGGGGCTGCAGGCTTTGCTGCTGCCTTCAGCCTCGACACCACCCTTACCCACTTGGCGCCGCGCCAGGCACAAAAATGGCCATACGGCTGGAGATGGGTCCCCCGCCCAAAGAGACAGCAGGGAAAACTATGCCTTGTTCTAAAGCTCTTTGGGAACCGCTTGCGTAGCCCCACAGACCTGGGGGCTGCGGGCTTTCCTGCTGCCTTCAGCGTCAAAACCACCCTTTCCCACTACGCACCGCGCCAGGCACAAAAATGGCCATACGGCTGGAGATGGGTCCCCCGCCCAAAGAGCCAGCAGGGAAAACTATGCCTTGTTCTAAAGCTCTTTGGGAACCGCTTGCTTGGCCGCACAGACGTGGGGGCTGCGGGCTTTGCTGCTGCCTTCAGCCTCAAAACCACCCTATGCCACTACGCACCGCGTCAGGCACAAAAATAGCCATACGGCTGGAGATGGGTCCCCCACCCAAAGAGCCAGCAGGGAAAACTATGCCTTGTTCTAAAGCTCTTTGGGAACCGCTTGCGTAGCCCCACAGACCTGGGGGCTGCAGGCTTTCCTGCTGCCTTCACCCTCAAAACCACCCTTTCCCACTTGGCGCCGGGCCAGGGACAAAAATGGCCATACGGCTGGAGATGGGTCCCCTGCCCAAAGAGCCAGCAGGGAAAACTATGCCTTGTTCTAAAGCTCTTTGGGAACCGCTTGCGTAGCCCCACAGACCTGGGGGCTGCGGGCTTTCCTGCTGTCTTCAGCCTCAAAGCAACCCTTTCCCACTTGGCGACCTATCAAGCACAAAAATGGCCTATGGCTGGAGATGGGTCCCATGCCCAAAGAGCCAGCAGGGAAAACTATGCCTTGTTCTAAAGCTCTTTGGGAACCGCTTGCGTAGCCCCACACAGCTGGGGGCTGCGGGCTTTCCTGCTGCCTTCAGCCTTGACACCACCCTTTCCCACTTGGCGCCCTATCAAGCACAAAAATGGCCTATGGCTGGAGATGGGTCCCATGCCCAAAGAGCCAGCAGGGAAAACTATGCCTTGTTCTAAAGCTCTTTGGGAACCGCTTGCTTGGCCCCACAGACCTGGGGGCTGCGGGCTTTCCTGCTGCCTTCAGCCTCGACACCACCCTTTCAAACTTGGCGCCGCGCCAGGCACAAAAATGGCCATACGGCTGGAGATGGGTCCCCCACCCAAAGAGCCAGCAGGGAAAACTATGCCTTGTTCTAAAGCTCTTTGGGAACCACTTGCGTAGCCCCACCGACCTGGGGGCTGCGGGCTTTCCTGCTGCCTTCACCCTCAAAACCACCCTTTCCCACTTGGCCCCCGGCCAGGCACAAATATGGCCATACGGCTGGAGATGGGTCCCCCGCCCAAAGAGCCAGCAGGGAAAACTATGCCTTGTTCTAAAGCTCTTTGGGAACCGCTTGCGTAGCCCCACAGACCTGGGGGCTGCAGTCTTTGCTGCTGCCTTCAGCCTCAACACCACCCTTTCCCACTTGGCGCCGGGCCAGGGACAAAAATGGCCATACGGCTGGAGATGGGTCCCCTGCCCAAAGAGCCAGCAGGGAAAACTATGCCTTGTTCTAAAGCTCTTTGGTGAACCGCTTGCGTAGCCCCACAGACCTGGGGGCTGCGGGCTTTCCTGCTGCCTTCAGCGTCAAAACCACCCTTTCCCACTACGCACCGCGCCAGGCACAAAAATGGCCATACGGCTGGAGATGGGTCCCCCGCCCAAAGAGCCAGCAGGGAAAACTATGCCTTGTTCTAAAGCTCTTTGGGAACCGCTTGCTTGGCCCCACAGACGTGGGGGCTGCGGGCTTTCCTGCTGCCTTCAGCCTCAAAACCACCCTATGCCACTACGCACCGGGTCAGGCACAAAAATAGCCATACGGCTGGAGATGGGTCCCCCACCCAAAGAGCCAGCAGGGAAAACTATGCCTTGTTCTAAAGCTCTTTGGGAACCGCTTGCGTAGCCCCACAGACCTGGGCGCTGCAGGCTTTCCTGCTGTCTTTAGCCTCAAAGCCACCCTTTCTCACTTGGCGCCCTATAAGGCACAAAAATGGCCTATGGGTGGAGATGGGTCCCATGCCCAAAGAGCCAGCAGGGAAAACTATGCCTTGTTCTAAAGCTCTTTGGGAACCGCTTGCGTAGCCCCACAGACCTGGGGGCTGCGGGCTTTCCTGCTGCCTTCAGCCTCAAAGCCACCCTTTCCCACTTGGCGCTGCGCCATGCACAAAAATGGCCATACGGCTGGAGATGGGTCCCCCGCCCAAAGAGCCAGCAGGGAAAACTATGCCTTGTTCTAAAGCTCTTTGGGAACTGCTTGCGTAGCTCCACAGACCTGGGGGCTGCGGGCTTTCCTGCTGCCTTTAGCCTCGACACCACCCTTTCCCTCTTGGCGCCGCGCCAGGCACAAAAATGGCCGTACGGCTGGAGATGGGTCCCCCGCCCAAAAAGCCAGCAGGGAAAATTATGCCTTGTTCTAAAGCTCTTTGGGAACCGCTTGCGTAGCCCCACAGACCTGGGGGCTGCGGGCTTTCCTGCTGCCTTCAGCCTCGACACCACCCTTTCCCACTTGGCGCCCTATCAAGCACAAAAATGGCCTATGGCTGGAGATGGGTCCCATGCCCAAAGAGCCAGCAGGGAAAACTATGCCTTGTTCTAAAGCTCTTTGGGAACCGCTTGCGTAGCCCCACACACGTGGGGGCTGCGGGCTTTCCTGCTGCCTTCAGCCTCAAAACCACCCTTTCCCACTTGGCCCCCGGCCAGGCACAAAAATGGCCATACGGCTGGAGATGGGTCCCCCGCCCAAAGAGCCAGCAGGGAAAATTATGCCTTGTTCTAAAGCTCTTTGGGAACCGCTTGCGTAGCCCCACAGACCTGGGGGCTGCAGGCTTTGCTGCTGCCTTCAGCCTCAAAACCACCCTTTCCCACTTGGCGCTGCGCCAGGCACAAAAATGGCCATATGGCTGGAGATGGGTCCCCCGCCCAAAGAGCCAGCAGGGAAAATTATGCCTTGTTCTAAAGCTCTTTGGGAACTGCTTGCGTAGCCCCACAGACCTGGGGGCTGCGGGCTTTCCTGCTGCCTTCAGCCTCGACACCACCCTTTCCCACTTGGCACTGCTCCAGGCTCAAAAATGGCCATACGGCTGGAGATGGGTCCCCCGCCCAGAGAGCCAGCAGGGAAAACTATGCCTTGTTCTAAAGCTCTTTGGGAACCGCTTGCGTAGCCCCACAGACCTGGGGGCTGCGGGCTTTCCTGCTGCCTTCAGTCTCAAAGCCACCCTTTCCCACTTGGCGCCGGGCCAGGCACAAAAATGGCCATACGGCTGGAGATGGGTCCCCTGCCAAAAGAGCCAGCAGGGAAAACTATGCCTTGTTCTAAAGCTCTTTGGGAACCGCTTGCGTAGCCCCACAGACCTGGGGGCTGCGGGCTTTCCTGCTGCCTTCAGCCTCAAAGCCACCCTTTCTCACTTGGGGCTTCGCCAGGCACAAAAATGGCCATATGGCTGGAGATGGGTCCCCCGCCCAAAGAGCCAGCAGGGAAAACTATGCCTTGTTCTAAAGCTCTTTGGGAACCGCTTGCGTAGCCCCACAGACCTGGGGGCTGCGGGCTTTCCTGCTGCCTTCAGCCTCAAAGCCACCCTTTCCACTTGGCGCCGGGCCAGGGACAAAAATGGCCATACGGCTGGAGATGGGTCCCATGCCCAAAGAGCCAGCAGGGAAAACTATGCCTTGTTCTAAAGCTCTTTGGGAACCGCTTGCTTGGCCCCACAGACCTGGGGGCTGCAGGCTTTCCTGCTGCCTTCAGCCTCGACACCACCCTTACCCACTTGGCGCCGCGCCAGGCACAAAAATGGCCATACGGCTGGAGATGGGTCCCCCGCCCAAAGAGACAGCAGGGAAAACTATGCCTTGTTCTAAAGCTCTTTGGGAACCGTTTGCGTAGCCCCACAGACCTGGGGGCTGCGGGCTTTCCTGCTGCCTTCAGCGTCAAAACCACCCTTTCCCACTACACACCGCGCCAGGCACAAAAATGGCCATACGGCTGGAGATGGGTCCCCCGCCCAAAGAGCCAGCAGGGAAAACTATGCCTTGTTCTAAAGCTCTTTGGGAACCGCTTGCTTGGCCCCACAGACGTGGGGGCTGCGGGCTTTCCTGCTGCCTTCAGCCTCAAAACCACCCTATGCCTCTACGCACCGCGTCAGGCACAAAAATAGCCATACGGCTGGAGATGGGTCCCCCACCCAAAGAGCCAGCAGGGAAAACTATGCCTTGTTCTAAAGCTCTTTGGGAACCGCTTGCGTAGCCCCACAGACCTGGGGGCTGCAGGCTTTCCTGCTGTCTTCAGCCTCAAAGCCACCCTTTCCCACTTGGCGCCCTATCAGGCACAAAAATGGCCTATGGGTGGAGATGGGTCCCATGCCCAAAGAGCCAGCAGGGAAAACTATGCCTTGTTCTAAAGCTCTTTGGGAACCGCTTGCGTAGCCCCACAGACGTGGGGGCTGCGGGCTTTCCTGCTGCCTTCAGCCTCGATACCACCATTTCCCACTTGGCGCTGCGCCATGCACAAAAATGGCCATAAGGCTGGAGATGGGTCCCCCGCCCAAAGAGCCAGCAGGGAAAACTATGCCTTGTTCTAAAGCTCTTTGGGAACCGCTTGCGTAGCCCCACAGACCTGGGGGCTGCGGGCTTTCCTGCTGCCTTTAGCCTCGACACCACCCTTTCCCTCTTGGCGCCGGGCCAGGCACAAAAATGGCCATATGGCTGGAGATGGGTCCCCCGCCCAAAGAGCCAGCAGGGAAAACTATGCCTTGTTCTAAAGCTCTTTGGGAACCGCTTGCTTGGCCGCACAGACGTGGGGGCTGCAGTCTTTGCTGCTGCCTTCAGCCTCAACACCACCCTTTCCCACTTGGCGCCGGGCCAGGGACAAAAATGGCCATACGGCTGGAGATGGGTCCCCTGCCCAAAGAGCCAGCAGGGAAAACTATGCCTTGTTCTAAAGCTCTTTGGTGAACCGCTTGCGTAGCCCCACAGACGTGGGGGCTGCGGGCTTTCCTGCTGCCTTCAGCGTCAAAACCACCCTTTCCCACTACGCACCGCGCCAGGCACAAAAATGGCCATACGGCTGGAGATGGGTCCCCCGCCCAAAGAGCCAGCAGGGAAAACTATGCCTTGTTCTAAAGCTCTTTGGGAACCGCTTGCTTGGCCCCACAGACGTGGGGGCTGCGGGCTTTGCTGCTGCCTTCAGCCTCAAAACCACCCTATGCCACTACGCACCGCGTCAGGCACAAAAATAGCCATACGGCTGGAGATGGGTCCCCCACCCAAAGAGCCAGCAGGGAAAACTATGCCTTGTTCTAAAGCTCTTTGGGAACCGCTTGCGTAGCCCCACAGACCTGGGGGCTGCAGGCTTTCCTGCTGTCTTTAGCCTCAAAGCCACCCTTTCTCACTTGGCGCCCTATCAGGCACAAAAATGGCCTATGGGTGGAGATGGGTCCCATGCCCAAAGAGCCAGCAGGGAAAACTATGCCTTGTTCTAAAGCTCTTTGGGAACCGCTTGCGTAGCCCCACAGACCTGGGGGCTGCGGGCTTTCCTGCTGCCTTCAGTCTCAAAGCCACCCTTTCCCACTTGGCGCCGGGCTAGGCACAAAAATGGCCATACGGCTGGAGATGGGTCCCCCGCCCAAAGAGCCAGCAGGGAAAACTATGCCTTGTTCTAAAGCTCTTTGGGAACCGCTTGCGTAGCCCCACAGACCTGGGGGCTGCGGGCTTTCCTGCTGCCTTCAGCCTCAAAGCCACCCTTTCTCACTTGGGGCTTCGCCAGGCACAAAAATGGCCATATGGCTGGAGATGGGTCCCCCGCCCAAAGAGCGAGCAGGGAAAACTATGCCTTGTTCTAAAGCTCTTTGGGAACCGCTTGCGTAGCCCCACAGACCTGGGGGCTGCGGGCTTTCCTGCTGCCTTCAGCCTCAAAGCCACCCTTTCCACTTGGCGCCGGGCCAGGGACAAAAATGGCCATACGGCTGGAGATGGGTCCCATGCCCAAAGAGCCAGCAGGGAAAACTATGCCTTGTTCTAAAGCTCTTTGGGAACCGCTTGCTTGGCCCCACAGACTTGGGGGCTGCAGGCTTTGCTGCTGCCTTCAGCCTCGACACCACCCTTACCCACTTGGCGCCGCGCCAGGCACAAAAATGGCCATACGGCTGGAGATGGGTCCCCCGCCCAAAGAGACAGCAGGGAAAACTATGCCTTGTTCTAAAGCTCTTTGGGAACCGCTTGCGTAGCCCCACAGACCTGGGGGCTGCGGGCTTTCCTGCTGCCTTCAGCGTCAAAACCACCCTTTCCCACTACGCACCGCGCCAGGCACAAAAATGGCCATACGGCTGGAGATGGGTCCCCCGCCCAAAGAGCCAGCAGGGAAAACTATGCCTTGTTCTAAAGCTCTTTGGGAACCGCTTGCTTGGCCGCACAGACGTGGGGGCTGCGGGCTTTGCTGCTGCCTTCAGCCTCAAAACCACCCTATGCCACTACGCACCGCGTCAGGCACAAAAATAGCCATACGGCTGGAGATGGGTCCCCCACCCAAAGAGCCAGCAGGGAAAACTATGCCTTGTTCTAAAGCTCTTTGGGAACCGCTTGCGTAGCCCCACAGACCTGGGGGCTGCAGGCTTTCCTGCTGTCTTTAGCCTCAAAGCCACCCTTTCTCACTTGGCGCCCTATCAGGCACAAAAATGGCCTATGGGTGGAGATGGGTCCCATGCCCAAAGAGCCAGCAGGGAAAACTATGCCTTGTTCTAAAGCTCTTTGGGAACCGCTTGCGTAGCCCCACAGACCTGGGGGCTGCGGGCTTTCCTGCTGCCTTCAGCCTCAAAGCCACCCTTTCCCACTTGGCGCTGCGCCATGCACAAAAATGGCCATACGGCTGGAGATGGGTCCCCCGCCCAAAGAGCCAGCAGGGAAAACTATGCCTTGTTCTAAAGCTCTTTGGGAACTGCTTGCGTAGCTCCACAGACCTGGGGGCTGCGGGCTTTCCTGCTGCCTTTAGCCTCGACACCACCCTTTCCCTCTTGGCGCCGCGCCAGGCACAAAAATGGCCGTACGGCTGGAGATGGGTCCCCCGTCCGAAGAGCCAGCAGGGAAAATTATGCCTTGTTCTAAAGCTCTTTGGGAACCGCTTGCGTAGCCGCACAGACCTGGGGGCTGCGGGCTTTCCTGCTGCCTTCAGCCTCGACACCACCCTTTCCCACTTGGCGCCCTATCAAGCACAAAAATGGCCTATGGCTGGAGATGGGTCCCATGCCCAAAGAGCCAGCAGGGAAAACTATGCCTTGTTCTAAAGCTCTTTGGGAACCGCTTGCGTAGCCCCACACACGTGGGGGCTGCGGGCTTTCCTGCTGCCTTCAGCCTCAAAACCACCCTTTCCCACTTGGCCCCCGGACAGGCACAAAAATGGCCATACGGCTGGAGATGGGTCCCCCGCCCAAAGAGCCAGCAGGGAAAATTATGTCTTGTTCTAAAGCTCTTTGGGAACCGCTTGCGTAGCCGCACAGACCTGGGGGCTGCGGGCTTTCCTGCTGCCTTTAGCCTCGACACCACCCTTTCCCTCTTGGCTCCGCGCCAGGCACAAAAATGGCCGTACAGCTGGAGATGGGTCCCCCGCCCAAAGAGCCAGCAGGGAAAACTATGCCTTGTTCTAAAGCTCTTTGGGAACCGCTTGCGTAGCCCCACAGACCTGGGGGCTGCAGGCTTTCCTGCTGCCTTCAGCCTCAAAACCACCCTTTCCCACTACGCAACACGCCAGGCATAAAAATAGCCATACGACTGGAGATGGGTCCCCCGCCCAAAGAGCCAGCAGGGAAAACTATGCCTTGTTCTAAAGCTCTTTGGGAACCGCTTGCGTAGCCCCACAGACCTTGGGGCTGCGGACTTTCCTGCTGCCTTCAGCCTCGACAGCACCCTTTCCCACTTGGCTTCGCGCCAGGCACAAAAATGGCCTATGGCTGGAGATGGGTCCCCCGCCCTAAGAGCCAGCTGGGAAAACTATGCCTTGTTCTAAAGCTCTTTGGGAACCGCTTGCGTAGCACCACAGACCTGGGGGCTGCAGGCTTTGCTCCTGCCTTCAGCCTCAAAGCCACCCTTTCCCACCTGGCGCCGCACCAGGCTCAAAAATGGCCATACGGCTGGAGATGGGTCCCCCGCCTAGAGAGCCAGCAGCGAAAACTATGCCTTGTTCTAAAGCTCTTTGGGAACCGCTTGCGTAGCCCCACAGACCTGGGGGCTGCGGGCTTTCCTGCTGTCTTCAGCCTCAAAGCAACCCTTTCCCACTTGGCGCCCTATCAAGCACAAAAATGGCCTATGGCTGGAGATGGGTCCCATGCCCAAAGAGCCAGCAGGGAAAACTATGTCTTGTTCTAAAGCTCTTTGGGAACCGCTTGCGTAGCCCCACACACCTGGGGGCTGCGGGCTTTCCTGCTGCCTTCAGCCTCAAAACCACCCTTTCCCACTTGGCCCCCGGCCAGGCACAAAAATGGCCATACGGCTGGAGATGGGTCCCCCGCCCAAAGAGCCAGCAGGGAAAACTATGCCTTGTTCTAAAGCTCTTTGGGAACCGCTTGCGTAGCCCCACAGACCTGGGGGCTGCGGGCTTTGCTGCTGCCTTCAGCCTCAAAACCACCCTTTCCCACTTGGCGCTGCGCCAGGCACAAAAATGGCCATACGGCTGGAGATGGGTCCCCCGCCCAAAGAGCCAGCAGGGAAAATTATGCCTTGTTCTAAAGCTCTTTGGGAACCGCTTGCGTAGCCCCACAGACCTGGGGGCTGCGGGCTTTCCTGCTGCCTTTAGCCTCGACACAACCCTTTCCCACTTGGCGCCGCGCCAGGCTCAAAAATGGCCATACGGCTGGAGATGGGTCCCATGCCCAAAGAGCCAGCAGGGAAAACTATGCCTTGTTCTAAAGCTCTTTGGGAACCGCTTGCGTAGCCCCACAGACCTGGGGGCTGCGGGCTTTCCTGCTGCCTTCAAGCCTCAAAGCCACCCTTTCCCACTGGGCGCCGGGCCAGGCACAAAAATGGCCTATGGCTGGAGATGGGTCCCCCGAACAAAGAGCCAGCAGGGAAAACTATGCCTTGTTCTAAAGCTCTTTGGGAACTGCTTGCGTAGCTCCACAGACCTGAGGGCTGCGGGCTTTCCTGCTGCCTTTAGCCTCGACACCACCCTTTCCCTCTTGGCGCCGCGCCAGGCACAAAAATGGCCGTACGGCTGGAGATGGGTCCCCCGTCCGAAGAGCCAGCAGGGAAAATTATGCCTTGTTCTAAAGCTCTTTGGGAACCGCTTGCGTAGCCGCACAGACCCTAGGGCTGCGGGCTTTCCTGCTGCCTTCAGCCTCGACACCACCCTTTCCCACTTGGCGTCCTATCAAGCACAAAAATGGCCTATGGCTGGAGATGGGTCCCATGCCCAAAGAGCCAGCAGGGAAAACTATGCCTTGTTCTAAAGCTCTTTGGGAACCGCTTGCGTAGCCCCACACACGTGGGGGCTGCGGGCTTTCCTGCTGCCTTCAGCCTCAAAACCACCCTTTCCCACTTGGCCCCCGGCCAGGCACAAAAATGGCCATACGGCTGGAGATGGGTCCCCCGCCCAAAGAGCCAGCAGGGAAAACTATGCCTTGTTCTAAAGCTCTTTGGGAACCGCTTGCTTGGCCCCACAGACCTGGGGGCTGCGGGCTTTGCTGCTGCCTTCAGCCTCAAAACCACCCTTTCCCACTTGGCGCCGCGCCAGGCACAAAAATGGCCATACGGCTGGAGATGGGTCCCCCGCCCAAAGAGCCAGCAGGGAAAATTATGCCTTGTTCTAAAGCTCTTTGGGAACCGCTTGCGTAGCCCCACAGACCTGGGGGCTGCGGGCTTTCCTGCTGCCTTTAGCCTCGACACAACCCTTTCCCACTTGGCGCCGCGCCAGGCTCAAAAATGGCCATACGGCTGGAGATGGGTCCCATGCCCAAAGAGCCAGCAGGGAAAACTATGCCTTGTTCTAAAGCTCTTTGGGAACCGCTTGCGTAGCCCCACAGACGTGGGGGCTGCGGGCTTTCCTGCTGCCTTCAAGCCTCAAAGCCACCCTTTCCCACTGGGCGCCGGGCCAGGCACAAAAATGGCCTATGGCTGGATATGGGTCCCCCGAACAAAGAGCCAGCAGGGAAAACTATGCCTTGTTCTAAAGCTCTTTGGGAACTGCTTGCGTAGCTCCACAGACCTGGGGGCTGCGGGCTTTCCTGCTGTCTTTAGCCTCGACACCACCCTTTCCCTCTTGGCGCCGCGCCAGGCACAAAAATGGCCGTACGGCTGGAGATGGGTCCCCTGCCAAAAGAGCCAGCAGGGAAAACTATGCCTTGTTCTAAAGCTCTTTGGGAACCGCTTGCGTAGCCGCACAGACCTGGGGGCTGCGGGCTTTCCTGCTGCCTTCAGCCTCAAAGCCACCCTTTCCCACTTTGCGCCGGGCCAGGCACAAAAATGGCCATACGGCTGGAGATGGGTCCCCCGCCCAAAGAGCCAGCAGGGAAAACTATGCCTTGTTCTAAAGCTCTTTGGGAACCGCTTGCGTAGCCCCACAGACCTGGGGGCTGCAGGCTTTCCTGCTGCCTTCAGCCTCAAAACCACCCTTTCCCACTACGCAACACGCCAGGCATAAAAATAGCCATACGACTGGAGATGGGTCCCCCGCCCAAAGAGCCAGCAGGGAAAACTATGCCTTGTTCTAAAGCTCTTTGGGAACCGCTTGCGTAGCCCCACAGACCTTGGGGCTGCGGGCTTTCCTGCTGCCTTCAGCCTCGACAGCACCCTTTCCCACTTGGCGCCGCGCCAGGCACAAAAATGGCCTATGGCTGGAGATGGGTCCCATGCCCTAAGAGCCAGCTGGGAAAACTATGCCTTGTTCTAAAGCTCTTTGGGAACCCCTTGCGTAGCACCACAGACCTGGGGGCTGCAGGCTTTGCTCCTGCCTTCAGCCTCAAAGCCACCCTTTCCCACCTGGCGCCGCACCAGGCTCAAAAATGGCCATACGGCTGGAGATGGGTCCCCCGCCCAGAGAGCCAGCAGCGAAAACTATGCCTTGTTCTAAAGCTCTTTGGGAACCGCTTGCGTAGCCCCACAGACCTGGGGGCTGCGGGCTTTCCTGCTGTCTTCAGCCTCAAAGCAACCCTTTCCCACTTGGCGCCCTATCAAGCACAAAAATGGCCTATGGCTGGAGATGGGTCCCATGCCCAAAGAGCCAGCAGGGAAAACTATGCCTTGTTCTAAAGCTCTTTGGGAACCGCTTGCGTAGCCCCACACACCTGGGGGCTGCGGGCTTTCCTGCTGCCTTCAGCCTCAAAACCACCCTTTCCCACTTGGCCCCCGGCCAGGCACAAAAATGGCCATACGGCTGGAGATGGGTCCCCCGCCCAAAGAGCCAGCAGGGAAAACTATGCCTTGTTCTAAAGCTCTTTGGGAACCGCTTGCGTAGCCCCACAGACCTGGGGGCTGCGGGCTTTCCTGCTGTCTTCAGCCTCAAAGCAACCCTTTCCCACTTGGCGCCCTATCAAGCACAAAAATGGCCTATGGCTGGAGATGGGTCCCATGCCCAAAGAGCCAGCAGGGAAAACTATGCCTTGTTCTAAAGCTCTTTGGGAACCGCTTGCGTAGCCCCACACACCTGGGGGCTGCGGGCTTTCCTGCTGCCTTCAGCCTCAAAACCACCCTTTCCCACTGGGCGCCGGGCCAGGCACAAAAATGGCCTATGGCTGGATATGGGTCCCCCGAACAAAGAGCCAGCAGGGAAAACTATGCCTTGTTCTAAAGCTCTTTGGGAACTGCTTGCGTAGCTCCACAGACCTGGGGGCTGCGGGCTTTCCTGCTGTCTTTAGCCTCGACACCACCCTTTCCCTCTTGGCGCCGCGCCAGGCACAAAAATGGCCGTACGGCTGGAGATGGGTCCCCCGTCCGAGCCAGCAGGGAAAATTATGCCTTGTTCTAAAGCTCTTTGGGAACCGCTTGCGTAGCCGCACAGACCTGGGGGCTGCGGGCTTTCCTGCTGCCTTCAGCCTCGACACCACCCTTTCCCGCTTGGCGCCCTATCAAGCACAAAAATGGCCTATGGCTGGAGATGGGTCCCATGCCCAAAGAGCCAGCAGGGAAAAACTATGCCTTGTTCTAAAGCTCTTTGGGAACCGCTTGCGTAGCCCCACACACGTGGGGGCTGCGGGCTTTCCTGCTGCCTTCAGCCTCAAAACCACCCTTTCCCACTTGGCCCCCGGCCAGGCACAAAAATGGCCATACGGCTGGAGGATGGGTCCCCCGCCCAAAGAGCCAGCAGGGAAAACTATGCCTTGTTCTAAAGCTCTTTGGGAACCGCTTGCTTGGCCCCACAGGACCTGGGGGCTGCGGGCTTTGCTGCTGCCTTCAGCCTCAAAACCACCCTTTCCCACTTGGCGCCGCGCAGGCACAAAAATGGCCATACGGCTGGAGATGGGTCCCCCGCCCAAAGAGCCAGCAGGGAAAATTATGCCTTGTTCTAAAGCTCTTTGGGAACCGCTTGCATAGCCCCACAGACCTGGGGGCTGCGGGCTTTCCTGCTGCCTTTAGCCTCGACACAACCCTTTCCCACTTGGCGCCGCGCCAGGCTCAAAAATGGCCATACGGCTGGAGATGGGTCCCATGCCCAAAAGAGCCAGCAGGGAAAACTATGCCTTGTTCTAAAGCTCTTTGGGAACCGCTTGCGTAGCCCCACAGACGTGGGGGCTGCGGGCTTTCCTGCTGCCTTCAAGCCTCAAAGCCACCCTTTCCCACTGGGCGCCGGGCCAGGCACAAAAATGGCCTATGGCTGGATATGGGTCCCCCGAACAAAGAGCCAGCAGGGAAAACTATGCCTTGTTCTAAAGCTCTTTGGGAACTGCTTGCGTAGCTCCACAGACCTGGGGGCTGCGGGCTTTCCTGCTGTCTTTAGCCTCGACACCACCCTTTCCCTCTTGGCGCCGCGCCAGGCACAAAAATGGCCGTACGGCTGGAGATGGGTCCCCTGCCAAAAGAGCCAGCAGGGAAAACTATGCCTTGTTCTAAAGCTCTTTGGGAACCGCTTGCGTAGCCGCACAGACCTGGGGGCTGCGGGCTTTCCTGCTGCCTTCAGCCTCAAAGCCACCCTTTCCCACTTTGCGCCGGGCCAGGCACAAAAATGGCCATACGGCTGGAGATGGGTCCCCCGCCCAAAGAGCCAGCAGGGAAAACTATGCCTTGTTCTAAAGCTCTTTGGGAACCGCTTGCGTAGCCCCACAGACCTGGGGGCTGCAGGCTTTCCTGCTGCCTTCAGCCTCAAAACCACCCTTTCCCACTACGCAACACGCCAGGCATAAAAATAGCCATACGACTGGAGATGGGTCCCCCGCCCAAAGAGCCAGCAGGGAAAACTATGCCTTGTTCTAAAGCTCTTTGGGAACCGCTTGCGTAGCCCCACAGACCTTGGGGCTGCGGGCTTTCCTGCTGCCTTCAGCCTCGACAGCACCCTTTCCCACTTGGCGCCGCGCCAGGCACAAAAATGGCCTATGGCTGGAGATGGGTCCCATGCCCTAAGAGCCAGCTGGGAAAACTATGCCTTGTTCTAAAGCTCTTTGGGAACCCCTTGCGTAGCACCACAGACCTGGGGGCTGCAGGCTTTGCTCCTGCCTTCAGCCTCAAAGCCACCCTTTCCCACCTGGCGCCGCACCAGGCTCAAAAATGGCCATACGGCTGGAGATGGGTCCCCCGCCCAGAGAGCCAGCAGCGAAAACTATGCCTTGTTCTAAAGCTCTTTGGGAACCGCTTGCGTAGCCCCACAGACCTGGGGGCTGCGGGCTTTCCTGCTGTCTTCAGCCTCAAAGCAACCCTTTCCCACTTGGCGCCCTATCAAGCACAAAAATGGCCTATGGCTGGAGATGGGTCCCATGCCCAAAGAGCCAGCAGGGAAAACTATGCCTTGTTCTAAAGCTCTTTGGGAACCGCTTGCGTAGCCCCACACACCTGGGGGCTGCGGGCTTTCCTGCTGCCTTCAGCCTCAAAACCACCCTTTCCCACTTGGCCCCCGGCCAGGCACAAAAATGGCCATACGGCTGGAGATGGGTCCCCCGCCCAAAGAGCCAGCAGGGAAAACTATGCCTTGTTCTAAAGCTCTTTGGGAACCGCTTGCGTAGCCCCACAGACCTGGGGGCTGCGGGCTTTCCTGCTGTCTTCAGCCTCAAAGCAACCCTTTCCCACTTGGCGCCCTATCAAGCACAAAAATGGCCTATGGCTGGAGATGGGTCCCATGCCCAAAGAGCCAGCAGGGAAAACTATGCCTTGTTCTAAAGCTCTTTGGGAACCGCTTGCGTAGCCCCACACACCTGGGGGCTGCGGGCTTTCCTGCTGCCTTCAGCCTCAAAACCACCCTTTCCCACTGGGCGCCGGGCCAGGCACAAAAATGGCCTATGGCTGGATATGGGTCCCCCGAACAAAGAGCCAGCAGGGAAAACTATGCCTTGTTCTAAAGCTCTTTGGGAACTGCTTGCGTAGCTCCACAGACCTGGGGGCTGCGGGCTTTCCTGCTGTCTTTAGCCTCGACACCACCCTTTCCCTCTTGGCGCCGCGCCAGGCACAAAAATGGCCGTACGGCTGGAGATGGGTCCCCCGTCCGAAGAGCCAGCAGGGAAAATTATGCCTTGTTCTAAAGCTCTTTGGGAACCGCTTGCGTAGCCGCACAGACCTGGGGGCTGCGGGCTTTCCTGCTGCCTTCAGCCTCGACACCACCCTTTCCCGCTTGGCGCCCTATCAAGCACAAAAATGGCCTATGGCTGGAGATGGGTCCCATGCCCAAAGAGCCAGCAGGGAAAACTATGCCTTGTTCTAAAGCTCTTTGGGAACCGCTTGCGTAGCCCCACACACGTGGGGGCTGCGGGCTTTCCTGCTGCCTTCAGCCTCAAAACCACCCTTTCCCACTTGGCCCCCGGCCAGGCACAAAAATGGCCATACGGCTGGAGATGGGTCCCCCGCCCAAAGAGCCAGCAGGGAAAATTATGCCTTGTTCTAAAGCTCTTTGGGAACCGCTTGCGTAGCCCCACAGACCTGGGGGCTGCGGGCTTTCCTGCTGCCTTTAGCCTCGACACCACCCTTTCCCTCTTGGCGCCGCGCCAGGCACAAAAATGGCCGTACGGCTGGAGATGGGTCCCCTGCCAAAAGAGCCAGCAGGGAAAACTATGCCTTGTTCTAAAGCTCTTTGGGAACCGCTTGCGTAGCCGCACAGACCTGGGGGCTGCGGGCTTTCCTGCTGCCTTCAGCCTCAAAGCCACCCTTTCCCACTTTGCGCCGGGCCAGGCACAAAAATGGCCATACGGCTGGAGATGGGTCCCCCGCCCAAAGAGCCAGCAGGGAAAACTATGCCTTGTTCTAAAGCTCTTTGGGAACCGCTTGCGTAGCCCCACAGACCTGGGGGCTGCAGGCTTTCCTGCTGCCTTCAGCCTCAAAACCACCCTTTCCCACTACGCAACACGCCAGGCATAAAAATAGCCATACGACTGGAGATGGGTCCCCCGCCCAAAGAGCCAGCAGGGAAAACTATGCCTTGTTCTAAAGCTCTTTGGGAACCGCTTGCGTAGCCCCACAGACCTTGGGGCTGCGGGCTTTCCTGCTGCCTTCAGCCTCGACAGCACCCTTTCCCACTTGGCTTCGCGCCAGGCACAAAAATGGCCTATGGCTGGAGATGGGTCCCATGCCCTAAGAGCCAGCTGGGAAAACTATGCCTTGTTCTAAAGCTCTTTGGGAACCCCTTGCGTAGCACCACAGACCTGGGGGCTGCAGGCTTTGCTCCTGCCTTCAGCCTCAAAGCCACCCTTTCCCACCTGGCGCCGCACCAGGCTCAAAAATGGCCATACGGCTGGAGATGGGTCCCCCGCCCAGAGAGCCAGCAGCGAAAACTATGCCTTGTTCTAAAGCTCTTTGGGAACCGCTTGCGTAGCCCCACAGACCTGGGGGCTGCGGGCTTTCCTGCTGTCTTCAGCCTCAAAGCAACCCTTTCCCACTTGGCGCCCTATCAAGCACAAAAATGGCCTATGGCTGGAGATGGGTCCCATGCCCAAAGAGCCAGCAGGGAAAACTATGCCTTGTTCTAAAGCTCTTTGGGAACCGCTTGCGTAGCCCCACACACCTGGGGGCTGCGGGCTTTCCTGCTGCCTTCAGCCTCAAAACCACCCTTTCCCACTTGGCCCCCGGCCAGGCACAAAAATGGCCATACGGCTGGAGATGGGTCCCCCGCCCAAAGAGCCAGCAGGGAAAACTATGCCTTGTTCTAAAGCTCTTTGGGAACCGCTTGCGTAGCCCCACAGACCTGGGGGCTGCGGGCTTTCCTGCTGTCTTCAGCCTCAAAGCAACCCTTTCCCACTTGGCGCCCTATCAAGCACAAAAATGGCCTATGGCTGGAGATGGGTCCCATGCCCAAAGAGCCAGCAGGGAAAACTATGCCTTGTTCTAAAGCTCTTTGGGAACCGCTTGCGTAGCCCCACACACCTGGGGGCTGCGGGCTTTCCTGCTGCCTTCAGCCTCAAAACCACCCTTTCCCACTTGGCCCCCGGCCAGGCACAAAAATGGCCATACGGCTGGAGATGGGTCCCCCGCCCAAAGAGCCAGCAGGGAAAACTATGCCTTGTTCTAAAGCTCTTTGGGAACCGCTTGCGTAGCCCCACAGACCTGGGGGCTGCGGGCTTTGCTGCTGCCTTCAGCCTCAAAACCACCCTTTCCCACTTGGCGCTGCGCCAGGCACAAAAATGGCCATACGGCTGGAGATGGGTCCCCCGCCCAAAGAGCCAGCAGGGAAAATTATGCCTTGTTCTAAAGCTCTTTGGGAACCGCTTGCGTAGCCCCACAGACCTGGGGGCTGCGGGCTTTCCTGCTGCCTTTAGCCTCGACACAACCCTTTCCCACTTGGCGCCGCGCCAGGCTCAAAAATGGCCATACGGCTGGAGATGGGTCCCATGCCCAAAGACCCAGCAGGGAAAACTATGCCTTGTTCTAAAGCTCTTTGGGAACCGCTTGCGTAGCCCCACAGACCTGGGGGCTGCGGGTTTTCCTGCTGCCTTTAAGCCTCAAAGCCACCCTTTCCCACTGGGCGCCGGGCCAGGCACAAAAATGGCCTATGGCTGGAGATGGGTCCCCCGAACAAAGAGCCAGCAGGGAAAACTATGCCTTGTTCTAAAGCTCTTTGGGAACTGCTTGCGTAGCTCCACAGACCTGGGGGCTGCGGGCTTTCCTGCTGCCTTTAGCCTCGACACCACCCTTTCCCTCTTGGCGCCGCGCCAGGCACAAAAATGGCCGTACGGCTGGAGATGGGTCCCCCGTCCGAAGAGCCAGCTGGGAAAACTATGCCTTGTTCTAAAGCTCTTTGGGAACCGCTTGCGTAGCACCACAGACCTGGGGGCTGCGGGCTTTGCTCCTGCCTTCAGCCTCAAAGCCACCCTTTCCCACCTGGCGCCGCACCAGGCTCAAAAATGGCCATACGGCTGGAGATGGGTCCCCCGCCCAGAGAGTCAGCAGCGAAAACTATGCCTTGTTCTAAAGCTCTTTGGGAACCGCTTGCGTAGCCCCACAGACCTGGGGGCTGCGGGCTTTCCTGCTGTCTTCAGCCTCAAAGCAACCCTTTCCCACTTGGCGCCCTATCAAGCACAAAAATGGCCTATGGCTGGAGATGGGTCCCATGCCCAAAGAGCCAGCAGGGAAAACTATGCCTTGTTCTAAAGCTCTTTGGGAACCGCTTGCGTAGCCCCACACACCTGGGGGCTGCGGGCTTTCCTGCTGCCTTCAGCCTCAAAACCACCCTTTCCCACTTGGCCCCCGGCCAGGCACAAATATGGCCATACGGCTGGAGATGGGTCCCCCGCCCAAAGAGCCAGCAGGGAAAACTATGCCTTGTTCTAAAGCTCTTTGGGAACCGCTTGCGTAGCCCCACAGACCTGGGGGCTGCGGGCTTTGCTGCTGCCTTCAGCCTCAAAACCACCCTTTCCCACTTGGCGCTGCGCCAGGCACAAAAATGGCCATACGGCTGGAGATGGGTCCCCCACCCAAAGAGCCAGCAGGGAAAATTATGCCTTGTTCTAAAGCTCTTTGGGAACCGCTTGCGTAGCCCCACAGACCTGGGGGCTGCGGGCTTTCCTGCTGCCTTTAGCCTCGACACAACCCTTTCCCACTTGGCGCGGCGCCAGGCTCAAAAATGGCCATACGGCTGGAGATGGGTCCCATGCCCAAAGAGCCAGCAGGGAAAACTATGCCTTGTTCTAAAGCTCTTTGGGAACCGCTTGCGTAGCCCCACAGACCTGGGGGCTGCGGGCTTTCCTGCTGCCTTCAAGCCTCAAAGCCACCCTTTCCCACTGGGCGCCGGGCCAGGCACAAAAATGGCCTATGGCTGGAGATGGGTCCCCCGCCCAAAGAGCCAGCAGGGAAAACTATGCCTTGTTCTAAAGCTCTTTGGGAACTGCTTGCGTAGCTCCACAGACCTGGGGGCTGCGGGCTTTCCTGCTGCCTTTAGCCTCGACACCACCCTTTCCCTCTTGGCGCCGCGCCAGGCACAAAAATGGCCGTACGGCTGGAGATGGGTCCCCCGTCCGAAGAGCCAGCAGGGAAAATTATGCCTTGTTCTAAAGCTCTTTGGGAACCGCTTGCGTAGCCGCACAGACCTGGGGGCTGCGGGCTTTCCTGCTGCCTTCAGCCTCGACACCACCCTTTCCCACTTGGCGCCCTATCAAGCACAAAAATGGCCTATGGCTGGAGATGGGTCCCATGCCCAAAGAGCCAGCAGGGAAAACTATGCCTTGTTCTAAAGCTCTTTGGGAACCGCTTGCGTAGCCCCACACACGTGGGGGCTGCGGGCTTTCCTGCTGCCTTCAGCCTCAAAACCACCCTTTCCCACTTGGCCCCCGGCCAGGCACAAAAATGGCCATACGGCTGGAGATGGGTCCCCCGCCCAAAGAGCCAGCAGGGAAAACTATGCCTTGTTCTAAAGCTCTTTGGGAACCGCTTGCGTAGCCCCACAGACCTGGGGGCTGCGGGCTTTGCTGCTGCCTTCAGCCTCAAAACCACCCTTTCCCACTTGGCGCTGCGCCAGGCACAAAAATGGCCATACGGCTGGAGATGGGTCCCCCGCCCAAAGAGCCAGCAGGGAAAATTATGCCTTGTTCTAAAGCTCTTTGGGAACCGCTTGCGTAGCCCCACAGACCTGGGGGCTGCGGGCTTTCCTGCTGCCTTTAGCCTCGACACAACCCTTTCCCACTTGGCGCCGCGCCAGGCTCAAAAATGGCCATACGGCTGGAGATGGGTCCCATGCCCAAAGAGCCAGCAGGGAAAACTATGCCTTGTTCTAAAGCTCTTTGGGAACCGCTTGCGTAGCCCCACAGACCTGGGGGCTGCGGGCTTTCCTGCTGCCTTCAAGCCTCAAAGCCACCCTTTCCCACTGGGCGCCGGGCCAGGCACAAAAATGGCCTATGGCTGGAGATGGGTCCCCCGAACAAAGAGCCAGCAGGGAAAACTATGCCTTGTTCTAAAGCTCTTTGGGAACTGCTTGCACAGCCCCACAGACCTGGGGGCTGCGGGCTTTCCTGCTGTCTTTAGCCTCGACACCACCCTTTCCCTCTTGGCGCCGCGCCAGGCACAAAAATGGCCGTACGGCTGGAGATGGGTCCCCCGTCCGAAGAGCCAGCAGGGAAAATTATGCCTTGTTCTAAAGCTCTTTGGGAACCGCTTGCGTAGCCGCACAGACCTGGGGGCTGCGGGCTTTCCTGCTGCCTTCAGCCTCGACACCACCCTTTCCCGCTTGGCGCCCTATCAAGCACAAAAATGGCCTATGGCTGGAGATGGGTCCCATGCCCAAAGAGCCAGCAGGGAAAACTATGCCTTGTTCTAAAGCTCTTTGGGAACCGCTTGCGTAGCCCCACACACGTGGGGGCTGCGGGCTTTCCTGCTGCCTTCAGCCTCAAAACCACCCTTTCCCACTTGGCCCCCGGCCAGGCACAAAAATGGCCATACGGCTGGAGATGGGTCCCCCGCCCAAAGAGCCAGCAGGGAAAATTATGCCTTGTTCTAAAGCTCTTTGGGAACCGCTTGCGTAGCCCCACAGACCTGGGGGCTGCGGGCTTTCCTGCTGCCTTTAGCCTCAAAACCACCCTTTCCCTCTTGGCGCCGCGCCAGGCACAAAAATGGCCGTACGGCTGGAGATGGGTCCCCCGCCCAAAGAGCCAGCAGGGAAAACTATGCCTTGTTCTAAAGCTCTTTGGGAACCGCTTGCGTAGCCGCACAGACCTGGGGGCTGCGGGCTTTCCTGCTGCCTTCAGCCTCAAAGCCACCCTTTCCCACTTTGCGCCGGGCCAGGCACAAAAATGGCCATACGGCTGGAGATGGGTCCCCCGCCCAAAGAGCCAGCAGGGAAAACTATGCCTTGTTCTAAAGCTCTTTGGGAACCGCTTGCGTAGCCCCACAGACCTGGGGGCTGCAGGCTTTCCTGCTGCCTTCAGCCTCAAAACCACCCTTTCCCACTACGCAACACGCCAGGCATAAAAATAGCCATACGACTGGAGATGGGTCCCCCGCCCAAAGAGCCAGCAGGGAAAACTATGCCTTGTTCTAAAGCTCTTTGGGAACCGCTTGCGTAGCCCCACAGACCTTGGGGCTGCGGGCTTTCCTGCTGCCTTCAGCCTCGACAGCACCCTTTCCCACTTGGCTTCGCGCCAGGCACAAAAATGGCCTATGGCTGGAGATGGGTCCCATGCCCTAAGAGCCAGCTGGGAAAACTATGCCTTGTTCTAAAGCTCTTTGGGAACCCCTTGCGTAGCACCACAGACCTGGGGGCTGCAGGCTTTGCTCCTGCCTTCAGCCTCAAAGCCACCCTTTCCCACCTGGCGCCGCACCAGGCTCAAAAATGGCCATACGGCTGGAGATGGGTCCCCCGCCCAGAGAGCCAGCAGCGAAAACTATGCCTTGTTCTAAAGCTCTTTGGGAACCGCTTGCGTAGCCCCACAGACCTGGGGGCTGCGGGCTTTCCTGCTGCCTTTAGCCTCGACACCACCCTTTCCCTCTTGGCGCCGCGCCAGGCACAAAAATGGCCGTACGGCTGGAGATGGGTCCCCCGTCCGAAGAGCCAGCAGGGAAAATTATGCCTTGTTCTAAAGCTCTTTGGGAACCGCTTGCGTAGCCCCACAGACCTGGGGGCTGCGGGCTTTCCTGCTGCCTTCAGCCTCGACACCACCCTTTCCCACTTGGCGCCCTATCAAGCACAAAAATGGCCTATGGCTGGAGATGGGTCCCATGCCCAAAGAGCCAGCAGGGAAAACTATGCCTTGTTCTAAAGCTCTTTGGGAACCGCTTGTGTAGCCCCACACACGTGGGGGCTGCGGGCTTTCCTGCTGCCTTCAGCCTCAAAACCACCCTTTCCCACTTGGCCCCCGGCCAGGCACAAAAATGGCCATACGGCTGGAGATGGGTCCCCCGCCCAAAGAGCCAGCAGGGAAAACTATGCCTTGTTCTAAAGCTCTTTGGGAACCGCTTGCGTAGCCCCACAGACCTGGGGGCTGCGGGCTTTGCTGCTGCCTTCAGCCTCAAAACCACCCTTTCCCACTTGGCGCTGCGCCAGGCACAAAAATGGCCATACGGCTGGAGATGGGTCCCCCGCCCAAAGAGCCAGCAGGGAAAATTATGCCTTGTTCTAAAGCTCTTTGGGAACCGCTTGCGTAGCCCCACAGACCTGGGGGCTGCGGGCTTTCCTGCTGCCTTTAGCCTCGACACAACCCTTTCCCACTTGGCGCCGCGCCAGGCTCAAAAATGGCCATACGGCTGGAGATGGGTCCCATGCCCAAAGAGCCAGCAGGGAAAACTATGCCTTGTTCTAAAGCTCTTTGGGAACCGCTTGCGTAGCCCCACAGACCTGGGGGCTGCGGGCTTTCCTGCTGCCTTCAAGCCTCAAAGCCACCCTTTCCCACTGGGCGCCGGGCCAGGCACAAAAATGGCCTATGGCTGGAGATGGGTCCCCCGAACAAAGAGCCAGCAGGGAAAACTATGCCTTGTTCTAAAGCTCTTTGGGAACTGCTTGCACAGCCCCACAGACCTGGGGGCTGCGGGCTTTCCTGCTGTCTTTAGCCTCGACACCACCCTTTCCCTCTTGGCGCCGCGCCAGGCACAAAAATGGCCGTACGGCTGGAGATGGGTCCCCCGTCCGAAGAGCCAGCAGGGAAAATTATGCCTTGTTCTAAAGCTCTTTGGGAACCGCTTGCGTAGCCGCACAGACCTGGGGGCTGCGGGCTTTCCTGCTGCCTTCAGCCTCGACACCACCCTTTCCCGCTTGGCGCCCTATCAAGCACAAAAATGGCCTATGGCTGGAGATGGGTCCCATGCCCAAAGAGCCAGCAGGGAAAACTATGCCTTGTTCTAAAGCTCTTTGGGAACCGCTTGCGTAGCCCCACACACGTGGGGGCTGCGGGCTTTCCTGCTGCCTTCAGCCTCAAAACCACCCTTTCCCACTTGGCCCCCGGCCAGGCACAAAAATGGCCATACGGCTGGAGATGGGTCCCCCGCCCAAAGAGCCAGCAGGGAAAATTATGCCTTGTTCTAAAGCTCTTTGGGAACCGCTTGCGTAGCCCCACAGACCTGGGGGCTGCGGGCTTTCCTGCTGCCTTTAGCCTCGACACCACCCTTTCCCTCTTGGCGCCGCGCCAGGCACAAAAATGGCCGTACGGCTGGAGATGGGTCCCCCGCCCAAAGAGCCAGCAGGGAAAACTATGCCTTGTTCTAAAGCTCTTTGGGAACCGCTTGCGTAGCCGCACAGACCTGGGGGCTGCGGGCTTTCCTGCTGCCTTCAGCCTCAAAGCCACCCTTTCCCACTTTGCGCCGGGCCAGGCACAAAAATGGCCATACGGCTGGAGATGGGTCCCCCGCCCAAAGAGCCAGCAGGGAAAACTATGCCTTGTTCTAAAGCTCTTTGGGAACCGCTTGCGTAGCCCCACAGACCTGGGGGCTGCAGGCTTTCCTGCTGCCTTCAGCCTCAAAACCACCCTTTCCCACTACGCAACACGCCAGGCATAAAAATAGCCATACGACTGGAGATGGGTCCCCCGCCCAAAGAGCCAGCAGGGAAAACTATGCCTTGTTCTAAAGCTCTTTGGGAACCGCTTGCGTAGCCCCACAGACCTTGGGGCTGCGGGCTTTCCTGCTGCCTTCAGCCTCGACAGCACCCTTTCCCACTTGGCTTCGCGCCAGGCACAAAAATGGCCTATGGCTGGAGATGGGTCCCATGCCCTAAGAGCCAGCTGGGAAAACTATGCCTTGTTCTAAAGCTCTTTGGGAACCCCTTGCGTAGCACCACAGACCTGGGGGCTGCAGGCTTTGCTCCTGCCTTCAGCCTCAAAGCCACCCTTTCCCACCTGGCGCCGCACCAGGCTCAAAAATGGCCATACGGCTGGAGATGGGTCCCCCGCCCAGAGAGCCAGCAGCGAAAACTATGCCTTGTTCTAAAGCTCTTTGGGAACCGCTTGCGTAGCCCCACAGACCTGGGGGCTGCGGGCTTTCCTGCTGTCTTCAGCCTCAAAACAACCCTTTCCCACTTGGCGCCCTATCAAGCACAAAAATGGCCTATGGCTGGAGATGGGTCCCCCGCCCAAAGAGCCAGCAGGGAAAACTATGCCTTGTTCTAAAGCTCTTTGGGAACCGCTTGCGTAGCCCCACAGACCTGGGGGCTGCGGGCTTTGCTGCTGCCTTCAGCCTCAAAACCACCCTTTCCCACTTGGCCCCCGGCCAGGCACAAAAATGGCCATACGGCTGGAGATGGGTCCCCCGCCCAAAGAGCCAGCAGGGAAAACTATGCCTTGTTCTAAAGCTCTTTGGGAACCGCTTGCGTAGCCCCACAGACCTGGGGGCTGCGGGCTTTGCTGCTGCCTTCAGCCTCAAAACCACCCTTTCCCACTTGGCGCTGCGCCAGGCACAAAAATGGCCATACGGCTGGAGATGGGTCCCCCGCCCAAAGAGCCAGCAGGGAAAATTATGCCTTGTTCTAAAGCTCTTTGGGAACCGCTTGCGTAGCCCCACAGACCTGGGGGCTGCGGGCTTTCCTGCTGCCTTTAGCCTCGACACAACCCTTTCCCACTTGGCGCCGCGCCAGGCTCAAAAATGGCCATACGGCTGGAGATGGGTCCCATGCCCAAAGAGCCAGCAGGGAAAACTATGCCTTGTTCTAAAGCTCTTTGGGAACCGCTTGCGTAGCCCCACAGACCTGGGGGCTGCGGGTTTTCCTGCTGCCTTCAAGCCTCAAAGCCACCCTTTCCCACTGGGCGCCGGGCCAGGCACAAAAATGGCCTATGGCTGGAGATGGGTCCCCCGAACAAAGAGCCAGCAGGGAAAACTATGCCTTGTTCTAAAGCTCTTTGGGAACTGCTTGCGTAGCTCCACAGACCTGGGGGCTGCGGGCTTTCCTGCTGCCTTTAGCCTCGACACCACCCTTTCCCTCTTGGCGCCGCGCCAGGCACAAAAATGGCCGTACGGCTGGAGATGGGTTCCCCGTCCGAAGAGCCAGCTGGGAAAACTATGCCTTGTTCTAAAGCTCTTTGGGAACCGCTTGCGTAGCACCACAGACCTGGGGGCTGCAGGCTTTGCTCCTGCCTTCAGCCTCAAAGCCACCCTTTCCCACCTGGCGCCGCACCAGGCTCAAAAATGGCCATACGGCTGGAGATGGGTCCCCCGCCCAGAGAGCCAGCAGCGAAAACTATGCCTTGTTCTAAAGCTCTTTGGGAACCGCTTGCGTAGCCCCACAGACCTGGGGGCTGCGGGCTTTCCTGCTGTCTTCAGCCTCAAAGCAACCCTTTCCCACTTGGCGCCCTATCAAGCACAAAAATGGCCTATGGCTGGAGATGGGTCCCATGCCCAAAGAGCCAGCAGGGAAAACTATGCCTTGTTCTAAAGCTCTTTGGGAACCGCTTGCGTAGCCCCACACACCTGGGGGCTGCGGGCTTTCCTGCTGCCTTCAGCCTCAAAACCACCCTTTCCCACTTGGCCCCCGGCCAGGCACAAATATGGCCATACGGCTGGAGATGGGTCCCCCGCCCAAAGAGCCAGCAGGGAAAACTATGCCTTGTTCTAAAGCTCTTTGGGAACCGCTTGCGTAGCCCCACACACCTGGGGGCTGCGGGCTTTGCTGCTGCCTTCAGCCTCAAAACCACCCTTTCCCACTTGGCGCTGCGCCAGGCACAAAAATGGCCATACGGCTGGAGATGGGTCCCCCGCCCAAAGAGCCAGCAGGGAAAATTATGCCTTGTTCTAAAGCTCTTTGGGAACCGCTTGCGTAGCCCCACAGACCTGGGGGCTGCGGGCTTTCCTGCTGCCTTTAGCCTCGACACAACCCTTTCCCACTTGGCGCCGCGCCAGGCTCAAAAATGGCCATACGGCTGGAGATGGGTCCCATGCCCAAAGAGCCAGCAGGGAAAACTATGCCTTGTTCTAAAGCTCTTTGGGAACCGCTTGCGTAGCCCCACAGACCTGGGGGCTGCGGGCTTTCCTGCTGCCTTCAAGCCTCAAAGCCACCCTTTCCCACTGGGCGCCGGGCCAGGCACAAAAATGGCCTATGGCTGGAGATGGGTCCCCCGAACAAAGAGCCAGCAGGGAAAACTATGCCTTGTTCTAAAGCTCTTTGGGAACTGCTTGCACAGCCCCACAGACCTGGGGGCTGCAGGCTTTCCTGCTGCCTTCAGCCTCAAAGCCACCCTTTCCCACTTGGCGCCCTATCAAGCACAAAAATGGCCTATGGCTGGAGATGGGTCCCAGACCCAAAGAGCCAGCAGGGAAAACTATGCCTTGTTCTAAAGCTCTTTGGGAACCGCTTGCGTAGCCCCACACACCTGGGGGCTGCGGGCTTTCCTGCTGCCTTCAGCCTCGACAGCACCCTTTCCCACTTGGCGCCGCGCCAGGCACAAAAATGGCCATACGGCTGGAGATGGGTCCCCCGCCCAAAGAGCCAGCAGGGAAAACTATGCCTTGTTCTAAAGCTCTTTGCGAACCGCTTGCGTAGCCCCACAGACCTGGGGGCTGCGTGCTTTCCTGCTGCCTTCACCCTCAAAACCACCCTTTCCCACTTGGCACTGCTCCAGGCTCAAAAATGGCCATACGGCTGCAGATGGGTCCCCCGCCCAGAGAGCCAGCAGGGAAAACTATGCCTTGTTCTAAAGCTCTTTGGGAACCGCTTGCGTAGCCCCACAGACCTGGGGGCTGCGGGCTTTGCTGCTGCCTTCAGCCTCAAAGCCACCCTTTCCCACTTGGCGCCGGGCCAGGCACAAAAATGGCCATACGGCTGGAGATGGGTCCCCCGCCCAAAGAGCCAGCAGGGAAAACTATGCCTTGTTCTAAAGCTCTTTGGGAACCGCTTGCTTGGCCCCACAAACTTGGGGACTGCAGTCTTTGCTGCTGCCTTCAGCCTCAACACCACCCTTTCCCACTACGCACCGCGCCAGGCACAAAAATGGCCATACGGCTGGAGATGGGTCCCCTGCCAAAAGAGCCAGCAGGGAAAACTATGCCTTGTTCTAAAGCTCTTTGGGAACCGCTTGCGTAGCCCCACAGACCTGGGGGCTGCGGGCTTTCCTGCTGCCTTCAGATTCAAAGCCACCCTTTCCCTCTTGGGGCTTCGCCAGGCACAAAAATGGCCATACGGCTGGAGATGGGTCCCCCGCCCAAAGAGCGAGCAGGGAAAACTATGCCTTGTTCTAAAGCTCTTTGGGAACCGCTTGCGTAGCCCCACAGACCTGGGGGCTGCGGGCTTTCCTGCTGCCTTCAGGCTCGACACCACCCTTTCCCACTTGGCGCTGCGCCAGGCTCAAAAATGGCCATACGGCTGGAGATGGGTCCCCCGCCCAAAGAGCCAGCAGGGAAAACTATGCCTTGTTCTAAAGCTCTTTGGGAACCGCTTGCGTAGCCCCACAGACCTGGGGGCTGCGGGCTTTGCTGCTGCCTTCAGCCTCAAAGCCACCCTTTCCCACTTGGCGCCGCGCCAGGCACAAAAATGGCCTATGGCTGGAGATGGGTCCCATGCCCAAAGAGCCAGCAGGGAAAACTATGCCTTGTTCTAAAGCTCTTTGGGAACCGCTTGCTTGGCCCCACAGACGTGGGGGCTGCGGGCTTTCCTGCTGCCTTCAGCCTCGACACCACCCTTTCCCACTTGGCACTGCTCCAGGCTCAAAAATGGCCATATGGCTGGAGATGGGTCCCCCGCCCAAAGAGCCAGCAGGGAAAACTATGCCTTGTTCTAAAGCTCTTTGGGAACCGCTTGCTTGGCCCCACAGACGTGGGGGCTGCGGGCTTTCCTGCTGCCTTCAGCCTCAAAACCACCCTATGCCACTACGCACCGCGCCAGGCACAAAAATAGCCATACGTCTGGAGATGGGTCCCCCACCCAAAGAGCCAGCAGGGAAAACTATGCCTTGTTCTAAAGCTCTTTGGGAACCGCTTGCATAGCCCCACAGACCTGGGGGCTGCGGGCTTTCCTGCTGCCTTCAGCCTCGACACCACCCTTTCCCACTTGGCGCCGCGCCAGGCACAAAAATGGCCATACGGCTGGAGATGGGTCCCCCGCCCAAAGAGCCAGCAGGGAAAACTATGCCTTGTTCTAAAGCTCTTTGGGAACCGCTTGCATAGCCCCACAGACCTGGGAGCTGCAGGCTTTCCTACTGCCTTCAGCCTCGACACCACCCTTTCCCACTTGGCGCCGCGCCAGGCTCAAAAATGGCCATACGGCTGGAGATGTGTCCCCTGTCAAAAGAGCCAACAGGGAAAACTATGCCTTGTTCTAAAGCTCTTTGGGAACCACTTGCGTAGCCCCACAGACCTGGGGGCTGCGGGCTTTCCTGCTGCCTTCAGCCTCGACACCACCCTTTCCCACTTGGCGCCGCGCCAGGCACAAAAATGGCCATACGGCTGGAGATGGGTCCCCCGCCCAAAGAACAAGCAGGGAAAACTATGCCTTGTTCTAAAGCTCTTTGGGAACCGCTTGCGTAGCCCCACAGACCTGGGGGCTGCGGGCTTTCCTGCTGCCTTCAGGCTCGACACCACCCTTTCCCACTTGGCGCCGCGCCAGGCACAAAAATGGCCATACGGCTGGAGATGGGTCCCCCGCCCAAAGAGCCAGCAGGGAAAAATATGCCTTGTTCTAAAGCTCTTTGGGAACCGCTTGCATAGCCCCACAGACCTGGGGGCTGCAGGCTTTCCTGCTGCCATCAGCCTCGACAGCACCCTTTCCAACTTGGCGCCGCGCCAGGCACAAAAATGGCCTATGGCTGGAGATGGGTCCCATGCCCAAAGAGCCATCAGGGAAAACTATGCCTTGTTCTAAAGCTCTTTGGGAACCGCTTGCGTAGCCGCACAGACCTTGGGGCTGCGGGCTTTCCTGCTGCCTTCAGACTCGACACCACCCTTTCCCACTTGGCGCCGCGCCAGGCTCAAAAATGGCCATACGGCTGGAGATGGGTCCCCCGCCCAAAGAGCCAGCAGGGAAAACTATGCCTTGTTCTAAAGCTCTTTGGGAACCGCTTGCGTAGCCGCACAGACCTGGGGGCTGCGGGCTTTCCTGCTGCCTTCAGACTCGACACCACCCTTTCCGACTTGGCGCCGCGCCAGGCACAAAAATGGCCATACGGCTGGAGATGGGTCCCCCGCCCTAAGAGCCAGCAGGGAAAACTATGCCTTGTTCTAAAGCTCTTTGGGAACCGCTTTCGTAGCCCCACAGACCTGGGGGCTGCAGGCTTTCCTGCTGCCTTCAGCCTCGACAGCACCCTTTCCCACTTGGCGCCGCATCAGGCACAAAAATGGCCTATGGCTGGAGATGGGTCCCATGCCCAAAGAGCCAGCAGGGAAAACTATGCCTTGTTCTAAAGCTCTTTGGGAACCGCTTGCGTAGCCCCACAGACCTGGGGGCTGCCGGCTTTGCTGCTGCCTTCAGCCTCGACACCACCCTTTCCCACTTGGCGCCGCGCCAGGCACAAAAATGGCCATATGGCTGGAGATGGGTCCCCCGCCCAAAGAGCCAGCAGGGAAAACTATGCCTTGTTCTAAAGCTCTTTGGGAACCGCTTGCATAGCCCCTCAGACCTGGGGGCTGCGGGCTTTCCTACTGCCTTCAGCCTCGACACCACCCTTTCCCACTTGGCGCCGCGCCAGGCTCAAAAATGGCCATACGGCTGGAGATGTGTCCCCTGTCAAAAGAGCCAAGAGGGAAAACTATGCCTTGTTCTAAAGCTCTTTGGGAACCACGTGCGTAGCCCCACAGACGTGGGGGCTGCGGGCTTTCCTGCTGCCTTCAGCCTCGACACCACCCTTTCCCACTTGGCGCCACGCCAGGCACAAAAATGGCCATACGGCTGGAGATGGGTCCCCCGCCCAAAGAACAAGCAGGGAAAACTATGCCTTGTTCTAAAGCTCTTTGGGAACCGCTTGCGTAGCCCCACAGACCTGGGGGATGCGGGCTTTCCTGCTGCCTTCAGGCTCGACACCACCCTTTCCCACTTGGCGCCGCATCAGGCACAAAAATGGCCTATGGCTGGAGATGGGTCCCCCGCCCAAAGAGCCAGCAGGGAAAACTATGCCTTGTTCTAAAGCTCTTTGGGAACCGCTTGCGTAGCCCCACAGACCTGGGGGCTGCCGGCTTTGCTGCTGCCTTCAGCCTCGACACCACCCTTTCCCACTTGGCGCCGCGCCAGGCACAAAAATGGCCATATGGCTGGAGATGGGTCCCCCGCCCAAAGAGCCAGCAGGGAAAACTATGCCTTGTTCTAAATCTCTTTGGGAACCGCTTGCATAGCCCCACAGACCTGGGGGCTGCGGGCTTTCCTACTGCCTTCAGCCTCGACACCACCCTTTCCCACTTGGCGCCGTGCCAGGCTCAAAAATGGCCATACGGCTGGAGATGTGTCCCCTGTCAAAAGAGCCAACAGGGAAAACTATGCCTTGTTCTAAAGCTCTTTGGGAACCACTTGCGTAGCCCCACAGACCTGGGGGCTGCGGGCTTTCCTGCTGCCTTCAGCCTCGACACCACCCTTTCCCACTTGGCGCCGCGCCAGGCACAAAAATGGCCATACGGCTGGAGATGGGTCCCCCGCCCAAAGAACAAGCAGGGAAAACTATGCCTTGTTCTAAAGCTCTTTGGGAACCGCTTGCGTAGCCCCACAGACCTGGGGGATGCGGGCTTTCCTGCTGCCTTCAGGCTCGACACCACCCTTTCCCACTTGGCGCCGCGCCAGGCACAAAAATGGCCATACGGCTGGAGATGGGTCCCCCGCCCAAAGAGCCAGCAGGGAAAACTATGCCTTGTTCTAAAGCTCTTTGGGAACCGCTTGCATAGCCCCACAGACCTGGGGGCTGCAGGCTTTCCTGCTGCCATCAGCCTCGACAGCACCCTTTCCCACTTGGCGCCGCGCCAGGCACAAAAATGGCCTATGGCTGGAGATGGGTCCCATGCCCAAAGAGCCAGCAGGGAAAACTATGCCTTGTTCTAAAGCTCTTTGGGAACCGCTTGCGTAGCCGCACAGACCTGGGGGCTGCGGGCTTTCCTGCTGCATTCAGACTCGACACCACCCTTTTCGACTTGGCGCCGCGCCAGGCTCAAAAATGGCCTATGGCTGGAGATGGGTCCCATGCCCAAAGAGCCATCAGGGAAAACTATGCCTTGTTCTAAAGCTCTTTGGGAACCGCTTGCGTAGCCGCACAGACCTGGGGGCTGCGGGCTTTCCTGCTGCATTCAGACTCGACACCACCCTTTTCGACTTGGCGCCGCGCCAGGCTCAAAAATGTCCATACGGCTGGAGATGGGTCCCATGCCCAAAGAGCCAGCAGGGAAAAATATGCCTTGTTCTAAAGGTCTTTGGGAACCACGTGCGTAGCCCCACAGACCTGGGGGCTGTGGGCTTTCCTGCTGCCTTCAGCCTCGACACCACCCTTTCCCACTTGGCGCCGCGCCAGGCACAAAAATGGCCATACGGCTGGAGATGGGTCCCCCGCCCAAAGAGCCAGCAGGGAAAACTATGGCTTGTTCTAAAGCTCTTTGGGAACCGCTTGCGTAGCCCCACAGACCTGGGGGCTGTGGGCTTTCCTGCTGCCTTCAGCCTCGACACCACCCTTTCCCACTTGGCGCCGCGCCAGGCACAAAAATGGCCATACGGCTGGAGATGGGTCCCCCGCCCAAAGAGCCATCAGGGAAAACTATGCCTTGTTCTATAGCTCTTTGGGAACCGCTTGCATAGCCCCACAGACCTGGGGGCTGCAGGCTTTCCTGCTGCCTTCAGGCTAAAAGCCACCCTTTCCCACTTGGCGCCCCGTCAGGCACAAAAATGGCCTATGGCTGGAGATGGGTCCCATGCCCAAAGAGCCAGCAGGGAAAACTATGCCTTGTTCTAAAGCTCTTTGGGAACCGCTTGCGTAGCCCCACAGACCTGGGGGCTGCAGGCTTTGCTGCTGCCTTCAGCCTCGACACCACCCTTTCCCACTTGGCGCCGCGCCAGGCACAAAAATTGCCAATGGCTGGAGATGGGTCCCCCGCCCAGAGAGCCAGGAGGGAAAACTATGCCTTGTTCTAAAGCTCTTTGGGAACCGCTTGCGTAGCCCCACAGACCTGGGGGCTGCGGGCTGTCTTGCTGCCTTCAGCCTCAAAGCCACCCTTTCCCACTTGGCGCCGCGCCAGGCACAAAAATGGCCTATGGCTGGAGATGGGTCCCGCGCCCAAAGAAGAAGCAGGGAAAACTATGGCTTGTTCTAAAGCTCTTTGGGAACCGCTTGCGTAGCCCCACAGACCTGGGGGCTGCCGGCTTTCCTGCTGTCTTCACCCTCAAAAACACACTTTCCCACTTGGCGCCGCGCCAGGCAGAAAAATGGCCATACGGCTGGAGATCGGTCCCGCGCCCAAAGAAGAAGCAGGGAAAACTATGCCTTGTTCTAAGGCTCTTTGGGAACTGCTTGCGTAGCCCCACAGACCTGGGGGCTGCAGGCTTTCCTGCTGCCTTCAGCCTCGACACCACCCTTTCCCACTTGGCGCCGCATCAGGCACAAAAATAGCCTATGGCTGGAGATGGGTCCCATGCCCAAAGAGCCAGCAAGGAAAATTATGCCTTGTTCTAAAGCTCTTTGGGAACCGCTTGCGTAGCCCCACAGACCTGGGGGCTGTGGGCTTTCCTGCTGCCTTCAGCCTCAAAGCCACCCTTTCCCACTTGGCGCCACGCCAGGCACAAAAATGGCCATACGGCTGGAGATGGGTCCCCCGCCCAAAGAACAAGCAGGGAAAACTATGCCTTGTTCTAAAGCTCTTTGGGAACCGCTTGCGTAGCCCCACAGACCTGGGGGCTGCGGGCTTTCCTGCTGCCTTCAGCCTCGACACCACCCTTTCCCACTTGGCGCCACGCCAGGCACAAAAATGGCCATACGGCTGGAGATGGGTCCCCCGCCCAAAGAGCCGGCAGGGAAAACTATGCCTTGTTCTAAAGCTCTTTGGGAACCGCTTGCATAGCCCCACAGACCTGGGGGCTACAGGCTTTCCTGCTGTCTTCAGCCTCGACACCACCCTTTCCCACTTGGCGCCGCGCCAGGCACAAAAATGGCCTATGGGTGGAGATGGGTCCCCCGCCCAAAGAGCCAGCAGGGAAAACTATGCCTTGTTCTAAAGCTCTTTGGGAACCGCTTGCGTAGCCCCACAGGCCTGGGGGCTGCGGGCTTTCCTGCTGCCTTCAGACTCGACACCACCCTTTCCGACTTGGCGCCGCGCCAGGCTCAAAAATGGCCATACGGCTGGAGATGGGTCCCCCGCCCAAAGAGCCAGCAGGGAAAACTATGCCTTGTTCTAAAGCTCTTTGGGAACCGCTTTCGTAGCCCCACAGACCTGGGGGCTGCAGGCTTTCCTGCTGCCTTCATCCTCGACAGCACCCTTTCCCACTTGGCGCCGCATCAGGCACAAAAATGGCCTATGGCTGGAGATGGGTCCCATGCCCAAAGAGCCATCAGGGAAAACTATGCCTTGTTCTAAAGCTCTTTGGGAACCGCTTGCGTAGCCCCACAGACCTGGGGGCTGCGGGCTTTGCTGCTGCCTTCAGCCTCGACACCACCCTTTCCCACTTGGCGCCGCGCCAGGCACAAAAATGGCCATACGGCTGGAGATGGGTCCCCCGCCCAAAGAGCCAGCAGGGAAAACTATGCCTTGTTCTAAAACTCTTTGGGAACCTCTTGCATAGCCCCACAGACCTGGGGGCTGTGGGCTTTCCTGCTGCCTTCAGCCTCGACACCACCCTTTCCCACTTGGCGCCGCGCCAGGCACAAAAATGGCCTATGGCTGGAGATGGGTCCCATGCCCAAAGAGCCAGCAGGGAAAACTATGCCTTGTTCTAAAGCTCTTTGGGAACCGCTTGCGTAGCCCCACAGACCTGGGGGCTGCAGGCTTTGCTGCTGCCTTCAGCCTCGACACCACCCTTTCCCACTTGGCGCCGCGCCAGGTACAAAAATGGCCTGTGGCTGGAGATGGGTCCCATGCCCAAAGAGCCATCAGGGAAAACTAGGCCTTGTTCTAAAGCTCTTTGGGAACCGCTTCCATAGCCCCACAGACCTGGGGGCTGCAGGCTTTCCTGCTGCCTTCAGCCTCGACAGCACCCTTTCCCACTTGGCGCCGCATCAGGCACAAAAATGGCCTATGGCTGGAGATGGGTCCCATGCCCAAAGAGCCAGCAAGGAAAACTATGCCTTGTTCTAAAGCTCTTTGGGAACCGCTTGCGTAGCCCCACAGACCTGGGGGCTGCAGGCTTTGCTGCTGCCTTCAGCCTCAAAGCCACCCTTTCCCACTTGGCGCCGCGCCAGGCACAAAAATGGCCTGTGGCTGGAGATGGGTCCCATGCCCAAAGAGCCAGCAAGGAAAATTATGCCTTGTTCTAAAGGTCTTTGGGAACCGCTTGCGTAGCCCCACAGACCTGGGGGCTGTGGGCTTTCCTGCTGCCTTCAGCCTCAAAGCCACCCTTTCCCACTTGGCGCCACGCCAGGCACAAAAATGGCCATACGGCTGGAGATGGGTCCCCCGCCCAAAGAACAAGCAGGGAAAACTATGCCTTGTTCTAAAGCTCTTTGGGAACCGCTTGCGTAGCCCCACAGACCTGGGGGCTGCGGGCTTTCCTGCTGCCTTCAGCCTCGACACCACCCTTTCCCACTTGGCACCACGCCAGGCACAAAAATGGCCATACGGCTGGAGATGGGTCCCCCGCCCAAAGAACAAGCAGGGAAAACTATGCCTTGTTCTAAAGCTCTTTGGGAACCGCTTGCGTAGCCCCACAGACCTGGGGGCTGCGGGCTTTCCTGCTGCCTTCAGCCTCGACACCACCCTTTCCCACTTGGCGCCACGCCAGGCACAAAAATGGCCATACGGCTGGAGATGGGTCCCCCGCCCAAAGAGCCGGCAGGGAAAACTATGCCTTGTTCTAAAGCTCTTTGGGAACCGCTTGCATAGCCCCACAGACCTGGGGGCTACAGGCTTTCCTGCTGTCTTCAGCCTCGACACCACCCTTTCCCACTTGGCGCCGCGCCAGGCACAAAAATGGCCTATGGGTGGAGATGGGTCCCCCGCCCAAAGAGCCAGCAGGGAAAACTATGCCTTGTTCTAAAGCTCTTTGGGAACCGCTTGCGTAGCCCCACAGGCCTGGGGGCTGCGGGCTTTCCTGCTGCCTTCAGACTCGACACCACCCTTTCCGACTTGGCGCCGCGCCAGGCTCAAAAATGGCCATACGGCTGGAGATGGGTCCCCCGCCCAAAGAGCCAGCAGGGAAAACTATGCCTTGTTCTAAAGCTCTTTGGGAACCGCTTTCGTAGCCCCACAGACCTGGGGGCTGCAGGCTTTCCTGCTGCCTTCATCCTCGACAGCACCCTTTCCCACTTGGCGCCGCATCAGGCACAAAAATGGCCTATGGCTGGAGATGGGTCCCATGCCCAAAGAGCCATCAGGGAAAACTATGCCTTGTTCTAAAGCTCTTTGGGAACCGCTTGCGTAGCCCCACAGACCTGGGGGCTGCGGGCTTTGCTGCTGCCTTCAGCCTCGACACCACCCTTTCCCACTTGGCGCCGCGCCAGGCACAAAAATGGCCATACGGCTGGAGATGGGTCCCCCGCCCAAAGAGCCAGCAGGGAAAACTATGCCTTGTTCTAAAACTCTTTGGGAACCTCTTGCATAGCCCCACAGACCTGGGGGCTGTGGGCTTTCCTGCTGCCTTCAGCCTCGACACCACCCTTTCCCACTTGGCGCCGCGCCAGGCACAAAAATGGCCTATGGCTGGAGATGGGTCCCATGCCCAAAGAGCCAGCAGGGAAAACTATGCCTTGTTCTAAAGCTCTTTGGGAACCGCTTGCGTAGCCCCACAGACCTGGGGGCTGCAGGCTTTGCTGCTGCCTTCAGCCTCGACACCACCCTTTCCCACTTGGCGCCGCGCCAGGTACAAAAATGGCCTGTGGCTGGAGATGGGTCCCATGCCCAAAGAGCCATCAGGGAAAACTAGGCCTTGTTCTAAAGCTCTTTGGGAACCGCTTCCATAGCCCCACAGACCTGGGGGCTGCAGGCTTTCCTGCTGCCTTCAGCCTCGACAGCACCCTTTCCCACTTGGCGCCGCATCAGGCACAAAAATGGCCTATGGCTGGAGATGGGTCCCATGCCCAAAGAGCCAGCAAGGAAAACTATGCCTTGTTCTAAAGCTCTTTGGGAACCGCTTGCGTAGCCCCACAGACCTGGGGGCTGCAGGCTTTGCTGCTGCCTTCAGCCTCAAAGCCACCCTTTCCCACTTGGCGCCGCGCCAGGCACAAAAATGGCCTGTGGCTGGAGATGGGTCCCATGCCCAAAGAGCCAGCAAGGAAAATTATGCCTTGTTCTAAAGGTCTTTGGGAACCGCTTGCGTAGCCCCACAGACCTGGGGGCTGTGGGCTTTCCTGCTGCCTTCAGCCTCAAAGCCACCCTTTCCCACTTGGCGCCACGCCAGGCACAAAAATGGCCATACGGCTGGAGATGGGTCCCCCGCCCAAAGAACAAGCAGGGAAAACTATGCCTTGTTCTAAAGCTCTTTGGGAACCGCTTGCGTAGCCCCACAGACCTGGGGGCTGCGGGCTTTCCTGCTGCCTTCAGCCTCGACACCACCCTTTCCCACTTGGCACCACGCCAGGCACAAAAATGGCCATACGGCTGGAGATGGGTCCCCCGCCCAAAGAGCCGGCAGGGAAAACTATGCCTTGTTCTAAAGCTCTTTGGGAACCGCTTGCATAGCCCCACAGACCTGGGGGCTACAGGCTTTCCTGCTCTCTTCAGCCTCGACAACACCCTTTCCCACTTGGCGCCGCGCCAGGCACAAAAATGGCCATACGGCTGGAGATGGGTCCCCCGCCCAAAGAGCCAGCAGGGAAAACTATGCCTTGTTCTAAAGCTCTTTGGGAACCGCTTGCGTAGCCCCACAGACCTGGGGGATGCGGGCTTTCCTGCTGCCTTCAGGCTCGACACCACCCTTTCCCACTTGGCGCCGCGCCAGGCACAAAAATGGCCATACGGCTGGAGATGGGTCCCCCGCCCAAAGAGCCAGCAGGGAAAACTATGCCTTGTTCTAAAGCTCTTTGGGAACCGCTTGCATAGCCCCACAGACCTGGGGGCTGCAGGCTTTCCTGCTGCCATCAGCCTCGACAGCACCCTTTCCCACTTGGCGCCGCGCCAGGCACAAAAATGGCCTATGGCTGGAGATGGGTCCCATGCCCAAAGAGCCAGCAGGGAAAACTATGCCTTGTTCTAAAGCTCTTTGGGAACCGCTTGCGTAGCCCCACAGACCTGGGGGCTGCGGGCTTTCCTGCTGCATTCAGACTCGACACCACCCTTTTCGACTTGGCGCCGCGCCAGGCTCAAAAATGGCCTATGGCTGGAGATGGGTCCCATGCCCAAAGAGCCATCAGGGAAAACTATGCCTTGTTCTAAAGCTCTTTGGGAACCGCTTGCGTAGCCGCACAGACCTGGGGGCTGCGGGCTTTCCTGCTGCATTCAGACTCGACACCACCCTTTTCGACTTGGCGCCGCGCCAGGCTCAAAAATGTCCATACGGCTGGAGATGGGTCCCATGCCCAAAGAGCCAGCAGGGAAAAATATGCCTTGTTCTAAAGGTCTTTGGGAACCACGTGCGTAGCCCCACAGACCTGGGGGCTGTGGGCTTTCCTGCTGCCTTCAGCCTCGACACCACCCTTTCCCACTTGGCGCCGCGCCAGGCACAAAAATGGCCATACGGCTGGAGATGGGTCCCCCGCCCAAAGAGCCAGCAGGGAAAACTATGGCTTGTTCTAAAGCTCTTTGGGAACTGCTTGCGTAGCCCCACAGACCTGGGGGCTGCGGGCTTTCCTGCTGCATTCAGACTCGACACCACCCTTTTCGACTTGGCGCCGCGCCAGGCTCAAAAATGGCCATACGGCTGGAGATGGGTCCCATGCCCAAAGAGCCAGCAGGGAAAACTATGCCTTGTTCTAAAGCTCTTTGGGAACCGCTTGCGTAGCCCCACAGACCTGGGGGCTGTGGGCTTTCCTGCTGCCTTCAGCCTCGACACCACCCTTTCCCACTTGGCGCCGCGCCAGGCACAAAAATGGCCATACGGCTGGAGATGGGTCCCCCGCCCAAAGAGCCATCAGGGAAAACTATGCCTTGTTCTATAGCTCTTTGGGAACCGCTTGCATAGCCCCACAGACCTGGGGGCTGCAGGCTTTCCTGCTGCCTTCAGCCTCGACACCACCCTTTCCCACTTGGCGCCGCGCCAGGCACAAAAATGGCCTATGGCTGGAGATGGGTCCCATGCCCAAAGAGCCAGCAGGGAAAACTATGCCTTGTTCTAAAGCTCTTTGGGAACCGCTTGCCTAGCCCCACAGACCTGGGGGCTGCAGGCTTTGCTGCTGCCTTCAGCCTCGACACCACCCTTTCCCACTTGGCGCCGCGCCAGGCACAAAAATTGCCAATGGCTGGAGATGGGTCCCCCGCCCAGAGAGCCAGGAGGGAAAACTATGCCTTGTTCTAAAGCTCTTTGGGAACCGCTTGCGTAGCCCCACAGACCTGGGGGCTGCGGGCTGTCTTGCTGCCTTCAGCCTCAAAGCCACCCTTTCCCACTTGGCGCCGCGCCAGGCACAAAAATGGCCTATGGCTGGAGATGGGTCCCGCGCCCAAAGAAGAAGCAGGGAAAACTATGGCTTGTTCTAAAGCTCTTTGGGAACCGCTTGCGTAGCCCCACAGACCTGGGGGCTGCCGGCTTTCCTGCTGTCTTCACCCTCAAAAACACACTTTCCCACTTGGCGCCGCGCCAGGCACAAAAATGGCCTATGGGTGGAGATGGGTCCCCCGCCCAAAGAGCCAGCAGGGAAAACTATGCCTTGTTCTAAAGCTCTTTGGGAACCGCTTGCGTAGCCCCACAGACCTGGGGGCTGCGGGCTTTCCTGCTGCCTTCAGACTCGACACCACCCTTTCCGACTTGGCGCCGCGCTAGGCTCAAAAATGGCCATACGGCTGGAGATGGGTCCCCCGCCCAAAGAGCCAGCAGGGAAAACTATGCCTTGTTCTAAAGCTCTTTGGGAACCGCTTTCGTAGCCCCACAGACCTGGGGGCTGCAGGCTTTCCTGCTGCCTTCATCCTCGACAGCACCCTTTCCCACTTGGCGCCGCATCAGGCACAAAAATGGCCTATGGCTGGAGATGGGTCCCATGCCCAAAGAGCCATCAGGGAAAACTATGCCTTGTTCTAAAGCTCTTTGGGAACCGCTTGCGTAGCCCCACAGACCTGGGGGCTGCGGGCTTTGCTGCTGCCTTCAGCCTCGACACCACCCTTTCCCACTTGGCGCCGCGCCAGGCACAAAAATGGCCATACGGCTGGAGATGGGTCCCCCGCCCAAAGAGCCAGCAGGGAAAACTATGCCTTGTTCTAAAACTCTTTGGGAACCTCTTGCATAGCCCCACAGACCTGGGGGCTGTGGGCTTTCCTGCTGCCTTCAGCCTCGACACCACCCTTTCCCACTTGGCGCCGCGCCAGGCACAAAAATGGCCTATGGCTGGAGATGGGTCCCATGCCCAAAGAGCCAGCAGGGAAAACTATGCCTTGTTCTAAAGCTCTTTGGGAACCGCTTGCGTAGCCCCACAGACCTGGGGGCTGCAGGCTTTGCTGCTGCCTTCAGCCTTGACACCACCCTTTCCCACTTGGCGCCGCGCCAGGTACAAAAATGGCCTGTGGCTGGAGATGGGTCCCATGCCCAAAGAGCCATCAGGGAAAACTATGCCTTGTTCTAAAGCTCTTTGGGAACCGCTTGCGTAGCCGCACAGACCTGGGGGCTGCGGGCTTTCCTGCTGCATTCAGACTCGACACCACCCTTTTCGACTTGGCGCCGCGCCAGGCTCAAAAATGTCCATACGGCTGGAGATGGGTCCCATGCCCAAAGAGCCAGCAGGGAAAAATATGCCTTGTTCTAAAGGTCTTTGGGAACCACGTGCGTAGCCCCACAGACCTGGGGGCTGTGGGCTTTCCTGCTGCCTTCAGCCTCGACACCACCCTTTCCCACTTGGCGCCGCGCCAGGCACAAAAATGGCCATACGGCTGGAGATGGGTCCCCCGCCCAAAGAGCCAGCAGGGAAAACTATGGCTTGTTCTAAAGCTCTTTGGGAACCGCTTGCGTAGCCCCACAGACCTGGGGGCTGTGGGCTTTCCTGCTGCCTTCAGCCTCGACACCACCCTTTCCCACTTGGCGCCGCGCCAGGCACAAAAATGGCCATACGGCTGGAGATGGGTCCCCCGCCCAAAGAGCCATCAGGGAAAACTATGCCTTGTTCTATAGCTCTTTGGGAACCGCTTGCATAGCCCCACAGACCTGGGGGCTGCAGGCTTTCCTGCTGCCTTCAGGCTAAAAGCCACCCTTTCCCACTTGGCGCCCCGTCAGGCACAAAAATGGCCTATGGCTGGAGATGGGTCCCATGCCCAAAGAGCCAGCAGGGAAAACTATGCCTTGTTCTAAAGCTCTTTGGGAACCGCTTGCGTAGCCCCACAGACCTGGGGGCTGCAGGCTTTGCTGCTGCCTTCAGCCTCGACACCACCCTTTCCCACTTGGCGCCGCGCCAGGCACAAAAATTGCCAATGGCTGGAGATGGGTCCCCCGCCCAGAGAGCCAGGAGGGAAAACTATGCCTTGTTCTAAAGCTCTTTGGGAACCGCTTGCGTAGCCCCACAGACCTGGGGGCTGCGGGCTGTCTTGCTGCCTTCAGCCTCAAAGCCACCCTTTCCCACTTGGCGCCGCGCCAGGCACAAAAATGGCCTATGGCTGGAGATGGGTCCCGCGCCCAAAGAAGAAGCAGGGAAAACTATGGCTTGTTCTAAAGCTCTTTGGGAACCGCTTGCGTAGCCCCACAGACCTGGGGGCTGCCGGCTTTCCTGCTGTCTTCACCCTCAAAAACACACTTTCCCACTTGGCGCCGCGCCAGGCAGAAAAATGGCCATACGGCTGGAGATCGGTCCCGCGCCCAAAGAAGAAGCAGGGAAAACTATGCCTTGTTCTAAGGCTCTTTGGGAACTGCTTGCGTAGCCCCACAGACCTGGGGGCTGCAGGCTTTCCTGCTGCCTTCAGCCTCGACACCACCCTTTCCCACTTGGCGCCGCATCAGGCACAAAAATAGCCTATGGCTGGAGATGGGTCCCATGCCCAAAGAGCCAGCAAGGAAAATTATGCCTTGTTCTAAAGCTCTTTGGGAACCGCTTGCGTAGCCCCACAGACCTGGGGGCTGTGGGCTTTCCTGCTGCCTTCAGCCTCAAAGCCACCCTTTCCCACTTGGCGCCACGCCAGGCACAAAAATGGCCATACGGCTGGAGATGGGTCCCCCGCCCAAAGAACAAGCAGGGAAAACTATGCCTTGTTCTAAAGCTCTTTGGGAACCGCTTGCGTAGCCCCACAGACCTGGGGGCTGCGGGCTTTCCTGCTGCCTTCAGCCTCGACACCACCCTTTCCCACTTGGCGCCACGCCAGGCACAAAAATGGCCATACGGCTGGAGATGGGTCCCCCGCCCAAAGAGCCGGCAGGGAAAACTATGCCTTGTTCTAAAGCTCTTTGGGAACCGCTTGCATAGCCCCACAGACCTGGGGGCTACAGGCTTTCCTGCTGTCTTCAGCCTCGACACCACCCTTTCCCACTTGGCGCCGCGCCAGGCACAAAAATGGCCTATGGGTGGAGATGGGTCCCCCGCCCAAAGAGCCAGCAGGGAAAACTATGCCTTGTTCTAAAGCTCTTTGGGAACCGCTTGCGTAGCCCCACAGGCCTGGGGGCTGCGGGCTTTCCTGCTGCCTTCAGACTCGACACCACCCTTTCCGACTTGGCGCCGCGCCAGGCTCAAAAATGGCCATACGGCTGGAGATGGGTCCCCCGCCCAAAGAGCCAGCAGGGAAAACTATGCCTTGTTCTAAAGCTCTTTGGGAACCGCTTTCGTAGCCCCACAGACCTGGGGGCTGCAGGCTTTCCTGCTGCCTTCATCCTCGACAGCACCCTTTCCCACTTGGCGCCGCATCAGGCACAAAAATGGCCTATGGCTGGAGATGGGTCCCATGCCCAAAGAGCCATCAGGGAAAACTATGCCTTGTTCTAAAGCTCTTTGGGAACCGCTTGCGTAGCCCCACAGACCTGGGGGCTGCGGGCTTTGCTGCTGCCTTCAGCCTCGACACCACCCTTTCCCACTTGGCGCCGCGCCAGGCACAAAAATGGCCATACGGCTGGAGATGGGTCCCCCGCCCAAAGAGCCAGCAGGGAAAACTATGCCTTGTTCTAAAACTCTTTGGGAACCTCTTGCATAGCCCCACAGACCTGGGGGCTGTGGGCTTTCCTGCTGCCTTCAGCCTCGACACCACCCTTTCCCACTTGGCGCCGCGCCAGGCACAAAAATGGCCTATGGCTGGAGATGGGTCCCATGCCCAAAGAGCCAGCAGGGAAAACTATGCCTTGTTCTAAAGCTCTTTGGGAACCGCTTGCGTAGCCCCACAGACCTGGGGGCTGCAGGCTTTGCTGCTGCCTTCAGCCTCGACACCACCCTTTCCCACTTGGCGCCGCGCCAGGTACAAAAATGGCCTGTGGCTGGAGATGGGTCCCATGCCCAAAGAGCCATCAGGGAAAACTAGGCCTTGTTCTAAAGCTCTTTGGGAACCGCTTCCATAGCCCCACAGACCTGGGGGCTGCAGGCTTTCCTGCTGCCTTCAGCCTCGACAGCACCCTTTCCCACTTGGCGCCGCATCAGGCACAAAAATGGCCTATGGCTGGAGATGGGTCCCATGCCCAAAGAGCCAGCAAGGAAAACTATGCCTTGTTCTAAAGCTCTTTGGGAACCGCTTGCGTAGCCCCACAGACCTGGGGGCTGCAGGCTTTGCTGCTGCCTTCAGCCTCAAAGCCACCCTTTCCCACTTGGCGCCGCGCCAGGCACAAAAATGGCCTGTGGCTGGAGATGGGTCCCATGCCCAAAGAGCCAGCAAGGAAAATTATGCCTTGTTCTAAAGGTCTTTGGGAACCGCTTGCGTAGCCCCACAGACCTGGGGGCTGTGGGCTTTCCTGCTGCCTTCAGCCTCAAAGCCACCCTTTCCCACTTGGCGCCACGCCAGGCACAAAAATGGCCATACGGCTGGAGATGGGTCCCCCGCCCAAAGAACAAGCAGGGAAAACTATGCCTTGTTCTAAAGCTCTTTGGGAACCGCTTGCGTAGCCCCACAGACCTGGGGGCTGCGGGCTTTCCTGCTGCCTTCAGCCTCGACACCACCCTTTCCCACTTGGCACCACGCCAGGCACAAAAATGGCCATACGGCTGGAGATGGGTCCCCCGCCCAAAGAGCCGGCAGGGAAAACTATGCCTTGTTCTAAAGCTCTTTGGGAACCGCTTGCATAGCCCCACAGACCTGGGGGCTACAGGCTTTCCTGCTCTCTTCAGCCTCGACAACACCCTTTCCCACTTGGCGCCGCGCCAGGCACAAAAATGGCCATACGGCTGGAGATGGGTCCCCCGCCCAAAGAGCCAGCAGGGAAAACTATGCCTTGTTCTAAAGCTCTTTGGGAACCGCTTGCGTAGCCCCACAGACCTGGGGGATGCGGGCTTTCCTGCTGCCTTCAGGCTCGACACCACCCTTTCCCACTTGGCGCCGCGCCAGGCACAAAAATGGCCATACGGCTGGAGATGGGTCCCCCGCCCAAAGAGCCAGCAGGGAAAACTATGCCTTGTTCTAAAGCTCTTTGGGAACCGCTTGCATAGCCCCACAGACCTGGGGGCTGCAGGCTTTCCTGCTGCCATCAGCCTCGACAGCACCCTTTCCCACTTGGCGCCGCGCCAGGCACAAAAATGGCCTATGGCTGGAGATGGGTCCCATGCCCAAAGAGCCAGCAGGGAAAACTATGCCTTGTTCTAAAGCTCTTTGGGAACCGCTTGCGTAGCCCCACAGACCTGGGGGCTGCGGGCTTTCCTGCTGCATTCAGACTCGACACCACCCTTTTCGACTTGGCGCCGCGCCAGGCTCAAAAATGGCCTATGGCTGGAGATGGGTCCCATGCCCAAAGAGCCATCAGGGAAAACTATGCCTTGTTCTAAAGCTCTTTGGGAACCGCTTGCGTAGCCGCACAGACCTGGGGGCTGCGGGCTTTCCTGCTGCATTCAGACTCGACACCACCCTTTTCGACTTGGCGCCGCGCCAGGCTCAAAAATGTCCATACGGCTGGAGATGGGTCCCATGCCCAAAGAGCCAGCAGGGAAAAATATGCCTTGTTCTAAAGGTCTTTGGGAACCACGTGCGTAGCCCCACAGACCTGGGGGCTGTGGGCTTTCCTGCTGCCTTCAGCCTCGACACCACCCTTTCCCACTTGGCGCCGCGCCAGGCACAAAAATGGCCATACGGCTGGAGATGGGTCCCCCGCCCAAAGAGCCAGCAGGGAAAACTATGGCTTGTTCTAAAGCTCTTTGGGAACTGCTTGCGTAGCCCCACAGACCTGGGGGCTGCGGGCTTTCCTGCTGCATTCAGACTCGACACCACCCTTTTCGACTTGGCGCCGCGCCAGGCTCAAAAATGGCCATACGGCTGGAGATGGGTCCCATGCCCAAAGAGCCAGCAGGGAAAACTATGCCTTGTTCTAAAGCTCTTTGGGAACCGCTTGCGTAGCCCCACAGACCTGGGGGCTGTGGGCTTTCCTGCTGCCTTCAGCCTCGACACCACCCTTTCCCACTTGGCGCCGCGCCAGGCACAAAAATGGCCATACGGCTGGAGATGGGTCCCCCGCCCAAAGAGCCATCAGGGAAAACTATGCCTTGTTCTATAGCTCTTTGGGAACCGCTTGCATAGCCCCACAGACCTGGGGGCTGCAGGCTTTCCTGCTGCCTTCAGCCTCGACACCACCCTTTCCCACTTGGCGCCGCGCCAGGCACAAAAATGGCCTATGGCTGGAGATGGGTCCCATGCCCAAAGAGCCAGCAGGGAAAACTATGCCTTGTTCTAAAGCTCTTTGGGAACCGCTTGCCTAGCCCCACAGACCTGGGGGCTGCAGGCTTTGCTGCTGCCTTCAGCCTCGACACCACCCTTTCCCACTTGGCGCCGCGCCAGGCACAAAAATTGCCAATGGCTGGAGATGGGTCCCCCGCCCAGAGAGCCAGGAGGGAAAACTATGCCTTGTTCTAAAGCTCTTTGGGAACCGCTTGCGTAGCCCCACAGACCTGGGGGCTGCGGGCTGTCTTGCTGCCTTCAGCCTCAAAGCCACCCTTTCCCACTTGGCGCCGCGCCAGGCACAAAAATGGCCTATGGCTGGAGATGGGTCCCGCGCCCAAAGAAGAAGCAGGGAAAACTATGGCTTGTTCTAAAGCTCTTTGGGAACCGCTTGCGTAGCCCCACAGACCTGGGGGCTGCCGGCTTTCCTGCTGTCTTCACCCTCAAAAACACACTTTCCCACTTGGCGCCGCGCCAGGCACAAAAATGGCCTATGGGTGGAGATGGGTCCCCCGCCCAAAGAGCCAGCAGGGAAAACTATGCCTTGTTCTAAAGCTCTTTGGGAACCGCTTGCGTAGCCCCACAGACCTGGGGGCTGCGGGCTTTCCTGCTGCCTTCAGACTCGACACCACCCTTTCCGACTTGGCGCCGCGCTAGGCTCAAAAATGGCCATACGGCTGGAGATGGGTCCCCCGCCCAAAGAGCCAGCAGGGAAAACTATGCCTTGTTCTAAAGCTCTTTGGGAACCGCTTTCGTAGCCCCACAGACCTGGGGGCTGCAGGCTTTCCTGCTGCCTTCATCCTCGACAGCACCCTTTCCCACTTGGCGCCGCATCAGGCACAAAAATGGCCTATGGCTGGAGATGGGTCCCATGCCCAAAGAGCCATCAGGGAAAACTATGCCTTGTTCTAAAGCTCTTTGGGAACCGCTTGCGTAGCCCCACAGACCTGGGGGCTGCGGGCTTTGCTGCTGCCTTCAGCCTCGACACCACCCTTTCCCACTTGGCGCCGCGCCAGGCACAAAAATGGCCATACGGCTGGAGATGGGTCCCCCGCCCAAAGAGCCAGCAGGGAAAACTATGCCTTGTTCTAAAACTCTTTGGGAACCTCTTGCATAGCCCCACAGACCTGGGGGCTGTGGGCTTTCCTGCTGCCTTCAGCCTCGACACCACCCTTTCCCACTTGGCGCCGCGCCAGGCACAAAAATGGCCTATGGCTGGAGATGGGTCCCATGCCCAAAGAGCCAGCAGGGAAAACTATGCCTTGTTCTAAAGCTCTTTGGGAACCGCTTGCGTAGCCCCACAGACCTGGGGGCTGCAGGCTTTGCTGCTGCCTTCAGCCTTGACACCACCCTTTCCCACTTGGCGCCGCGCCAGGTACAAAAATGGCCTGTGGCTGGAGATGGGTCCCATGCCCAAAGAGCCATCAGGGAAAACTAGGCCTTGTTCTAAAGCTCTTTGGGAACCGCTTCCATAGCCCCACAGACCTGGGGGCTGCAGGCTTTCCTGCTGCCTTCAGCCTCGACAGCACCCTTTCCCACTTGGCGCCGCATCAGGCACAAAAATGGCCTATGGCTGGAGATGGGTCCCATGCCCAAAGAGCCAGCAAGGAAAACTATGCCTTGTTCTAAAGCTCTTTGGGAACCGCTTGCGTAGCCCCACAGACCTGGGGGCTGCAGGCTTTGCTGCTGCCTTCAGCCTCAAAGCCACCCTTTCCCACTTGGCGCCGCGCCAGGCACAAAAATGGCCTATGGCTGGAGATGGGTCCCATGCCCAAAGAGCCAGCAAGGAAAATTATGCCTTGTTCTAAAGGTCTTTGGGAACCGCTTGCGTAGCCCCACAGACCTGGGGGCTGTGGGCTTTCCTGCTGCCTTCAGCCTCAAAGCCACCCTTTCCCACTTGGCGCCACGCCAGGCACAAAAATGGCCATACGGCTGGAGATGGGTCCCCCGCCCAAAGAACAAGCAGGGAAAACTATGCCTTGTTCTAAAGCTCTTTGGGAACCGCTTGCGTAGCCCCACAGACCTGGGGGCTGCGGGCTTTCCTGCTGCCTTCAGCCTCGACACCACCCTTTCCCACTTGGCACCACGCCAGGCACAAAAATGGCCATACGGCTGGAGATGGGTCCCCCGCCCAAAGAGCCGGCAGGGAAAACTATGCCTTGTTCTAAAGCTCTTTGGGAACCGCTTGCATAGCCCCACAGACCTGGGGGCTACAGGCTTTCCTGCTCTCTTCAGCCTCGACAACACCCTTTCAAACTTGGCGCCGCGCCAGGCACAAAAATGGCCATACGGCTGGAGATGGGTCCCCCGCCCAAAGAGCCAGCAGGGAAAACTATGCCTTGTTCTAAAGCTCTTTGGGAACCGCTTGCGTAGCCCCACAGACCTGGGGGATGCGGGCTTTCCTGCTGCCTTCAGGCTCGAAACCACCCTTTCCCACTTGGCGCCGCGCCAGGCACAAAAATGGCCATACGGCTGGAGATGGGTCCCCCGCCCAAAGAGCCAGCAGGGAAAACTATGCCTTGTTCTAAAGCTCTTTGGGAACCGCTTGCATAGCCCCACAGACCTGGGGGCTGCAGGCTTTCCTGCTGCCATCAGCCTCGACAGCACCCTTTCCCACTTGGCGCCGCGCCAGGCACAAAAATGGCCTATGGCTGGAGATGGGTCCCATGCCCACAGAGCCAGCAGGGAAAACTATGCCTTGTTCTAAAGCTCTTTGGGAACCGCTTGCGTAGCCGCACAGACCTGGGGGCTGCGGGCTTTCCTGCTGCATTCAGACTCGACACCACCCTTTTCGACTTGGCGCCGCGCCAGGCTCAAAAATGGCCTATGGCTGGAGATGGGTCCCATGCCCAAAGAGCCATCAGGGAAAACTATGCCTTGTTCTAAAGCTCTTTGGGAACCGCTTGCGTAGCCGCACAGACCTGGGGGCTGCGGGCTTTCCTGCTGCATTCAGACTCGACACCACCCTTTTCGACTTGGCGCCGCGCCAGGCTCAAAAATGTCCATACGGCTGGAGATGGGTCCCATGCCCAAAGAGCCAGCAGGGAAAAATATGCCTTGTTCTAAAGGTCTTTGGGAACCACGTGCGTAGCCCCACAGACCTGGGGGCTGTGGGCTTTCCTGCTGCCTTCAGCCTCGACACCACCCTTTCCCACTTGGCGCCGCGCCAGGCACAAAAATGGCCATACGGCTGGAGATGGGTCCCCCGCCCAAAGAGCCAGCAGGGAAAACTATGGCTTGTTCTAAAGCTCTTTGGGAACCACGTGCGTAGCCCCACAGACCTGGGGGCTGCGGGCTTTCCTGCTGCATTCAGACTCGACACCACCCTTTTCGACTTGGCGCCGCGCCAGGCTCAAAAATGTCCATACGGCTGGAGATGGGTCCCATGCCCAAAGAGCCAGCAGGGAAAACTATGCCTTGTTCTAAAGCTCTTTGGGAACCGCTTGCGTAGCCCCACAGACCTGGGGGCTGTGGGCTTTCCTGCTGCCTTCAGCCTCGACACCACCCTTTCCCACTTGGCGCCGCGCCAGGCACAAAAATGGCCATACGGCTGGAGATGGGTCCCCCGCCCAAAGAGCCATCAGGGAAAACTATGCCTTGTTCTATAGCTCTTTGGGAACCGCTTGCATAGCCCCACAGACCTGGGGGCTGCAGGCTTTCCTGCTGCCTTCAGGCTAAAAGCCACCCTTTCCCACTTGGCGCCCCGTCAGGCACAAAAATGGCCTATGGCTGGAGATGGGTCCCATGCCCAAAGAGCCAGCAGGGAAAACTATGCCTTGTTCTAAAGCTCTTTGGGAACCGCTTGCGTAGCCCCACAGACCTGGGGGCTGCAGGCTTTGCTGCTGCCTTCAGCCTCGACACCACCCTTTCCCACTTGGCGCCGCGCCAGGCACAAAAATTGCCAATGGCTGGAGATGGGTCCCCCGCCCAGAGAGCCAGGAGGGAAAACTATGCCTTGTTCTAAAGCTCTTTGGGAACCGCTTGCGTAGCCCCACAGACCTGGGGGCTGCGGGCTGTCTTGCTGCCTTCAGCCTCAAAGCCACCCTTTCCCACTTGGCGCCGCGCCAGGCACAAAAATGGCCTATGGCTGGAGATGGGTCCCGCGCCCAAAGAAGAAGCAGGGAAAACTATGGCTTGTTCTAAAGCTCTTTGGGAACCGCTTGCGTAGCCCCACAGACCTGGGGGCTGCCGGCTTTCCTGCTGTCTTCACCCTCAAAAACACACTTTCCCACTTGGCGCCGCGCCAGGCAGAAAAATGGCCATACGGCTGGAGATCGGTCCCGCGCCCAAAGAAGAAGCAGGGAAAACTATGCCTTGTTCTAAGGCTCTTTGGGAACTGCTTGCGTAGCCCCACAGACCTGGGGGCTGCAGGCTTTCCTGCTGCCTTCAGCCTCGACAGCACCCTTTCCCACTTGGCGCCGCATCAGGCACAAAAATAGCCTATGGCTGGAGATGGGTCCCATGCCCAAAGAGCCAGCAAGGAAAATTATGCCTTGTTCTAAAGCTCTTTGGGAACCGCTTGCGTAGCCCCACAGACCTGGGGGCTGTGGGCTTTCCTGCTGCCTTCAGCCTCAAAGCCACCCTTTCCCACTTGGCGCCACGCCAGGCACAAAAATGGCCATACGGCTGGAGATGGGTCCCCCGCCCAAAGAACAAGCAGGGAAAACTATGCCTTGTTCTAAAGCTCTTTGGGAACCGCTTGCGTAGCCCCACAGACCTGGGGGCTGCGGGCTTTCCTGCTGCCTTCAGCCTCGACACCACCCTTTCCCACTTGGCGCCACGCCAGGCACAAAAATGGCCATACGGCTGGAGATGGGTCCCCCGCCCAAAGAGCCGGCAGGGAAAACTATGCCTTGTTCTAAAGCTCTTTGGGAACCGCTTGCATAGCCCCACAGACCTGGGGGCTACAGGCTTTCCTGCTGTCTTCAGCCTCGACACCACCCTTTCCCACTTGGCGCCGCGCCAGGCACAAAAATGGCCTATGGGTGGAGATGGGTCCCCCGCCCAAAGAGCCAGCAGGGAAAACTATGCCTTGTTCTAAAGCTCTTTGGGAACCGCTTGCGTAGCCCCACAGACCTGGGGGCTGCGGGCTTTCCTGCTGCCTTCAGACTCGACACCACCCTTTCCGACTTGGCGCCGCGCCAGGCTCAAAAATGGCCATACGGCTGGAGATGGGTCCCCCGCCCAAAGAGCCAGCAGGGAAAACTATGCCTTGTTCTAAAGCTCTTTGGGAACCGCTTTCGTAGCCCCACAGACCTGGGGGCTGCAGGCTTTCCTGCTGCCTTCATCCTCGACAGCACCCTTTCCCACTTGGCGCCGCATCAGGCACAAAAATGGCCTATGGCTGGAGATGGGTCCCATGCCCAAAGAGCCATCAGGGAAAACTATGCCTTGTTCTAAAGCTCTTTGGGAACCGCTTGCGTAGCCCCACAGACCTGGGGGCTGCGGGCTTTGCTGCTGCCTTCAGCCTCGACACCACCCTTTCCCACTTGGCGCCGCGCCAGGCACAAAAATGGCCATACGGCTGGAGATGGGTCCCCCGCCCAAAGAGCCAGCAGGGAAAACTATGCCTTGTTCTAAAACTCTTTGGGAACCTCTTGCATAGCCCCACAGACCTGGGGGCTGTGGGCTTTCCTGCTGCCTTCAGCCTCGACACCACCCTTTCCCTCTTGGCGCCGCGCCAGGCACAAAAATGGCCTATGGCTGGAGATGGGTCCCATGCCCAAAGAGCCAGCAGGGAAAACTATGCCTTGTTCTAAAGCTCTTTGGGAACCGCTTGCGTAGCCCCACAGACCTGGGGGCTGCAGGCTTTGCTGCTGCCTTCAGCCTCGACACCACCCTTTCCCACTTGGCGCCGCGCCAGGTACAAAAATGGCCTGTGGCTGGAGATGGGTCCCATGCCCAAAGAGCCATCAGGGAAAACTAGGCCTTGTTCTAAAGCTCTTTGGGAACCGCTTCCATAGCCCCACAGACCTGGGGGCTGCAGGCTTTCCTGCTGCCTTCAGCCTCGACAGCACCCTTTCCCACTTGGCGCCGCATCAGGCACAAAAATGGCCTATGGCTGGAGATGGGTCCCATGCCCAAAGAGCCAGCAAGGAAAACTATGCCTTGTTCTAAAGCTCTTTGGGAACCGCTTGCGTAGCCCCACAGACCTGGGGGCTGCAGGCTTTGCTGCTGCCTTCAGCCTCAAAGCCACCCTTTCCCACTTGGCGCCGCGCCAGGCACAAAAATGGCCTATGGCTGGAGATGGGTCCCATGCCCAAAGAGCCAGCAAGGAAAATTATGCCTTGTTCTAAAGGTCTTTGGGAACCGCTTGCGTAGCCCCACAGACCTGGGGGCTGTGGGCTTTCCTGCTGCCTTCAGCCTCAAAGCCACCCTTTCCCACTTGGCGCCACGCCAGGCACAAAAATGGCCATACGGCTGGAGATGGGTCCCCCGCCCAAAGAACAAGCAGGGAAAACTATGCCTTGTTCTAAAGCTCTTTGGGAACCGCTTGCGTAGCCCCACAGACCTGGGGGCTGCGGGCTTTCCTGCTGCCTTCAGCCTCGACACCACCCTTTCCCACTTGGCGCCGCGCCAGGCACAAAAATGGCCATACGGCTGGAGATGGGTCCCCCGCCCAAAGAGCCAGCAGGGAAAACTATGCCTTGTTCTAAAGCTCTTTGGGAACCGCTTGCGTAGCCCCACAGACCTGGGGGCTGCGGGCTTTCCTGCTGCCTTCAGACTCGACACCACCCTTTCCGACTTGGCGCCGCGCCAGGCTCAAAAATGGCCATACGGCTGGAGATGGGTCCCCCGAACAAAGAGCCAGCAGGGAAAACTATGCCTTGTTCTAAAGCTCTTTGGGAACCGCTTTCGTAGCCCCACAGACCTGGGGGCTGCAGGCTTTCCTGCTGCCTTCAGCCTCGACAGCACCCTTTCCCACTTGGCGCCGCATCAGGCACAAAAATGGCCTATGGCTGGAGATGGGTCCCATGCCCAAAGAGCCAGCAAGGAAAACTATGCCTTGTTCTAAAGGTCTTTGGGAACCGCTTGCGTAGCCCCACAGACCTGGGGGCTGCAGGCTTTGCTGCTGCCTTCAGCCTCAAAGCCACCCTTTCCCACTTGGCGTCGCGCTAGGCACAAAAATGGCCATACGGCTGGAGATGGGTCCCCCGCCCAAAGAGCCAGCAGGGAAAACTAGGCCTTGTTCTAAAGCTCTTTGGGAACCGCTTGCGTAGCCGCACAGACCTGGGGGCTGCAGGCTTTCCTGCTGCCTTCAGCCTCGACACCACCCTTTCCCACTTGGCGCCGCGCCAGGCACAAAAATGGAATATGGCTGGAGATGGGTCCCATGCCCAAAGAGCCAGCAGGGAAAATTATGCCTTGTTCTAAAGGTCTTTGGGAACCGCTTGCGTAGCCCCACAGACCTGGGGGCTGTGGGCTTTCCTGCTGCCTTCAGCCTCAAAGCCACCCTTTCCCACTTGGCGCCACGCCAGGCACAAAAATGGCCATACGGCTGGAGATGGGTCCCCCGCCCAAAGAACAAGCAGGGAAAACTATGCCTTGTTCTAAAGCTCTTTGGGAACCGCTTGCGTAGCCCCACAGACCTGGGGGCTGCGGGCTTTCCTGCTGCCTTCAGCCTCGACACCACCCTTTCCCACTTGGCGCCACGCCAGGCACAAAAATGGCCATACGGCTGGAGATGGGTCCCCCGCCCAAAGAGCCGGCAGGGAAAACTATGCCTTGTTCTAAAGCTCTTTGGGAACCGCTTGCATAGCCCCACAGACCTGGGGGCTACAGGTTTCCTGCTCTCTTCAGCCTCGACAACACCCTTTCCCACTTGGCGCCGCGCCAGGCACAAAAATGGCCTATGGCTGGAGATGGGTCCCCCGCCCAAAGAGCCAGCAGGGAAAACTATGCCTTGTTCTAAAGCTCTTTGGGAACCGCTTGCGTAGCCCCACAGACCTGGGGGCTGCGGGCTTTCCTGCTGCCTTCAGACTCGACACCACCCTTTCCGACTTGGCGCCGCGCCAGGCTCAAAAATGGCCATACGGCTGGAGATGGGTCCCCCGCCCAAAGAGCCAGCAGGGAAAACTATGCCTTGTTCTAAAGCTCTTTGGGAACCGCTTTCGTAGCCCCACAGACCTGGGGGCTGCAGGCTTTCCTGCTGCCTTCAGCCTCGACAGCACCCTTTCCCACTTGGCGCCGCATCAGGCACAAAAATGGCCTATGGCTGGAGATGGGTCCCATGCCCAAAGAGCCAGCAGGGAAAACTATGCCTTGTTCTAAAGCTCTTTGGGAACCGCTTGCGTAGCCCCACAGACCTGGGGGCTGCGGGCTTTGCTGCTGCCTTCAGCCTCGACACCACCCTTTCCCACTTGGCGCCGCGCCAGGCACAAAAATGGCCATACGGCTGGAGATGGGTCCCCCGCCCAAAGAGCCAGCAGGGAAAACTATGCCTTGTTCTAAAGCTCTTTGGGAACCGCTTGCATAGCCCCACAGACCTGGGGGCTGCGGGCTTTCCTACTGCCTTCAGCCTCGACACCACCCTTTCCCACTTGGCGCCGCGCCAGGCTCAAAAATGGCCATACGGCTGGAGATGTGTCCCCTGTCAAAAGAGCCAACAGGGAAAACTATGCCTTGTTCTAAAGCTCTTTGGGAACCACTTGCGTAGCCCCACAGACCTGGGGGCTGCGGGCTTTGCTGCTGCCTTCAGCCTCAAAGCCACCCTTTCCCACTTGGCGCCGCGCCAGGCACAAAAATGGCCATACGGCTGGAGATGGGTCCCCCGCCCAAAGAGCCAGCAGGGAAAACTATGCCTTGTTCTAAAGCTCTTTGGGAACCGCTTGCGTAGCCCCACAGACCTGGGGGCTGCGGGCTTTCCTGCTGCCTTCAGCCTCGACACCACCCTTTCCCACTTGGCGCCACGCCAGGCACAAAAGTGGCCATACGGCTGGAGATGGGTCCCCCGCCCAAAGAGCCAGCAGGGAAAACTATGCCTTGTTCTAAAGCTCTTTGGGAACCGCTTGCGTAGCCGCACAGACCTGGGGGCTGCGGGCTTTCCTGCTGCCTTCAGCCTCGACACCACCCTTTCCCACTTGGCGCCGGGCCAGGCACAAAAATGGCCATACGGCTGGAGATGGGTCCCCCGCCCAAAGAGCCAGCAGGGAAAATTATGCCTTGTTCTAAAGCTTTTTGGGAACCGCTTGCGTAGCCCCACAGACCTGGGGGCTGCGGGATTTCCTGCTGCCTTCAGCCTCAAAGCCACCCTTTCCCACTTGGCGCCGCGCCAGGCTCAAAAATGGCCATACGGCTGGAGATGGGTCCCATGCCCAAAGAGCCAGCAGGGAAAACTATGCCTTGTTCTAAAGCTCTTTGGGAACCGCTTTCGTAGCCCCACAGACCTGGGGGCTGCAGGCTTTCCTGCTGCCTTCAGCCTCGACAGCACCCTTTCCCACTTGGCGCCGCATCAAGCACAAAAATGGCCTATGGCTGGAGATGGGTCCCATGCCCAAAGAGCCATCAGGGAAAACTATGCCTTGTTCTAAAGCTCTTTGGGAACCGCTTGCGTAGCCCCACAGACCTGGGGGCTGCGGGCTTTGCTGCTGCCTTCAGCCTCGACACCACCCTTTCCCACTTGGCGCCGCTCCAGGCACAAAAATGGCCATACGGCTGGAGATGGGTCCCCCGCCCAAAGAGCCAGCAGGGAAAACTATGCCTTGTTCTAAAGCTCTTTGGCAACCTCTTGCATAGCCCCACAGACCTGGGGGCTGCAGGCTTTCCTACTGCCTTCAGCCTCGACACCACCCTTTCCCACTTGGCGCCGCACCAGGCTCAAAAATGGCCATACGGCTGGAGATGGGTCCCCCGCCCAAAGAGCCAGCAGGGAAAACTATGCCTTGTTCTAAAGCTCTTTGGGAACCACTTGCGTAGCCCCACAGACCTGGGGGCTGCGGGCTTTCCTGCTGCATTCAGACTCGACACCACCCTTTTCGACTTGGCGCCGCGCCAGGCTCAAAAATGTCCATACGGCTGGAGATGGGTCCCATGCCCAAAGAGCCAGCAGGGAAAACTATGCCTTGTTCTAAAGCTCTTTGGGAACCGCTTGCGTAGCCCCACAGACCTGGGGGCTGTGGGCTTTCCTGCTGCCTTCAGCCTCGACACCACCCTTTCCCACTTGGCGCCGCGCCAGGCACAAAAATGGCCATACGGCTGGAGATGGGTCCCCCGCCCAAAGAGCCATCAGGGAAAACTATGCCTTGTTCTATAGCTCTTTGGGAACCGCTTGCATAGCCCCACAGACCTGGGGGCTGCAGGCTTTCCTGCTGCCTTCAGGCTAAAAGCCACCCTTTCCCACTTGGCGCCCCGTCAGGCACAAAAATGGCCTATGGCTGGAGATGGGTCCCATGCCCAAAGAGCCAGCAGGGAAAACTATGCCTTGTTCTAAAGCTCTTTGGGAACCGCTTGCGTAGCCCCACAGACCTGGGGGCTGCAGGCTTTGCTGCTGCCTTCAGCCTCGACACCACCCTTTCCCACTTGGCGCCGCGCCAGGCACAAAAATTGCCAATGGCTGGAGATGGGTCCCCCGCCCAGAGAGCCAGGAGGGAAAACTATGCCTTGTTCTAAAGCTCTTTGGGAACCGCTTGCGTAGCCCCACAGACCTGGGGGCTGCGGGCTGTCTTGCTGCCTTCAGCCTCAAAGCCACCCTTTCCCACTTGGCGCCGCGCCAGGCACAAAAATGGCCTATGGCTGGAGATGGGTCCCGCGCCCAAAGAAGAAGCAGGGAAAACTATGGCTTGTTCTAAAGCTCTTTGGGAACCGCTTGCGTAGCCCCACAGACCTGGGGGCTGCCGGCTTTCCTGCTGTCTTCACCCTCAAAAACACACTTTCCCACTTGGCGCCGCGCCAGGCAGAAAAATGGCCATACGGCTGGAGATCGGTCCCGCGCCCAAAGAAGAAGCAGGGAAAACTATGCCTTGTTCTAAGGCTCTTTGGGAACTGCTTGCGTAGCCCCACAGACCTGGGGGCTGCAGGCTTTCCTGCTGCCTTCAGCCTCGACACCACCCTTTCCCACTTGGCGCCGCATCAGGCACAAAAATAGCCTATGGCTGGAGATGGGTCCCATGCCCAAAGAGCCAGCAAGGAAAATTATGCCTTGTTCTAAAGCTCTTTGGGAACCGCTTGCGTAGCCCCACAGACCTGGGGGCTGTGGGCTTTCCTGCTGCCTTCAGCCTCAAAGCCACCCTTTCCCACTTGGCGCCACGCCAGGCACAAAAATGGCCATACGGCTGGAGATGGGTCCCCCGCCCAAAGAACAAGCAGGGAAAACTATGCCTTGTTCTAAAGCTCTTTGGGAACCGCTTGCGTAGCCCCACAGACCTGGGGGCTGCGGGCTTTCCTGCTGCCTTCAGCCTCGACACCACCCTTTCCCACTTGGCGCCACGCCAGGCACAAAAATGGCCATACGGCTGGAGATGGGTCCCCCGCCCAAAGAGCCGGCAGGGAAAACTATGCCTTGTTCTAAAGCTCTTTGGGAACCGCTTGCATAGCCCCACAGACCTGGGGGCTACAGGCTTTCCTGCTGTCTTCAGCCTCGACAACACCCTTTCCCACTTGGCGCCGCGCCAGGCACAAAAATGGCCTATGGCTGGAGATGGGTCCCCCGCCCAAAGAGCCAGCAGGGAAAACTATGCCTTGTTCTAAAGCTCTTTGGGAACCGCTTGCGTAGCCCCACAGACCTGGGGGCTGCGGGCTTTCCTGCTGCCTTCAGACTCGACACCACCCTTTCCGACTTGGCGCCGCGCCAGGCTCAAAAATGGCCATACGGCTGGAGATGGGTCCCCCGCCCAAAGAGCCAGCAGGGAAAACTATGCCTTGTTCTAAAGCTCTTTGGGAACCGCTTTCGTAGCCCCACAGACCTGGGGGCTGCAGGCTTTCCTGCTGCCTTCATCCTCGACAGCACCCTTTCCCACTTGGCGCCGCATCAGGCACAAAAATGGCCTATGGCTGGAGATGGGTCCCATGCCCAAAGAGCCATCAGGGAAAACTATGCCTTGTTCTAAAGCTCTTTGGGAACCACTTGCGTAGCCCCACAGACCTGGGGGCTGCGGGCTTTGCTGCTGCCTTCAGCCTCGACACCACCCTTTCCCACTTGGCGCCGTGCCAGGCACAAAAATGGCCATACGGCTGGAGATGGGTCCCCCGAACAAAGAGCCAGCAGGGAAAACTATGCCTTGTTCTAAAGCTCTTTGGGAACCGCTTGCGTAGCCCCACAGACCTGGGGGCTGCAGGCTTTGCTGCTGCCTTCAGCCTCGACACCACCCTTTCCCACTTGGCGCCGCGCCAGGTACAAAAATGGCCTGTGGCTGGAGATGGGTCCCATGCCCAAAGAGCCATCAGGGAAAACTAGGCCTTGTTCTAAAGCTCTTTGGGAACCGCTTCCATAGCCCCACAGACCTGGGGGCTGCAGGCTTTCCTGCTGCCTTCAGCCTCGACAGCACCCTTTCCCACTTGGCGCCGCATCAGGCACAAAAATGGCCTATGGCTGGAGATGGGTCCCATGCCCAAAGAGCCAGCAAGGAAAACTATGCCTTGTTCTAAAGCTCTTTGGGAACCGCTTGCGTAGCCCCACAGACCTGGGGGCTGCAGGCTTTGCTGCTGCCTTCAGCCTCAAAGCCACCCTTTCCCACTTGGCGCCGCGCCAGGCACAAAAATGGCCTATGGCTGGAGATGGGTCCCATGCCCAAAGAGCCAGCAAGGAAAATTATGCCTTGTTCTAAAGGTCTTTGGGAACCACTTGCGTAGCCCCACAGACCTGGGGGCTGTGGGCTTTCCTGCTGCCTTCAGCCTCAAAGCCACCCTTTCCCACTTGGCGCCACGCCAGGCACAAAAATGGCCATACGGCTGGAGATGGGTCCCCCGCCCAAAGAACAAGCAGGGAAAACTATGCCTTGTTCTAAAGCTCTTTGGGAACCGCTTGCGTAGCCCCACAGACCTGGGGGCTGCGGGCTTTCCTGCTGCCTTCAGCCTCGACACCACCCTTTCCCACTTGGCACCACGCCAGGCACAAAAATGGCCATACGGCTGGAGATGGGTCCCCCGCCCAAAGAGCCGGCAGGGAAAACTATGCCTTGTTCTAAAGCTCTTTGGGAACCTCTTGCATAGCCCCACAGACCTGGGGGCTACAGGCTTTCCTGCTCTCTTCAGCCTCGACAACACCCTTTCCCACTTGGCGCCGCGCCAGGCACAAAAATGGCCATACGGCTGGAGATGGGTCCCCCGCCCAAAGAGCCAGGAGGGAAAACTATGCCTTGTTCTAAAGCTCTTTGGGAACCGCTTGCGTAGCCCCACAGACCTGGGGGCTGCGGGCTTTCCTGCTGCCTTCAGACTCGACACCACCCTTTCCGACTTGGCGCCGCGCCAGGCTCAAAAATGGCCATACGGCTGGAGATGGGTCCCCCGAACAAAGAGCCAGCAGGGAAAACTATGCCTTGTTCTAAAGCTCTTTGGGAACCGCTTTCGTAGCCGCACAGACCTGGGGGCTGCAGGCTTTCCTGCTGCCTTCAGCCTCGACAGCACCCTTTCCCACTTGGCGCCGCATCAGGCACAAAAATGGCCTATGGCTGGAGATGGGTCCCATGCCCAAAGAGCCAGCAAGGAAAACTATGCCTTGTTCTAAAGCTCTTTGGGAACCGCTTGCGTAGCCCCACAGACCTGGGGGCTGCAGGCTTTGCTGCTGCCTTCAGCCTCAAAGCCACCCTTTCCCACTTGGCGTCGCGCTAGGCACAAAAATGGCCATACGGCTGGAGATGGGTCCCCCGCCCAAAGAGCCAGCAGGGAAAACTAGGCCTTGTTCTAAAGCTCTTTGGGAACCGCTTGCGTAGCCGCACAGACCTGGGGGCTGCAGGCTTTCCTGCTGCCTTCAGCCTCGACACCACCCTTTCCCACTTGGCGCCGCGCCAGGCACAAAAATGGAATATGGCTGGAGATGGGTCCCAGGCCCAAAGAGCCAGCAAGGAAAATTATGCCTTGTTCTAAAGGTCTTTGGGAACCGCTTGCGTAGCCCCACAGACCTGGGGGCTGTGGGCTTTCCTGCTGCCTTCAGCCTCAAAGCCACCCTTTCCCACTTGGCGCCACGCCAGGCACAAAAATGGCCATACGGCTGGAGATGGGTCCCCCGCCCAAAGAACAAGCAGGGAAAACTATGCCTTGTTCTAAAGCTCTTTGGGAACCGCTTGCGTAGCCCCACAGACCTGGGGGCTGCGGGCTTTCCTGCTGCCTTCAGCCTCGACACCACCCTTTCCAACTTGGCGCCACGCCAGGCACAAAAATGGCCATACGGCTGGAGATGGGTCCCCCGCCCAAAGAGCCGGCAGGGAAAACTATGCCTTGTTCTAAAGCTCTTTGGGAACCGCTTGCATAGCCCCACAGACCTGGGGGCTACAGGCTTTCCTGCTCTCTTCAGCCTCGACAACACCCTTTCCCACTTGGCGCCGCGCCAGGCACAAAAATGGCCTATGGCTGGAGATGGGTCCCCCGCCCAAAGAGCCAGCAGGGAAAACTATGCCTTGTTCTAAAGCTCTTTGGGAACCGCTTGCGTAGCCCCACAGACCTGGGGGCTGCGGGCTTTCCTGCTGCCTTCAGACTCGACACCACCCTTTCCGACTTGGCGCCGCGCCAGGCTCAAAAATGGCCATACGGCTGGAGATGGGTCCCCCGCCCAAAGAGCCAGCAGGGAAAACTATGCCTTGTTCTAAAGCTCTTTGGGAACCGCTTTCGTAGCCCCACAGACCTGGGGGCTGCAGGCTTTCCTGCTGCCTTCAGCCTCGACAGCACCCTTTCCCACTTGGCGCCGCATCAGGCACAAAAATGGCCTATGGCTGGAGATGGGTCCCATGCCCAAAGAGCCAGCAGGGAAAACTATGCCTTGTTCTAAAGCTCTTTGGGAACCGCTTGCGTAGCCCCACAGACCTGGGGGCTGCGGGCTTTGCTGCTGCCTTCAGCCTCGAAACCACCCTTTCCCACTTGGCGCCGCGCCAGGCACAAAAATGGCCATACGGCTGGAGATGGGTCCCCCGCCCAAAGAGCCAGCAGGGAAAACTATGCCTTGTTCTAAAGCTCTTTGGGAACCGCTTGCATAGCCCCACAGACCTGGGGGCTGCGGGCTTTCCTACTGCCTTCAGCCTCGACACCACCCTTTCCCACTTGGCGCCGCGCCAGGCTCAAAAATGGCCATACGGCTGGAGATGTGTCCCCTGTCAAAAGAGCCAACAGGGAAAACTATGCCTTGTTCTAAAGCTCTTTGGGAACCACTTGCGTAGCCCCACAGACCTGGGGGCTGCGGGCTTTGCTGCTGCCTTCAGCCTCAAAGCCACCCTTTCCCACTTGGCGCCGCGCCAGGCACAAAAATGGCCATACGGCTGGAGATGGGTCCCCCGCCCAAAGAGCCAGCAGGGAAAACTATGCCTTGTTCTAAAGCTCTTTGGGAACCGCTTGCGTAGCCCCACAGACCTGGGGACTGCGGGCTTTCCTGCTGCCTTCAGGCTCGACACCACCCTTTCCCACTTGGCGCCGCGCCAGGCACAAAAATGGCCATACGGCTGGAGATGGGTCCCCCGCCCAAAGAGCCAGCAGGGAAAACTATGCCTTGTTCTAAAGCTCTTTGGGAACCGCTTGCGTAGCCCCACAGACCTGGGGGCTGCAGGCTTTCCTGCTGCCATCAGCCTCGACACCACCCTTTTCGACTTGGCGCCGCGCCAGGCTCAAAAATGTCCTTACGGCTGGAGATGGGTCCCATGCCCAAAGAGCCAGCAAGGAAAACTATGCCTTGTTCTAAAGCTCTTTGGGAACCGCTTGCGTAGCCCCACAGACCTGGGGGCTGCAGGCTTTGCTGCTGCCTTCAGCCTCAAAGCCACCCTTTCCCACTTGGCGTCGCGCTAGGCACAAAAATGGCCATACGGCTGGAGATGGGTCCCCCGCCCAAAGAGCCAGCAGGGAAAACTATGCCTTGTTCTAAAGCTCTTTGGGAACCGCTTGCGTAGCCGCACAGACCTGGGGGCTGCAGGCTTTCCTGCTGCCTTCAGCCTCGACACCACCCTTTCCCACTTGGCGCCGCGCCAGGCACAAAAATGGCCTATGGCTGGAGATGGGTCCCATGCCCAAAGAGCCAGCAAGGAAAATTATGCCTTGTTCTAAAGGTCTTTGGGAACCGCTTGCGTAGCCCCACAGACCTGGGGGCTGTGGGCTTTCCTGCTGCCTTCAGCCTCAAAGCCACCCTTTCCCACTTGGCGCCACGCCAGGCACAAAAATGGCCATACGGCTGGAGATGGGTCCCCCGCCCAAAGAACAAGCAGGGAAAAATATGCCTTGTTCTAAAGCTCTTTGGGAACCGCTTGCATAGCCCCACAGACCTGGGGGCTGCGGGCTTTCCTGCTGCCTTCAGCCTCGACACCACCCTTTCCCACTTGGCGCCACGCCAGGCACAAAAATGGCCATACGGCTGGAGATGGGTCCCCCGCCCAAAGAGTCGGCAGGGAAAACTATGCCTTGTTCTAAAGCTCTTTGGGAACTGCTTGCGTAGCCCCACAGACCTGGGGGCTGCGGGCTTTCCTGCTGCCTTCAGACTCGACACCACCCTTTCCGACTTGGCGCCGCGCCAGGCTCAAAAATGGCCATACGGCTGGAGATGGGTCCCCCGCCCAAAGAGCCAGCAGGGAAAACTATGCCTTGTTCTAAAGCTCTTTCGGAACCGCTTGCGTAGCCCCACAGACCTGGGGGCTGCAGGCTTTCCTGCTGCCTTCAGCCTCGACAGCACCCTTTCCCACTTGGCGCCGCATCAGGCACAAAAATGGCCTATGGCTGGAGATGGGTCCCATGCCCAAAGAGCCAGCAGGGAAAACTATGCCTTGTTCTAAAGCTCTTTGGGAACCGCTTGCGTAGCCCCACAGACCTGGGGGCTGCGGGCTTTGCTGCTGCCTTCAGCCTCGACACCACCCTTACCCACTTGGCGCCGCGCCAGGCACAAAAATGGCCATACGGCTGGAGATGGGTCCCCCGCCCAAAGAGCCAGCAGGGAAAACTATGCCTTGTTCTAAAGCTCTTTGGGAACCGCTTGCATAGCCCCACAGACCTGGGGGCTGCGGGCTTTCCTACTGCCTTCAGCCTCGACACCACCCTTTCCCACTTGGCGCCGCGCCAGGCTCAAAAATGGCCATACGGCTGGAGATGTGTCCCCTGTCAAAAGAGCCAACAGGGAAAACTATGCCTTGTTCTAAAGCTCTTTGGGAACCACTTGCGTAGCCCCACAGACCTGGGGGCTGCGGGCTTTCCTGCTGCCTTCAGCCTCGACACCACCCTTTCCCACTTGGCGCCGCGCCAGGCACAAAAATGGCCATACGGCTGGAGATGGGTCCCCCGCCCAAAGAGCCAGCAGGGAAAACTATGCCTTGTTCTAAAGCTCTTTGGGAACCGCTTGCGTAGCCCCACAGACCTGGGGGCTGCGGGCTTTCCTGCTGCCTTCAGGCTCGACACCACCCTTTCCCACTTGGCGCCGCGCCAGGCACAAAAATGGCCATACGGCTGGAGATGGGTCCCCCGCCCAAAGAGGCAGCAGGGAAAACTATGCCTTGTTCTAAAGCTCTTTGGGAACCGCTTGCATAGCCCCACAGACCTGGGGGCTGCAGGCTTTCCTGCTGCCATCAGCCTCGACAGCACCCTTTCCCACTTGGCGCCGCGCCAGGCACAAAAATGGCCTATGGCTGGAGATGGGTCCCATGCCCAAAGAGCCATCAGGGAAAACTATGCCTTGTTCTAAAGCTCTTTGGGAACCGCTTGCGTAGCCGCACAGACCTGGGGGCTGCGGGCTTTCCTGCTGCATTCAGACTCGACACCACCCTTTTCGACTTGGCGCCGCGCCAGGCTCAAAAATGGCCTATGGCTGGAGATGGGTCCCATGCCCAAAGAGCCATCAGGGAAAACTATGCCTTGTTCTAAAGGTCTTTGGGAACCACGTGCGTAGCCCCACAGACCTGGGGGCTGAGGGCTTTCCTGCTGCCTTCAGCCTCGACACCACCCTTTCCCACTTGGCGCCGCGCCAGGCACAAAAATGGCCATACGGCTGGAGATGGGTCCCCCGCCCAAAGAGCCAGCAGGGAAAACTATGCCTTGTTCTAAAGCTCTTTGGGAACCGCTTGCGTAGCCCCACAGACCTGGGGGCTGCGGGCTTTCCTGCTGCCTTCAGCCTCGACACCACCCTTTCCCACTTGGCGCCGCGCCAGGCACAAAAATGGCCATACGGCTGGAGATGGGTCCCCCGCCCAAAGAGCCATCAGGGAAAACTATGCCTTGTTCTAAAGCTCTTTGGGAACCGCTTGCATAGCCCCACAGACCTTAGGGCTGCAGGCTTTCCTGCTGCCTTCAGGCTAAAAGCCACCCTTTCCCACTTGGCGCCCCGTCAGGCACAAAAATGGCCTATGGCTGGAGATGGGTCCCATGCCCAAAGAGCCAGCAGGGAAAACTATGCCTTGTTCTAAAGCTCTTTGGGAACCGCTTCCTTGGCCCCACAGACCTGGGGGCTGCAGGCTTTCCTGCTGCCTTCAGCCTCAAAACCACCCTTTCCCACTACGCACCTGGCCAGGCACAAAAATGGCCATACGGCTGGAGATGGGTCCCCCGCCCAAAGAGCCAGCAGGGAAAACTATGCCTTGTTCTAAAGCTCTTTGGGAACCGCTTGCGTAGCCCCACAGACCTGGGGGCTGCAGGCTTTCCTGCTGCCTTCAGCCTCGACACCACCCTTTCCCACTTGGCGCCGCGCCAGGCACAAAAATGGCCTATGGTTGGAGATGGGTCCCCCGCCCAAAGAGCCATCAGGGAAAACTATGCCTTGTTCTAAAGCTCTTTGGGAACCGCTTGCTTGGCCCCACGGACCTGGGGGCTGCGGGCTTTCCTGCTGCCTTCAGCCTCAAAACCACCCTTTCCCACTACGCACCGCGCCAGGCACAAAAATGGCCATACGGCTGGAGATGGGTCCCCCGCCCAAAGAGCCAGCAGGGAAAACTATGCCTTGTTCTAAAGCTCTTTGGGAACCGCTTGCGTAGCCCCACAGACCTGGGGGCTGCGGGCTTTCCTGCTGCCTTCAGCCTCGACACCACCCTTTCCCACTTGGCGCCGCGCCAGGCACAAAAGTGGCCATACGGCTGGAGATGGGTCCCCCGCCCAAAGAGCCAGCAGGGAAAACTATGCCTTGTTCTAAAGCTCTTTGGGAACCGCTTGCGTAGCCGCACAGACCTGGGGGCTGCGGGCTTTCCTGCTGCCTTCAGCCTCGACAACACCCTTTCCCACTTGGCGCCGGGCCAGGCACAAAAATGGCCATATGGCTGGAGATGGGTCCCCCGCCCAAAGAGCCAGCAGGGAAAACTATGCCTTGTTCTAAAGCTCTTTGGGAACCGCTTGCGTAGCCCCACAGACCTGGGGACTGCGGGCTTTCCTGCTGCCTTCAGGCTCGACACCACCCTTTCCCACTTGGCGCCGCGCCAGGCACAAAAATGGCCATACGGCTGGAGATGGGTCCCCCGCCCAAAGAGCCAGCAGGGAAAACTATGCCTTGTTCTAAAGCTCTTTGGGAACCGCTTGCATAGCCCCACAGACCTGGGGGCTGCAGGCTTTCCTGCTGCCATCAGCCTCGACACCACCCTTTTCGACTTGGCGCCGCGCCAGGCTCAAAAATGTCCATACGGCTGGAGATGGGTCCCATGCCCAAAGAGCCAGCAAGGAAAACTATGCCTTGTTCTAAAGCTCTTTGGGAACCGCTTGCGTAGCCCCACAGACCTGGGGGCTGCAGGCTTTGCTGCTGCCTTCAGCCTCAAAGCCACCCTTTCCCACTTGGCGTCGCGCTAGGCACAAAAATGGCCATACGGCTGGAGATGGGTCCCCCGCCCAAAGAGCCAGCAGGGAAAACTATGCCTTGTTCTAAAGCTCTTTGGGAACCGCTTGCGTAGCCGCACAGACCTGGGGGCTGCAGGCTTTCCTGCTGCCTTCAGCCTCGACACCACCCTTTCCCACTTGGCGCCGCGCCAGGCACAAAAATGGCCTATGGCTGGAGATGGGTCCCATGCCCAAAGAGCCAGCAAGGAAAATTATGCCTTGTTCTAAAGGTCTTTGGGAACCGCTTGCGTAGCCCCACAGACCTGGGGGCTGTGGGCTTTCCTGCTGCCTTCAGCCTCAAAGCCACCCTTTCCCACTTGGCGCCACGCCAGGCACAAAAATGGCCATACGGCTGGAGATGGGTCCCCCGCCCAAAGAACAAGCAGGGAAAAATATGCCTTGTTCTAAAGCTCTTTGGGAACCGCTTGCATAGCCCCACAGACCTGGGGGCTGCGGGCTTTCCTGCTGCCTTCAGCCTCGACACCACCCTTTCCCACTTGGCGCCACGCCAGGCACAAAAATGGCCATACGGCTGGAGATGGGTCCCCCGCCCAAAGAGCCGGCAGGGAAAACTATGCCTTGTTCTAAAGCTCTTTGGGAACTGCTTGCGTAGCCCCACAGACCTGGGGGCTGCGGGCTTTCCTGCTGCCTTCAGACTCGACACCACCCTTTCCGACTTGGCGCCGCGCCAGGCTCAAAAATGGCCATACGGCTGGAGATGGGTCCCCCGCCCAAAGAGCCAGCAGGGAAAACTATGCCTTGTTCTAAAGCTCTTTCGGAACCGCTTGCGTAGCCCCACAGACCTGGGGGCTGCAGGCTTTCCTGCTGCCTTCAGCCTCGACAGCACCCTTTCCCACTTGGCGCCGCATCAGGCACAAAAATGGCCTATGGCTGGAGATGGGTCCCATGCCCAAAGAGCCAGCAGGGAAAACTATGCCTTGTTCTAAAGCTCTTTGGGAACCGCTTGCGTAGCCCCACAGACCTGGGGGCTGCGGGCTTTGCTGCTGCCTTCAGCCTCGACACCACCCTTACCCACTTGGCGCCGCGCCAGGGACAAAAATGGCCATACGGCTGGAGATGTGTCCCCTGTCAAAAGAGCCAACAGGGAAAACTATGCCTTGTTCTAAAGCTCTTTGGGAACCACTTGCGTAGCCCCACAGACCTGGGGGCTGCGGGCTTTCCTGCTGCCTTCAGCCTCGACACCACCCTTTCCCACTTGGCGCCGCGCCAGGCACAAAAATGGCCATACGGCTGGAGATGGGTCCCCCGCCCAAAGAGCCAGCAGGGAAAACTATGCCTTGTTCTAAAGCTCTTTGGGAACCGCTTGCGTAGCCCCACAGACCTGGGGGCTGCGGGCTTTCCTGCTGCCTTCAGGCTCGACACCACCCTTTCCCACTTGGCGCCGCGCCAGGCACAAAAATGGCCATACGGCTGGAGATGGGTCCCCCGCCCAAAGAGGCAGCAGGGAAAACTATGCCTTGTTCTAAAGCTCTTTGGGAACCGCTTGCATAGCCCCACAGACCTGGGGGCTGCAGGCTTTCCTGCTGCCATCAGCCTCGACAGCACCCTTTCCCACTTGGCGCCGCGCCAGGCACAAAAATGGCCTATGGCTGGAGATGGGTCCCATGCCCAAAGAGCCATCAGGGAAAACTATGCCTTGTTCTAAAGCTCTTTGGGAACCGCTTGCGTAGCCCCACAGACCTGGGGGCTGCGGGCTTTCCTGCTGCATTCAGACTCGACACCACCCTTTTCGACTTGGCGCCGCGCCAGGCTCAAAAATGGCCTATGGCTGGAGATGGGTCCCATGCCCAAAGAGCCATCAGGGAAAACTATGCCTTGTTCTAAAGGTCTTTGGGAACCACGTGCGTAGCCCCACAGACCTGGGGGCTGAGGGCTTTCCTGCTGCCTTCAGCCTCGACACCACCCTTTCCCACTTGGCGCCGCGCCAGGCACAAAAATGGCCATACGGCTGGAGATGGGTCCCCCGCCCAAAGAGCCAGCAGGGAAAACTATGCCTTGTTCTAAAGCTCTTTGGGAACCGCTTGCGTAGCCCCACAGACCTGGGGGCTGCGGGCTTTCCTGCTGCCTTCAGCCTCGACACCACCCTTTCCCACTTGGCGCCGCGCCAGGCACAAAAATGGCCATACGGCTGGAGATGGGTCCCCCGCCCAAAGAGCCATCAGGGAAAACTATGCCTTGTTCTAAAGCTCTTTGGGAACCGCTTGCATAGCCCCACAGACCTGGGGGCTGCAGGCTTTCCTGCTGCCTTCAGGCTAAAAGCCACCCTTTCCCACTTGGCGCCCCGTCAGGCACAAAAATGGCCTATGGCTGGAGATGGGTCCCATGCCCAAAGAGCCAGCAGGGAAAACTATGCCTTGTTCTAAAGCTCTTTGGGAACCGCTTCCTTGGCCCCACAGACCTGGGGGCTGCATGCTTTCCTGCTGCCTTCAGCCTCAAAACCACCCTTTCCCACTACGCACCGGGCCAGGCACAAAAATGGCCATACGGCTGGAGATGGGTCCCCCGCCCAAAGAGCCAGCAGGGAAAACTATGCCTTGTTCTAAAGCTCTTTGGGAACCGCTTGCGTAGCCCCACAGACCTGGGGGCTGCAGGCTTTCCTGCTGCCTTCAGCCTCGACACCACCCTTTCCCACTTGGCGCCGCGCCAGGCACAAAAATGGCCTATGGTTGGAGATGGGTCCCCCGCCCAAAGAGCCATCAGGGAAAACTATGCCTTGTTCTAAAGCTCTTTGGGAACCGCTTGCTTGGCCCCACAGACCTGGGGGCTGCGGGCTTTCCTGCTGCCTTCAGCCTCAAAACCACCCTTTCCCACTACGCACCGCGCCAGGCACAAAAATGGCCATACGGCTGGAGATGGGTCCCCCGCCCAAAGAGCCAGCAGGGAAAACTATGCCTTGTTCTAAAGCTCTTTGGGAACCGCTTGCGTAGCCCCACAGACCTGGGGGCTGCGGGCTTTCCTGCTGCCTTCAGCCTCGACACCACCCTTTCCCACTTGGCGCCGCGCCAGGCACAAAAGTGGCCATACGGCTGGAGATGGGTCCCCCGCCCAAAGAGCCAGCAGGGAAAACTATGCCTTGTTCTAAAGCTCTTTGGGAACCGCTTGCGTAGCCGCACAGACCTGGGGGCTGCGGGCTTTCCTGCTGCCTTCAGCCTCGACAACACCCTTTCCCACTTGGCGCCGGGCCAGGCACAAAAATGGCCATATGGCTGGAGATGGGTCCCCCGCCCAAAGAGCCAGCAGGGAAAACTATGCCTTGTTCTAAAGCTCTTTGGGAACCGCTTGCGTAGCCCCACAGACCTGGGGGCTGCGGGCTTTCCTGCTGCCTTCAGCCTCGACACCACCCTTTCCCACTTGGCGCCGCGCCAGGCACAAAAGTGGCCATACGGCTGGAGATGGGTCCCCCGCCCAAAGAGCCAGCAGGGAAAACTATGCCTTGTTCTAAAGCTCTTTGGGAACCGCTTGCGTAGCCGCACAGACCTGGGGGCTGCGGGCTTTCCTGCTGCCTTCAGCCTCGACACCACCCTTTCCCACTTGGCGCCGCATCAGGCACAAAAATGGCCATATGGCTGGAGATGGGTCCCCCGCCCAAAGAGCCAGCAGGGAAAACTATGCCTTGTTCTAAAGCTCTTTGGGAACCGCTTGCGTAGCCCCACAGACCTGGGGGCTGCGGGCTTTCCTGCTGCCTTCAGCCTCGACACCACCCTTTCCCACTTGGCGCCGCGCCAGGCATAAAAATGGCCATATGGCTGGAGATGGGTCCCCCGCCAAAAGAGCCAGCAGGGAAAATTATGCCTTGTTCTAAAGCTCTTTGGGAACCGCTTGCGTAGCCCCACAGACCTGGGGGCTGCGGGCTTTCCTGCTGCCTTCAGCCTCAAAGCCACCCTTTCCCACTTGGCGCCGCGCCAGGCTCAAAAATGGCCATACGGCTGGAGATGGGTCCCATGCCCAAAGAGCCAGCAGGGAAAACTATGCCTTGTTCTAAAGCTCTTTGGGAACCACTTGCGTAGCCCCACAGACCTGGGGGCTGCGGGCTTTCCTGCTGCATTCAGACTCGACACCACCCTTTTCGACTTGGCGCCGCGCCAGGCTCAAAAATGTCCATACGGCTGGAGATGGGTCCCATGCCCAAAGAGCCAGCAGGGAAAACTATGCCTTGTTCTAAAGGTCTTTGGGAACCGCTTGCGTAGCCCCACAGACCTGGGGGCTGTGGGCTTTCCTGCTGCCTTCAGCCTCGACACCACCCTTTCCCACTTGGCGCCGCGCCAGGCACAAAAATGGCCATACGGCTGGAGATGGGTCCCCCGCCCAAAGAGCCATCAGGGAAAACTATGCCTTGTTCTATAGCTCTTTGGGAACCGCTTGCATAGCCCCACAGACCTGGGGGCTGCAGGCTTTCCTGCTGCCTTCAGGCTAAAAGCCACCCTTTCCCACTTGGCGCCGCGCCAGGCATAAAAATGGCCATACGGCTGGAGATGGGTCCCCCGCCCAAAGAGCCAGCAGGGAAAACTATGCCTTGTTCTAAAGCTCTTTGGGAACCGCTTGCGTAGCCCCACAGACCTGGGGGCTGCAGGCTTTCCTGCTGCCTTCAGCCTCGACAGAAGCCTTTCCCACTTGGCACCGTGCCAGGCACAAAAATGGCCTACGGCTGGAGATGGGTCCCCCGCCCAAAGAGCCAGCAGGGAAAACTATGCCTTGTTCTAAAGCTCTTTGGGAACCACTTCGTAGCCCCACAGATCTTGGGCCTGCGGGCTTTCCTGCTGCCTTCAGCCTCAACAACACCCTTTCCCACTAGGTGCCTCGCCACGCACACAATTAGCCATACGGCTGGAGATGGGTCCCCTGCCCAAGGAGCCAGCAGGGAAAACTATGCCTTGTTCTAAAGCTCTTTGGGAACCGCTTGCGTAGCCCCACAGACCTGAGGGCTGCAGGCTTTCTTGCTGCCTTTAGCCTCGACACCACCCTTTCCCACTTGGCGCCGCGCCAGGCACAAAAATGGCCATACGGCTGGAGATAGGACCCCCGCCCAAAGAGCCAGCAGGGAAAATTATGCCTTGTTCTGAAGCTCTTTGGGAACCGCTTGCGTAGCCCCACAGACCTGGGGGCTGCAGGCTTTGCTGCTGCCTTCAGCCTCAAAGCCAACCTTTCCCACTTGGCACCGCACCAGGCACCAAAATGGCTTAAGGCTGGAGATGGGTCCCATGCCCAAAGAGCCAGCAGGGAAAACTATGCCTTGTTCTAAAGCTCTTTGGGAACCGCTTGCGTAGCCCCACAGACCTGGGGGCTGCAGGCTTTCCTGCTGCCTTCAGCCTCAAAGCCACCCTTGCCCACTTGGCGCCGCATCAGGCACAAAAATGGCCTATGGCTGGAGATGGGTCCCCCGCCCAAAGAGCCAGCAGGGAAAACTATGCCTTGTTCTAAAGCTCTTTGGGAACCGCTTGCGTAACCCCACAAACCTGGAGCTCCGGACTTTCCTGCAGCCTTCAGCCTCGACACCACCCTTTCCCACTTGGCGCCGCGCCAGGCACAAAAATGGCCATACGGCTGGATATGGGTCCCCTGCCCAAAGAGCCAGCAGGGAAAACTATGCCTTGTTCTAAAGCTCTTTGGGAACCGCTTGCTTGGCCCCACAGACGTGGGGGCTGCAGGCTTTCTTGCTGCCTTCAGCCTCGACAGCACACTTTCCCATTTGGCACCGCGTCAGGCACAAAAATGGCCTATGGATGGAGATGGGTCCCATGCCCAAAGAGCCAGCAGGGAAAACTATGCCTTGTTCTAAAGCTCTTTGGGAACCGCTTGCGTAGCCCCACAGACCTGGGGCTGTGGGGTTTCCTGCTGCCTTCAGCCTCAAAACCACCCTTTCCCACTTGGCACTGCGCCAGGCACAAAAATGGCCATACGGCTGGAGATGGGTCCCACGCCCAAGGAGCCAGCAGGGAAAACTATGCCTTGTTCTAAAGCTCTTTGGGAACCGCTTGCGTAGCCCCACAGACCTGGGGGCTGCAGGCTTTCCTGCTGCCTTCAGCCTCGACAGCACACTTTCCCACTTGGCACCGCGTCAGGCACAAAAATGGCCTATGGCTGGAGATGGGTCCCATGCCCAAAGAGCCAGCTGGGAAAACTATGCCTTGTTCTAAAGCTCTTTGGGAACCGCTTGCGTAGCCCCACAGACCTGGGGCTGTGGGGTTTCCTGCTGCCTTCAGCCTCAAAACCACCCTTTCCCACTTGGCACCGCGCCAGGCACAAAAATGGCCTATGGCTGGAGATGGGTGCCCCGCCCAAAGAGCCAGCAGGGAAAACTATGCCTTGTTCTAAAGCTCTTTGGGAACCGCTTGCGTAGCCCCACAGACCTGGGGGCTGCGTGCTTTGCTGCTGCCTTCAGCCTCGACAGCACCCTTTCCCACTTGGCGCCGCGCCAGGCACAAAAATGGCCTATGGCTGGAGATGGGTCCCCTGCCGAAGGAGCCAACAGGGAAAACTATGCCTTGTTCTAAAGCTCTTTGGGAACCGCTTGCGTAGCCCCACAGACCTGGGGGCTGCGGGCTTTCCTGCTGCCTTCAGCCTCGACACCACCCTTTCCCATTTGGCGCCGCGCCAGGCACAAAAATGGCAATACGGCTGGAGATGGGTCCCCCACCCAAAGAGCCAGCAGGGAAAACTATGCCTTGTTCTAAAGCTCTTTCAGAACCGCTTGCGTAGCCCCCAGACCTGGGGGCTGCAGGCTTTCTTGCTGCCTTCAGCCTCGACAGCACCCTTTCCCACTTGGCGCCGCGCCAGGCACAAAAATGGCCTATGGCTGGATATGGGTCCCCTGCCAATGAGCCAGCAGGGAAAAATTTGCCTTGTTCTAAAGCTCTTTGGGAACCGCTTGCGTAGCCCCACAGACCTGGGGGCTGCGGGCTTTCCTGCTGCCTTCAGCCTCGACAACACCCTTTCCCACTTGGCGCCGCGCCAGGCTCAAAAATGGCCATACGGCTGGAGATGGGTCCCCCACCCAAAGAGCCAGCAGGGAAAACTATGCCTTGTTCTAAAGCTCTTTGGGAACCGCTTGCGTAGCCCCACAGACCTGGGGGCTGCGGGACTTCCTGCTGCCTTCAGACTCGACACCACCCTTTCCCACTTTGCGCCGCGCCAGGCACAAAAATGGCCATACGGCTGGAGATGGGTCCCCCGCCCAAAGAGCCAGCAGGGAAAACTATGCCTTGTTCTAAAGCTCTTTCAGAACCGCTTGCGTAGCCCCACAGACCTGGGGGCTGCAGGCTTTCCTGCTGCCTTCAGCCTCGACACCACCCTTTCCCACTTGGCGCCGCGCCAGGCACAAAAATGGCCATACGGCTGGAGATGGGTCCCCCGCCCAAGGAGCCAGCAGGGAAAACTATGCCTTGTTCTAAAGCTCTTTGGGAACCACTTGCGTAGCCCCACAGACCTGGGGGCTGTGGGCTTTCCTGCTGCCTTCAGCCTCGACACCACCCTTTCCCACTACGCACCGCGCCAGGCACAAAAATGGCCATACGGCTGGAGATGGGTCCCCCGCCCAAAGAGCCAGCAGGGAAAACTATGCCTTGTTCTAAAGCTCTTTGGGAACCACTTGCGTAGCCCCACAGACCTGGGGGCTGGAGCCTTTGCTGCTGCCTTCAGCCTCAAAACAACCCTTTCCCACTTGGCACTGCGCCAGGCACAAAAATGGCCATACGGCTGGAGATGGGTCCCCCGCCCAACGAACAAGCAGGGAAAACTATGCCTTGTTCTAAAGCTCTTTGGGAACCGCTTGCGTAGCCCCACAGACCTGGGGGCTGCAGGCTTTCCTGCTGCCTTCAGCCTCAAAGCCACCCTTTCCCACTTGGCGCTGCGCCAGGCACAAAAATGGCCATACGGCTGGAGATGGGTCCCATGCCCAAAGAGCCAGCAGGGAAAACTATGCCTTGTTCTAAAGCTCTTTGGGAACCGCTTGCGTAGCCCCACAGACCTGGGGGCTGCGGGCTTTCCTGCTGCCTTCAGCCTCGACACCACCCTTTCCCACTTGGCGCCACGCCAGGCACAAAAATGGCCATACGGCTGGAGATGGGTCCCCCGCCCAAAGAGCCGGCAGGGAAAACTATGCCTTGTTCTAAAGCTCTTTGGGAACTGCTTGCGTAGCCCCACAGACCTGGGGGCTGCGGGCTTTCCTGCTGCCTTCAGACTCGACACCACCCTTTCCGACTTGGCGCCGCGCCAGGCTCAAAAATGGCCATACGGCTGGAGATGGGTCCCCCGCCCAAAGAGCCAGCAGGGAAAACTATGCCTTGTTCTAAAGCTCTTTCGGAACCGCTTGCGTAGCCCCACAGACCTGGGGGCTGCAGGCTTTCCTGCTGCCTTCAGCCTCGACAGCACCCTTTCCCACTTGGCGCCGCATCAGGCACAAAAATGGCCTATGGCTGGAGATGGGTCCCATGCCCAAAGAGCCAGCAGGGAAAACTATGCCTTGTTCTAAAGCTCTTTGGGAACCGCTTGCGTAGCCCCACAGACCTGGGGGCTGCGGGCTTTGCTGCTGCCTTCAGCCTCGACACCACCCTTACCCACTTGGCGCCGCGCCAGGGACAAAAATGGCCATACGGCTGGAGATGTGTCCCCTGTCAAAAGAGCCAACAGGGAAAACTATGCCTTGTTCTAAAGCTCTTTGGGAACCACTTGCGTAGCCCCACAGACCTGGGGGCTGCGGGCTTTCCTGCTGCCTTCAGCCTCGACACCACCCTTTCCCACTTGGCGCCGCGCCAGGCACAAAAATGGCCATACGGCTGGAGATGGGTCCCCCGCCCAAAGAGCCAGCAGGGAAAACTATGCCTTGTTCTAAAGCTCTTTGGGAACCGCTTGCGTAGCCCCACAGACCTGGGGGCTGCGGGCTTTCCTGCTGCCTTCAGGCTCGACACCACCCTTTCCCACTTGGCGCCGCGCCAGGCACAAAAATGGCCATACGGCTGGAGATGGGTCCCCCGCCCAAAGAGGCAGCAGGGAAAACTATGCCTTGTTCTAAAGCTCTTTGGGAACCGCTTGCATAGCCCCACAGACCTGGGGGCTGCAGGCTTTCCTGCTGCCATCAGCCTCGACAGCACCCTTTCCCACTTGGCGCCGCGCCAGGCACAAAAATGGCCTATGGCTGGAGATGGGTCCCATGCCCAAAGAGCCATCAGGGAAAACTATGCCTTGTTCTAAAGCTCTTTGGGAACCGCTTGCGTAGCCCCACAGACCTGGGGGCTGCGGGCTTTCCTGCTGCATTCAGACTCGACACCACCCTTTTCGACTTGGCGCCGCGCCAGGCTCAAAAATGGCCTATGGCTGGAGATGGGTCCCATGCCCAAAGAGCCATCAGGGAAAACTATGCCTTGTTCTAAAGGTCTTTGGGAACCACGTGCGTAGCCCCACAGACCTGGGGGCTGAGGGCTTTCCTGCTGCCTTCAGCCTCGACACCACCCTTTCCCACTTGGCGCCGCGCCAGGCACAAAAATGGCCATACGGCTGGAGATGGGTCCCCCGCCCAAAGAGCCAGCAGGGAAAACTATGCCTTGTTCTAAAGCTCTTTGGGAACCGCTTGCGTAGCCCCACAGACCTGGGGGCTGCGGGCTTTCCTGCTGCCTTCAGCCTCGACACCACCCTTTCCCACTTGGCGCCGCGCCAGGCACAAAAATGGCCATACGGCTGGAGATGGGTCCCCCGCCCAAAGAGCCATCAGGGAAAACTATGCCTTGTTCTAAAGCTCTTTGGGAACCGCTTGCATAGCCCCACAGACCTGGGGGCTGCAGGCTTTCCTGCTGCCTTCAGGCTAAAAGCCACCCTTTCCCACTTGGCGCCCCGTCAGGCACAAAAATGGCCTATGGCTGGAGATGGGTCCCATGCCCAAAGAGCCAGCAGGGAAAACTATGCCTTGTTCTAAAGCTCTTTGGGAACCGCTTCCTTGGCCCCACAGACCTGGGGGCTGCATGCTTTCCTGCTGCCTTCAGCCTCAAAACCACCCTTTCCCACTACGCACCGGGCCAGGCACAAAAATGGCCATACGGCTGGAGATGGGTCCCCCGCCCAAAGAGCCAGCAGGGAAAACTATGCCTTGTTCTAAAGCTCTTTGGGAACCGCTTGCGTAGCCCCACAGACCTGGGGGCTGCAGGCTTTCCTGCTGCCTTCAGCCTCGACACCACCCTTTCCCACTTGGCGCCGCGCCAGGCACAAAAATGGCCTATGGTTGGAGATGGGTCCCCCGCCCAAAGAGCCATCAGGGAAAACTATGCCTTGTTCTAAAGCTCTTTGGGAACCGCTTGCTTGGCCCCACAGACCTGGGGGCTGCGGGCTTTCCTGCTGCCTTCAGCCTCAAAACCACCCTTTCCCACTACGCACCGCGCCAGGCACAAAAATGGCCATACGGCTGGAGATGGGTCCCCCGCCCAAAGAGCCAGCAGGGAAAACTATGCCTTGTTCTAAAGCTCTTTGGGAACCGCTTGCGTAGCCCCACAGACCTGGGGGCTGCGGGCTTTCCTGCTGCCTTCAGCCTCGACACCACCCTTTCCCACTTGGCGCCGCGCCAGGCACAAAAGTGGCCATACGGCTGGAGATGGGTCCCCCGCCCAAAGAGCCAGCAGGGAAAACTATGCCTTGTTCTAAAGCTCTTTGGGAACCGCTTGCGTAGCCGCACAGACCTGGGGGCTGCGGGCTTTCCTGCTGCCTTCAGCCTCGACAACACCCTTTCCCACTTGGCGCCGGGCCAGGCACAAAAATGGCCATATGGCTGGAGATGGGTCCCCCGCCCAAAGAGCCAGCAGGGAAAACTATGCCTTGTTCTAAAGCTCTTTGGGAACCGCTTGCGTAGCCCCACAGACCTGGGGGCTGCGGGCTTTCCTGCTGCCTTCAGCCTCGACACCACCCTTTCCCACTTGGCGCCGCGCCAGGCACAAAAGTGGCCATACGGCTGGAGATGGGTCCCCCGCCCAAAGAGCCAGCAGGGAAAACTATGCCTTGTTCTAAAGCTCTTTGGGAACCGCTTGCGTAGCCGCACAGACCTGGGGGCTGCGGGCTTTCCTGCTGCCTTCAGCCTCGACACCACCCTTTCCCACTTGGCGCCGCATCAGGCACAAAAATGGCCATATGGCTGGAGATGGGTCCCCCGCCCAAAGAGCCAGCAGGGAAAACTATGCCTTGTTCTAAAGCTCTTTGGGAACCGCTTGCGTAGCCCCACAGACCTGGGGGCTGCGGGCTTTCCTGCTGCCTTCAGCCTCGACACCACCCTTTCCCACTTGGCGCCGCGCCAGGCATAAAAATGGCCATATGGCTGGAGATGGGTCCCCCGCCAAAAGAGCCAGCAGGGAAAATTATGCCTTGTTCTAAAGCTCTTTGGGAACCGCTTGCGTAGCCCCACAGACCTGGGGGCTGCGGGCTTTCCTGCTGCCTTCAGCCTCAAAGCCACCCTTTCCCACTTGGCGCCGCGCCAGGCTCAAAAATGGCCATACGGCTGGAGATGGGTCCCATGCCCAAAGAGCCAGCAGGGAAAACTATGCCTTGTTCTAAAGCTCTTTGGGAACCACTTGCGTAGCCCCACAGACCTGGGGGCTGCGGGCTTTCCTGCTGCATTCAGACTCGACACCACCCTTTTCGACTTGGCGCCGCGCCAGGCTCAAAAATGTCCATACGGCTGGAGATGGGTCCCATGCCCAAAGAGCCAGCAGGGAAAACTATGCCTTGTTCTAAAGGTCTTTGGGAACCGCTTGCGTAGCCCCACAGACCTGGGGGCTGTGGGCTTTCCTGCTGCCTTCAGCCTCGACACCACCCTTTCCCACTTGGCGCCGCGCCAGGCACAAAAATGGCCATACGGCTGGAGATGGGTCCCCCGCCCAAAGAGCCATCAGGGAAAACTATGCCTTGTTCTATAGCTCTTTGGGAACCGCTTGCATAGCCCCACAGACCTGGGGGCTGCAGGCTTTCCTGCTGCCTTCAGGCTAAAAGCCACCCTTTCCCACTTGGCGCCGCGCCAGGCATAAAAATGGCCATACGGCTGGAGATGGGTCCCCCGCCCAAAGAGCCAGCAGGGAAAACTATGCCTTGTTCTAAAGCTCTTTGGGAACCGCTTGCGTAGCCCCACAGACCTGGGGGCTGCAGGCTTTCCTGCTGCCTTCAGCCTCGACAGAAGCCTTTCCCACTTGGCACCGTGCCAGGCACAAAAATGGCCTACGGCTGGAGATGGGTCCCCCGCCCAAAGAGCCAGCAGGGAAAACTATGCCTTGTTCTAAAGCTCTTTGGGAACCACTTCGTAGCCCCACAGATCTTGGGCCTGCGGGCTTTCCTGCTGCCTTCAGCCTCAACAACACCCTTTCCCACTAGGTGCCTCGCCACGCACACAATTAGCCATACGGCTGGAGATGGGTCCCCTGCCCAAGGAGCCAGCAGGGAAAACTATGCCTTGTTCTAAAGCTCTTTGGGAACCGCTTGCGTAGCCCCACAGACCTGAGGGCTGCAGGCTTTCTTGCTGCCTTTAGCCTCGACACCACCCTTTCCCACTTGGCGCCGCGCCAGGCACAAAAATGGCCATACGGCTGGAGATAGGACCCCCGCCCAAAGAGCCAGCAGGGAAAATTATGCCTTGTTCTGAAGCTCTTTGGGAACCGCTTGCGTAGCCCCACAGACCTGGGGGCTGCAGGCTTTGCTGCTGCCTTCAGCCTCAAAGCCAACCTTTCCCACTTGGCACCGCACCAGGCACCAAAATGGCTTAAGGCTGGAGATGGGTCCCATGCCCAAAGAGCCAGCAGGGAAAACTATGCCTTGTTCTAAAGCTCTTTGGGAACCGCTTGCGTAGCCCCACAGACCTGGGGGCTGCAGGCTTTCCTGCTGCCTTCAGCCTCAAAGCCACCCTTGCCCACTTGGCGCCGCATCAGGCACAAAAATGGCCTATGGCTGGAGATGGGTCCCCCGCCCAAAGAGCCAGCAGGGAAAACTATGCCTTGTTCTAAAGCTCTTTGGGAACCGCTTGCGTAACCCCACAAACCTGGAGCTCCGGACTTTCCTGCAGCCTTCAGCCTCGACACCACCCTTTCCCACTTGGCGCCGCGCCAGGCACAAAAATGGCCATACGGCTGGATATGGGTCCCCTGCCCAAAGAGCCAGCAGGGAAAACTATGCCTTGTTCTAAAGCTCTTTGGGAACCGCTTGCTTGGCCCCACAGACGTGGGGGCTGCAGGCTTTCTTGCTGCCTTCAGCCTCGACAGCACACTTTCCCATTTGGCACCGCGTCAGGCACAAAAATGGCCTATGGATGGAGATGGGTCCCATGCCCAAAGAGCCAGCAGGGAAAACTATGCCTTGTTCTAAAGCTCTTTGGGAACCGCTTGCGTAGCCCCACAGACCTGGGGCTGTGGGGTTTCCTGCTGCCTTCAGCCTCAAAACCACCCTTTCCCACTTGGCACTGCGCCAGGCACAAAAATGGCCATACGGCTGGAGATGGGTCCCACGCCCAAGGAGCCAGCAGGGAAAACTATGCCTTGTTCTAAAGCTCTTTGGGAACCGCTTGCGTAGCCCCACAGACCTGGGGGCTGCAGGCTTTCCTGCTGCCTTCAGCCTCGACAGCACACTTTCCCACTTGGCACCGCGTCAGGCACAAAAATGGCCTATGGCTGGAGATGGGTCCCATGCCCAAAGAGCCAGCTGGGAAAACTATGCCTTGTTCTAAAGCTCTTTGGGAACCGCTTGCGTAGCCCCACAGACCTGGGGCTGTGGGGTTTCCTGCTGCCTTCAGCCTCAAAACCACCCTTTCCCACTTGGCACCGCGCCAGGCACAAAAATGGCCTATGGCTGGAGATGGGTGCCCCGCCCAAAGAGCCAGCAGGGAAAACTATGCCTTGTTCTAAAGCTCTTTGGGAACCGCTTGCGTAGCCCCACAGACCTGGGGGCTGCGTGCTTTGCTGCTGCCTTCAGCCTCGACAGCACCCTTTCCCACTTGGCGCCGCGCCAGGCACAAAAATGGCCTATGGCTGGAGATGGGTCCCCTGCCGAAGGAGCCAACAGGGAAAACTATGCCTTGTTCTAAAGCTCTTTGGGAACCGCTTGCGTAGCCCCACAGACCTGGGGGCTGCGGGCTTTCCTGCTGCCTTCAGCCTCGACACCACCCTTTCCCATTTGGCGCCGCGCCAGGCACAAAAATGGCAATACGGCTGGAGATGGGTCCCCCACCCAAAGAGCCAGCAGGGAAAACTATGCCTTGTTCTAAAGCTCTTTCAGAACCGCTTGCGTAGCCCCCAGACCTGGGGGCTGCAGGCTTTCTTGCTGCCTTCAGCCTCGACAGCACCCTTTCCCACTTGGCGCCGCGCCAGGCACAAAAATGGCCTATGGCTGGATATGGGTCCCCTGCCAATGAGCCAGCAGGGAAAAATTTGCCTTGTTCTAAAGCTCTTTGGGAACCGCTTGCGTAGCCCCACAGACCTGGGGGCTGCGGGCTTTCCTGCTGCCTTCAGCCTCGACAACACCCTTTCCCACTTGGCGCCGCGCCAGGCTCAAAAATGGCCATACGGCTGGAGATGGGTCCCCCACCCAAAGAGCCAGCAGGGAAAACTATGCCTTGTTCTAAAGCTCTTTGGGAACCGCTTGCGTAGCCCCACAGACCTGGGGGCTGCGGGACTTCCTGCTGCCTTCAGACTCGACACCACCCTTTCCCACTTTGCGCCGCGCCAGGCACAAAAATGGCCATACGGCTGGAGATGGGTCCCCCGCCCAAAGAGCCAGCAGGGAAAACTATGCCTTGTTCTAAAGCTCTTTCAGAACCGCTTGCATAGCCCCACAGACCTGGGGGCTGCAGGCTTTCCTGCTGCCTTCAGCCTCGACACCACCCTTTCCCACTTGGCGCCGCGCCAGGCACAAAAATGGCCATACGGCTGGAGATGGGTCCCCCGCCCAAGGAGCCAGCAGGGAAAACTATGCCTTGTTCTAAAGCTCTTTGGGAACCACTTGCGTAGCCCCACAGACCTGGGGGCTGTGGGCTTTCCTGCTGCCTTCAGCCTCGACACCACCCTTTCCCACTACGCACCGCGCCAGGCACAAAAATGGCCATACGGCTGGAGATGGGTCCCCCGCCCAAAGAGCCAGCAGGGAAAACTATGCCTTGTTCTAAAGCTCTTTGGGAACCACTTGCGTAGCCCCACAGACCTGGGGGCTGGAGCCTTTGCTGCTGCCTTCAGCCTCAAAACAACCCTTTCCCACTTGGCACTGCGCCAGGCACAAAAATGGCCATACGGCTGGAGATGGGTCCCCCGCCCAACGAACAAGCAGGGAAAACTATGCCTTGTTCTAAAGCTCTTTGGGAACCGCTTGCGTAGCCCCACAGACCTGGGGGCTGCAGGCTTTCCTGCTGCCTTCAGCCTCAAAGCCACCCTTTCCCACTTGGCGCTGCGCCAGGCACAAAAATGGCCATACGGCTGGAGATGGGTCCCATGCCCAAAGAGCCAGCAGGGAAAACTATGCCTTGTTCTAAAGCTCTTTGGGAACCGCTTGCGTAGCCCCACAGACCTGGGGGCTGCGGGCTTTCCTGCTGCCTTCAGCCTCGACACCACCCTTTCCCACTTGGCGCCACGCTAGGCACAAAAATGGCCTATGGCTGGAGATGGGTCCCCCGCCCAAAGAGCCATCAGGGAAAACTATGCCTTGTTCTATAGCTCTTTGGGAACCGCTTGCATAGCCCCACAGACCTGGGGGCTGCAGGATTTGCTGCTGCCTTCAGCCTCGACACCACCCTTTCCCACTTGGCGTCGCGCTAGGCACAAAAATGGCCATATGGCTGGAGATGGGTGCCCCGCCCAAAGAGCCAGCAGGGAAAACTATGCCTTGTTCTAAAGCTCTTTGGGAACCACTTGCGTAGCCCCACAGACCTGGGGGCTGTGGGCCTTCCTGCTGCCTTCAACCTCGACACCACCCTTTCCCACTTGGCCCCTGGCCAGGCACAAAAATGGCCATACGGCTGGAGATGGGTCCCCCGCCCAAAGAGCCAGCAGGGAAAACTATGCCTTGTTCTAAAGTTCTTTGGGAACCGCTTGTGTAGCCCCACAGACCTGGGGGCTGCAGGCTTTGCTCCTGCCTTCAGCCTCAAAACCACCCTTTCCCACTTGGCACCGTGCCAGGCACAAAAATGGCCATACGGCTGGAGATGTGTCGACCGCCCAAAGAGCCAGCAGGGAAAACTATGCCTTGTTCTAAAGCTCTTTGGGAACCGCTTGCGTAGCCCCACAGACCTGGGGGCTGCAGGCTCTCCTGCTGCCTTCAGCCTCGACACCACCCTTTCCCACTTGGCGCCGCGCCAGGCACAAAAATGGCCATACGGATGGAGATGGGTCCCCCGCCCAAAGAGCCAGCAGGGAAAACTATGCCTTGTTCTAAAGCTCTTTGGGAACCGCTTGCGTAGCCCCACAGACCTGGGGGCTGTGGGCTTTCCTGCTGCCTTCAGCCTCGACACCACCCTTTCCCACTTGGCACCGCGCCAGGCACAAAATTGGCCTATGGCTGGAGATGGGTCCCCCGCCCAAAGAGCCAGCATGGAAAACTATGCCTTGTTCTAAAGCTCTTTGGGAACCGCTTGCGTAGCCCCACAGACCTGGGGGCTGCGGGCTTTCCTGCTGCCTTCAGCCTCGACACCACCCTTTCCCACTTGGCGCCACGCCAGGCACAAAAATGGCCATACGGCTGGAGATGGGTCCCCTGCCAAAAGAGCCAGCAGGGAAAACTATGCCTTGTTCTAAAGCTCTTTGGGAACCGCTTGCGTAGCCCCACAGACCTGGGGGCTGCGGGCTTTCCTGCTGCCTTCAGCCTCAAAGCCACCCTTTCCCACTTGGCGCCGCGCCAGGCACAAAAATGGCCATACGGCTGGAGATGGGTCCCCCGCCCAAAGAGCCAGCAGGGAAAACTATGCCTTGTTCTAAAGCTCTTTGGGAACCGCTTGCGTAGCCCCACAGACCTGGGGGCTGCAGGCTCTCCTGCTGCCTTCAGACTCAAAGCCACCCTTTCCCACTTGGCCCCGCGCCAGGCACAAAAATGGCCTATGGCTGGAGATGGGTCCCCCGCCCAAAGAGCCAGCAGGGAAAACTATGCCTTGTTCTAAAGCTCTTTGGGAACCGCTTGCGTAGCCCCACAGACCTGGGGGCTGCGGGCTTTCCTGCTGCCTTCAGCCTCGACACCACCCTTTCCCACTTGGCACTGCGCCAGGCACAAAAATGGCCTATGGCTGGAGATGGGTCCCCCGCCCAAAGAGCCAGCAGGGAAAACTATGCCTTGTTCTAAAGCTCTTTGGGAACCGCTTGCGTAGCCCCACAGACCTGGGGGCTGTGGGCTTTCCTGCTGCCTTCAGCCTCGACAGCACCCTTTCCCACTTGGCGCCGCGCCAGGGACAAAAATGGCCATACGGCTGGAGATGGGTCCCCCGCCCAAAGAGCCAGCAGGGAAAACTATGCCTTGTTCTAAAGCTCTTTGGGAACCGCTTGCGTAGCCCCACAGACCTGGGGGCTGTGGGCTTTCCTGCTGCCTTCAGCCTCGACACCACCCTTTCCCACTTGGCACCGCGCCAGGCACAAAATTGGCCTATGGCTGGAGATGGGTCCCCCGCCCAAAGAGCCAGCATGGAAAACTATGCCTTGTTCTAAAGCTCTTTGGGAACCGCTTGCGTAGCCCCACAGACCTGGGGGCTGCGGGCTTTCCTGCTGCCTTCAGCCTCGACACCACCCTTTCCCACTTGGCGCCACGCCAGGCACAAAAATGGCCATACGGCTGGAGATGGGTCCCCTGCCAAAAGAGCCAGCAGGGAAAACTATGCCTTGTTCTAAAGCTCTTTGGGAACCGCTTGCGTAGCCCCACAGACCTGGGGGCTGCGGGCTTTCCTGCTGCCTTCAGCCTCAAAGCCACCCTTTCCCACTTGGCGCCGCGCCAGGCACAAAAATGGCCATACGGCTGGAGATGGGTCCCCCGCCCAAAGAGCCAGCAGGGAAAACTATGCCTTGTTCTAAAGCTCTTTGGGAACCGCTTGCGTAGCCGCACAGACCTGGGGGCTGCGGGCTTTCCTGCTGCCTTCAGCCTCGACACCACCCTTTCCCACTTGGCACTGCGCCAGGCACAAAAATGGCCTATGGCTGGAGATGGGTCCCCCGCCCAAAGAGCCAGCAGGGAAAACTATGCCTTGTTCTAAAGCTCTTTGGGAACCGCTTGCGTAGCCCCACAGACCTGGGGGCTGTGGGCTTTCCTGCTGCCTTCAGCCTCGACAGCACCCTTTCCCACTTGGCGCCGCGCCAGGCACAAAATGGCCATACGGCTGGAGATGGGTCCCCTGCCCAAAGAGCCAGCAGGGAAAACTATGCCTTGTTCTAAAGCTCTTTGGGAACCGCTTGCGTAGCCCCACAGACCTGGGGGCTGGAGCCTTTGCTGCTGCCTTCAGCCTCAAAGCCACCCTTTTCGAACTTGGCGTCGCGCTAGGCACAAAAATGGCCATATGGCTGGACATGGGTGCCCCGCCCAAAGAGCCAGCAGGGAAAACTATGCCTTGTTCTAAAGCCCTTTGGGAACCACTTGTGTAGCCCCACAGACCTGGGGGCTGTGGGCCTTCCTGCTGCCTTCAGCCTCGACACCACCCTTTCCCACTTGGCCCCTGGCCAGGCACAAAAATGGCCATACGGCTGGAGATGGGTCCCCCGCCCAAAGAGCCAGCAGGGAAAACTATGCCTTGTTCTAAAGCTCTTTGGGAACCGCTTGCGTAGCCCCACAGACCTGGGGGCTGCGGGCTTTGCTGCTGCCTTCAGCCTCAAAACCACCCTTTCCCACTTGGCGCCGCATCAGGCACAAAAATGGCCTATAGCTGGAGATGGGTCCCCTGCCAAAAGAGCCAGCAGGGAAAATTATGCCTTGTTCTAAAGCTCTTTGGGAACCGCTTGCTTGGCCCCACAGACCTGGGGGCTGCAGGCTTTCTTATGCCTTCAGCCTGGACAGCACACTTTCCCACTTGGCACCGCGCCAGGCACAAAAATGGCCTATGGCTGGAGATGGGTCCCATGCCCTAAGAGCCAGGTGGGAAAACTATGCCTTGTTCTAAAGCTCTTTGGGAACCGCTTGCGTAGCCCCACAGACCTGGGGGCTGCAGGCTTTCCTGCTGCCTTCACCCTCAAAACCACCCTTTCCCAATTGGCACCGCGCCAGGCACAAAAATGGCCTATGGCTGGAGATGGGTGCCCCGTCCAAAGAGCCAGCAGGGAAAACTATGCCTTGTTCTAAAGCTCTTTGGGAACCGCTTGCGTAGCCCCACAGACCTGGGGGCTGCGGGCTTTCCTGCTGCCTTCAGCCTCGACAACACCCTTTCCCACTTGGCGCCGCGCCAGGCACAAAAATAGCTATACGGCTTTAGATGGGTCCCATGCCCAAAGAGCCAGCAGGGAAAACTATGCCTTGTTCTAAAGCTCTTTGGGAACCACTTGCGTAGCGCCACAGACCTGGGGGCTGTGGGCTTTCCTGCTGCCTTCAGCCTCGACACCACCCTTTCCCACTTGGCACTGCGCCAGGCACAAAAATGGCCATACGGCTGGAGATGGGTCCCCCGCCCAAAGAGCCAGCAGGGAAAACTATGCCTTGTTCTAAAGCTCTTTGGGAACCGCTTGCGTAGCCCCACAGACCTGGGGGCTGTGGGCTTTCCTGCTGCCTTCAGCCTCGACACCACCCTTTCCCACTTGGCGCCGCGCCAGGCACAAAAATGCCCATACGGCTGGAGATGGGTCCCCCGCCCAAAGAGCCAGCAGGGAAAACTATGCCTTGTTCTAAAGCTCTTTGGGAACCGCTTGCGTAGCTCCACAGACCTGGGGGCTGGAGCCTTTGCTGCTGCCTTCAGCCTCAAAACCACCCTTTCCCACTTGGCACTGCGCCAGGCACAAAAATGGCCATACGGCTGGAGATGGGTCCCACGCCCAAGGAGCCAGCAGGGAAAACTATGCCTTGTTCTAAAGCTCTTTGGGAACCGCTTGCGTAGCCGCACAGACCTGGGGGCTGCAGGCTTTCCTGCTGCCTTCAGCCTCGACAGCACACTTTCCCACTTGGCACCGCGTCAGGCACAAAAATGGCCTATGGCTGGAGATGGGTCCCATGCCCTAAGAGCCAGGTGGGAAAACTATGCCTTGTTCTAAAGCTCTTTGGGAACCGCTTGCGTAGCCCCACAGACCTGGGGCTGTGGGGTTTCCTGCTGCCTTCAGACTCAAAGCCACCCTTTCCCACTTGGCCCCGCGCCAGGCACAAAAATGGCCTATGGCTGGAGATGGGTCCCCCGCCCAAAGAGCCAGCAGGGAAAACTATGCCTTGTTCTAAAGCTCTTTGGGAACCGCTTGCGTAGCCCCACAGACCTGGGGGCTGCGGGCTTTCCTGCTGCCTTCAGCCTCGACACCACCCTTTCCCACTTGGCACTGCGCCAGGCACAAAAATGGCCTATGGCTGGAGATGGGTCCCCCGCCCAAAGAGCCAGCAGGGAAAACTATGCCTTGTTCTAAAGCTCTTTGGGAACCGCTTGCGTAGCCCCACAGACCTGGGGGCTGTGGGCTTTCCTGCTGCCTTCAGCCTCGACAGCACCCTTTCCCACTTGGCGCCGCGCCAGGCACAAAAATGGCCATACGGCTGGAGATGGGTCCCCCGCCCAAAGAGCCAGCAGGGAAAACTATGCCTTGTTCTAAAGCTCTTTGGGAACCGCTTGCGTAGCCCCACAGACCTGGGGGCTGGAGCCTTTGCTGCTGCCTTCAGCCTCAAAGCCACCCTTTTCGAACTTGGCGTCGCGCTAGGCACAAAAATGGCCATATGGCTGGACATGGGTGCCCCGCCCAAAGAGCCAGCAGGGAAAACTATGCCTTGTTCTAAAGCTCTTTGGGAACCACTTGTGTAGCCCCACAGACCTGGGGGCTGTGGGCCTTCCTGCTGCCTTCAGCCTCGACACCACCCTTTCCCACTTGGCCCCTGGCCAGGCACAAAAATGGCCATACGGCTGGAGATGGGTCCCCCGCCCAAAGAGCCAGCAGGGAAAACTATGCCTTGTTCTAAAGCTCTTTGGGAACCGCTTGCGTAGCCCCACAGACCTGGGGGCTGCGGGCTTTGCTGCTGCCTTCAGCCTCAAAGCCACCCTTTCCCACTTGGCGCCGCATCAGGCACAAAAATGGCCATACGGCTGGAGATGGGTCCCCTGCCAAAAGAGCCAGCAGGGAAAACTATGCCTTGTTCTAAAGCTCTTTGGGAACCGCTTGCTTGGCCCCACAGACCTGGGGGCTGCAGGCTTTCTTATGCCTTCAGCCTCGACAGCACACTTTCCCACTTGGCACCGCGCCAGGCACAAAAATGGCCTATGGCTGGAGATGGGTCCCATGCCCTAAGAGCCAGGTGGGAAAACTATGCCTTGTTCTAAAGCTCTTTGGGAACCGCTTGCGTAGCCCCACAGACCTGGGGGCTGCAGGCTTTCCTGCTGCCTTCACCCTCAAAACCACCCTTTCCCAATTGGCACCGCGCCAGGCACAAAAATGGCCTATGGCTGGAGATGGGTGCCCCGCCCAAAGAGCCAGCAGGGAAAACTATGCCTTGTTCTAAAGCTCTTTGGGAACCGCTTGCGTAGCCCCACAGACCTGGGGGCTGCGGGCTTTCCTGCTGCCTTCAGCCTCGACAACACCCTTTCCCACTTGGCGCCGCGCCAGGCACAAAAATAGCTATACGGCTTTAGATGGGTCCCATGCCCAAAGAGCCAGCAGGGAAAACTATGCCTTGTTCTAAAGCTCTTTGGGAACCACTTGCGTAGCGCCACAGACCTGGGGGCTGTGGGCTTTCCTGCTGCCTTCAGCCTCGACACCACCCTTTCCCACTTGGCACTGCGCCAGGCACAAAAATGGCCATACGGCTGGAGATGGGTCCCCCGCCCAAAGAGCCAGCAGGGAAAACTATGCCTTGTTCTAAAGCTCTTTGGGAACCGCTTGCGTAGCCCCACAGACCTGGGGGCTGTGGGCTTTCCTGCTGCCTTCAGCCTCGACACCACCCTTTCCCACTTGGCGCCGCGCCAGGCACAAAAATGGCCATACGGCTGGAGATGGGTCCCCCGCCCAAAGAGCCAGCAGGGAAAACTATGCCTTGTTCTAAAGCTCTTTGGGAACCGCTTGCGTAGCTCCACAGACCTGGGGGCTGGAGCCTTTGCTGCTGCCTTCAGCCTCAAAACCACCCTTTCCCACTTGGCACTGCGCCAGGCACAAAAATGGCCATACGGCTGGAGATGGGTCCCACGCCCAAGGAGCCAGCAGGGAAAACTATGCCTTGTTCTAAAGCTCTTTGGGAACCGCTTGCGTAGCCGCACAGACCTGGGGGCTGCAGGCTTTCCTGCTGCCTTCAGCCTCGACAGCACACTTTCCCACTTGGCACCGCGTCAGGCACAAAAATGGCCTATGGCTGGAGATGGGTCCCATGCCCTAAGAGCCAGGTGGGAAAACTATGCCTTGTTCTAAAGCTCTTTGGGAACCGCTTGCGTAGCCCCACAGACCTGGGGCTGTGGGGTTTCCTGCTGCCTTCAGCCTCAAAACCACCCTTTCCCACTTGGCGCCGCGCCAGGCACAAAAATGGCCTATGGCTGGAGATGGGTCCCCTGCCCAAGGAGCCAACAGGGAAAACTATGCCTTGTTCTAAAGCTCTTTCAGAACCGCTTGCGTAGCCCCCAGACCTGGGGGCTGCAGGCTTTCTTGCTGCCTTCAGCCTCGACACCACCCTTTCCCACTTGGCGCCGCGCCAGGCACAAAAATGGCCATACGGCTGGAGATGGGTCCCCTGCCAAAAGGGCCAGCAGGGAAAACTATGCCTTGTTCTAAAGCTCTTTGGGAACCGCTTGCGTAGCCCCACAGACCTGGGGGCTGCGGGCTTTCCTGCTGCCTTCAGCCTCAAAGCCACCCTTTCCCACTTGGCGCCGCGCCAGGCACAAAAATGGCCATACGGCTGGAGATGGGTCCCCCGCCCAAAGAGCCAGCAGGGAAAACTATGCCTTGTTCTAAAGCTCTTTGGGAACCGCTTGCGTAGCCCCACAGACCTGGGGGCTGCAGGCTCTCCTGCTGCCTTCAGACTCAAAGCCACCCTTTCCCACTTGGCCCCGCGCCAGGCACAAAAATGGCCTATGGCTGGAGATGGGTCCCCCGCCCAAAGAGCCAGCAGGGAAAACTATGCCTTGTTCTAAAGCTCTTTGGGAACCGCTTGCGTAGCCCCACAGACCTGGGGGCTGCGGGCTTTCCTGCTGCCTTCAGCCTCGACACCACCCTTTCCCACTACGCACCGCGCCAGGCACAAAAATGGCCATACGGCTGGAGATGGGTCCCCCGCCCAAAGAGCCAGCAGGGAAAACTATGCCTTGTTCTAAAGCTCTTTGGGAACCACTTGCGTAGCGCCACAGACCTGGGGGCTGTGGGCTTTCCTGCTGCCTTCAGCCTCGACACCACCCTTTCCCACTTGGCACTGCGCCAGGCACAAAAATGGCCATACGGCTGGAGATGGGTCCCCCGCCCAAAGAGCCAGCAGGGAAAACTATGCCTTGTTCTAAAGCTCTTTGGGAACCGCTTGCGTAGCCCCACAGACCTGGGGGCTGCGGGCTTTCCTGCTGCCTTCAGCCTCGACACCACCCTTTCCCACTTGGCACTGCGCCAGGCACAAAAATGGCCTATGGCTGGAGATGGGTCCCCCGCCCAAAGAGCCAGCAGGGAAAACTATGCCTTGTTCTAAAGCTCTTTGGGAACCGCTTGCGTAGCCGCACAGACCTGGGGGCTGTGGGCTTTCCTGCTGCCTTCAGCCTCGACACCACCCTTTCCCACTTGGCGCCGCGCCAGGCACAAAAATGGCCATACGGCTGGAGATGGGTCCCCTGCCCAAAGAGCCAGCAGGGAAAACTATGCCTTGTTCTAAAGCTCTTTGGGAACCGCTTGCGTAGCCCCACAGACCTGGGGGGTGCAGGCTTTGCTCCTGCCTTCAGCCTCAAAACCACCCTTTCCCACTTGGCGCCGCGCCAGGCACAAAAATGGCCATACGGCTGGAGATGGGTCCCCCGCCCAAAGAGCCAGCAGGGAAAACTATGCCTTGTTCTAAAGCTCTTTGGGAACCGCTTGCGTAGCCCCACAGACCTGGGGGCTGCGGGCTTTCCTGCTGCCTTCAGCCTCAAAGCCACCCTTTCCCACTTGGCGCCGCGCCAGGCACAAAAATGGCCATACGGCTGGAGATGGGTCGACCGCCCTAAGAGCCAGCAGGGAAAACTATGCCTTGTTCTAAAGCTCTTTGGGAACCGCTTGCTTGGCCCCACAGACCTGGGGGCTGCGGGCTTTGCTGCTGCCTTCAGCCTCAAAGCCACCCTTTCCCACTTGGCGCCGCGCCAGGCACAAAAATGGCCATACGGCTGGAGATGGGTCCCATGCCCAAAGAGCCAGCAGGGAAAACTATGCCTTGTTCTAAAGCTCTTTGGGAACCGCTTGCGTAGCCCCACAGACCTGGGGGCTGCAGGCTCTCCTGCTGCCTTCAGCCTCAAAGCCACCCTTTCCCACTTGGCCCCGCGCCAGGCACAAAAATGGCCTATGGCTGGAGATGGGTCCCCTGCCCAAAGAGCCAGCAGGGAAAACTATGCCTTGTTCTAAAGCTCTTTGGGAACCGCTTGCATAGCCCCACAGACCTGGGGGCTGCGGGCTTTCCTGCTGCCTTCAGCCTCGACACCACCCTTTCCCACTTGGCGCCGCGCCAGGCACAAAAATGGCCATACGGCTGGAGATGGGTCCCCCGCCCAAAGAGCCAGCAGGGAAAACTATGCCTTGTTCTAAAGCTCTTTGGGAACCGCTTGCGTAGCCCCAAAGATCTGGGGGCTGCGGGCTTTCCTGCTGCCTTCAGCCTCGACACCACCCTTTCCCACTTGGCACTGCGCCAGGCACAAAAATGGCCATACGGCTGGAGATGGGTCCCCCGCCCAAAGAGCCAGCAGGGAAAACTATGCCTTGTTCTAAAGCTCTTTGGGAACCACTTGCGTAGCCCCACAGACCTGGGGGCTGCGGGCTTTCCTGCTGCCTTCAGCCTCGACACCACCCTTTCCCACTTGGCACTGCGCCAGGCACAAAAATGGCCTATGGCTGGAGATGGGTCCCCCGCCCAAAGAGCCAGCAGGGAAAACTATGCCTTGTTCTAAAGCTCTTTGGGAACCGCTTGCGTAGCCCCACAGACCTGGGGGCTGTGGGCTTTCCTGCTGCCTTCAGCCTCGACAGCACCCTTTCCCACTTGGCGCCGCGCCAGGCACAAAAATGCCCATACGGCTGGAGATGGGTCCCCCGCCCAAAGAGCCAGCAGGGAAAACTATGCCTTGTTCTAAAGCTCTTTGGGAACCGCTTGCGTAGCCCCACAGACCTGGGGGCTGGAGCCTTTGCTGCTGCCTTCAGCCTCAAAACCACCCTTTCCCACTTGGCGCCGCGCCAGGCACAAAAATGGCCTATGGCTGGAGATGGGTCCCCCGCCCAACGAACAAGCAGGGAAAACTATGCCTTGTTCTAAAGCTCTTTGGGAACCGCTTGCGTAGCCCCACAGACCTGGGGGCTGCAGGCTTTCCTGCTGCCTTCAGCCTCAAAGCCACCCTTTCCCACTTGGAGCTACGCCAGGCACAAAAATGGCCATACGGCTGGAGATGGGTCCCCCGCCCAAAGAGCCAGCAGGGAAAACTATGCCTTGTTCTAAAGCTCTTTGGGAACCGCTTGCATGGCCCCACAGACCTGGGGGCTGCAGGCTTTCTTGCTGCCTTCACCCTTGACACCACCCTTTCCCTTTTGGCACCGCGTCAGGCACAAAAATGGCCTATGGATGGAGATGGGTCCCATGCCCAAAGAGCCAGCAGGGAAAACTATGCCTTGTTCTAAAGCTCTTTGGGAACCGCTTGCGTAGCCCCACAGACCTGGGGGCTGCAGGCTTTGCTGCTGCCTTCAGCCTCAAAACCACCCTTTCCCACTTGGCACCGCGCCAGGCACAAAAATGGCCTATGGCTGGAGATGGGTGCCCCGCCCAAAGAGCCAGCAGGGAAAACTATGCCTTGTTCTAAAGCTCTTTGGGAACCGCTTGCATAGCCCCACAGACCTGGGGGCTGCGGGCTTTCCTGCTGCCTTCAGCCTCGACAACACCCTTTCCCACTTGGCGCCGCGCCAGGCACAAAAATAGCTATACGGCTGGAGATGGGTCCCATGCCCAAAGAGCCAGCAGGGAAAACTATGCCTTGTTCTAAAGCTCTTTCAGAACCGCTTGCGTAGCCCCCAGACCTGGGGGCTGCAGGCTTTCTTGCTGCCTTCAGCCTCGACAGCACACTTTCCCACTTGGCACCGCGTCAGTCACAAAAATGGCCTATGGCTGGAGATGGGTCCCCTGCCCAAGGAGCCAGCAGGGAAAACTATGCCTTGTTCTAAAGCTCTTTGGGAACCGCTTGCGTAGCCCCACAGACCTGGGGGCTGCGGGCTTTCCTGCTGCCTTCAGCCTCGACACCACCCTTTCCCACTTGGCGCCGCGCCAGGCTCAAAAATGGCCATACGGCTGGAGATGGGTCCCCCACCCAAAGAGTCAGCAGGGAAAACTATGCCTTGTTCTAAAGCTCTTTGTGAACCGCTTGGATAGCCCCACAGACCTGGGGGCTGCAGGCTCTCCTGCTGCCTTCAGACTCAAAGCCACCCTTTCCCACTTGGCCCCGCGCCAGGCACAAAAATGGCCTATGGCTGGAGATGGGTCCCCTGCCCAAAGAGCCAGCAGGGAAAACTATGCCTTGTTCTAAAGCTCTTTGGGAACCGCTTGCGTAGCCCCACAGACCTGGGGGCTGCGGGCTTTCCTGCTGCCTTCAGCCTCGACACCACCCTTTCCCACTTGGCGCCGCGCCAGGCACAAAAATGCCCATACGGCTGGAGATGGGTCCCCCGCCCAAAGAGCCAGCAGGGAAAACTATGCCTTGTTCTCAAGCTCTTTGGGAACCACTTGCGTAGCGCCACAGACCTGGGTGCTGCAGGCTTTCCTGCTGCCTTCAGCCTCGACACCACCCTTTCCCACTTGGCACTGCGCCAGGCACAAAAATGGCCATACGGCTGGAGATGGGTCCCCCGCCCAAAGAGCCAGCAGGGAAAACTATGCCTTGTTCTAAAGCTCTTTGGGAACCACTTGCGTAGCCCCACAGACCTGGGGGCTGCAGGCTTTCCTGCTGCCTTCAGCCTCGACACCACCCTTTCCCACTTGGCGCCGCGCCAGGCTCAAAAATGTCCATACGGCTGGAGATGGGTCCCATGCCCAAAGAGCCAGCAGGGAAAACTATGCCTTGTTCTAAAGCTCTTTGGGAACCGCTTGCGTAGCCCCACAGACCTGGGGGCTGCGGGCTTTCCTGCTGCCTTCAGCCTCAAAACCACCCTTTCCCACTTGGCGCCGCGCCAGGCACAAAAATGGCCTATGGCTGGAGATGGGTCCCCCGCCCAACAAACAAGCAGGGAAAACTATGCCTTGTTCTAAAGCTCTTTGGGAACCGCTTGCGTAGCCCCACAGATCTTGGGCCTGTGGGCTTTCCTGCTGCCTTCAGCCTAGAAAACACCCTTTCCCACTAGGTGCCTCGCCACGCACACAAATGGCCATACGGCTGGAGATGGGTCCCCTGCCCAAGGAGCCAGCAGGGAAAACTATGCCTTGTTCTAAAGCTCTTTGGGAACCGCTTGCTTGGCCCCACAGACGTGGGGGCTGCAGGCTTTCTTGCTGCCTTCAGCCTCGACACCACACTTTCCCTTTTGGCACCGCGTCAGGCACAAAAATGGCCTATGGATGGAGATGGGTCCCCTGCCCAAAGAGCCAGCAGGGAAAATTATGCCTTGTTCTAAAGCTCTTTGGGAACCGCTTGCGTAGCCCCACAGACCTGGGGGCTGCAGGCTTTGCTGCTGCCTTCAGCCTCAAAACCACCCTTTCCCACTTGGCACCGCGCCAGGCACAAAAATGGCCTATGGCTGGAGATGGGTGCCCCGCCCAAAGAGCCAGCAGGGAAAACTATGCCTTGTTCTAAAGCTCTTTCAGAACCGCTTGCGTAGCCCCCAGACCTGGGGGCTGCAGGCTTTCTTGCTGCCTTCAGCCTCGACAGCACACTTTCCCACTTGGCACCGCGCCAGGCACAAAAATGGCCTATGGCTGGAGATGGGTCCCCTGCCCAAGGAGCCAGCAGGGAAAACTATGCCTTGTTCTAAAGCTCTTTGGGAACCGCTTGCGTAGCCCCACAGACCTGGGGGCTGTGGGCTTTCCTGCTGCCTTCAGCCTCAAAGCCACCCTTTCCCACTTGGCGCCGCGCCAGACTCAAAAATGGCCTATGGCTGGAGATGGGTCCCCCGCCCAAAGAGTCAGCAGGGAAAACTATGCCTTGTTCTAAAGCTCTTTGTGAACCGCTTGGATAGCCCCACAGACCTGGGGGCTGCAGGCTCTCCTGCTGCCTTCAGCCTCGACACCACCCTTTCCCACTTGGCGCCGCGCCAGGCACAAAAATGGCCATATGGCTGGAGATGGGTCCCATGCCCAAAGAGCCAGCAGGGAAAACTATGCCTTGTTCTAAAGCTCTTTGGGAACCGCTTGCGTAGCCCCACAGACCTGGGGGCTGTGGGATTTCCTGCTGCCTTCAGACTCGACACCACCCTTTCCCACTTGGCGCCGCGCCAGGCTCAAAAATGGCCATACGGCTGGAGATGGGTGCCCCGCCCAAAGAGCCAGCAGGGAAAACTATGCCTTGTTCTAAAGCTCTTTGGGAACCGCTTGCGTAGCCCCACAGACCTGGGGGCTGCGGGCTTTCCTGCTGCCTTCAGCCTCGACAACACCCTTTCCCACTTGGCGCCGCGCCAGGCACAAAAATAGCTATACGGCTGGAGATGGGTCCCATGCCCAAAGAGCCAGCAGGGAAAACTATGCCTTGTTCTAAAGCTCTTTGGGAACCGCTTGCGTAGCCCCCAGACTTGGGGGCTGCAGGCTTTCTTGCTGCCTTCAGCCTCGACAGCACCCTTTCCCACTTGGCACCGCGTCAGTCACAAAAATGGCCTATGGCTGGAGATGGGTCCCCCGCCCAAGGAGCCAGCAGGGAAAACTATGCCTTGTTCTAAAGCTCTTTCAGAACCGCTTGCGTAGCCCCACAGACCTGGGGGCTGCGGGCTTTCCTGCTGCCTTCAGCCTCAAAGCCACCCTTTCCCACTTGGCGCCGCGCCAGGCTCAAAAATGGCCATACGGCTGGAGATGGGTCCCCCACCCAAAGAGCCAGCAGGGAAAACTATGCCTTGTTCTAAAGCTCTTTGTGAACTGCTTGGATAGCCCCACAGACCTGGGGGCTGCAGGCTCTCCTGCTGCCTTCAGCCTCGACACCACCCTTTCCCACTTGGCGCCGCGCCAGGCACAAAAATGGCCATACGGCTGGAGATGGGTCCCCCGCCCAAAGAGCCAGCAGGGAAAACTATGCCTTGTTCTAAAGCTCTTTGGGAACCGCTTGCGTAGCCCCACAGACCTGGGGGCTGCAGGCTCTCCTGCTGCCTTCAGACTCAAAGCCACCCTTTCCCACTTGGCCCCGCGCCAGGCACAAAAATGGCCTATGGCTGGAGATGGGTCCCCTGCCCAAAGAGCCATCAGGGAAAACTATGCCTTGTTCTAAAGCTCTTTGGGAACCGCTTGCGTAGCCCCACAGACCTGGGGGCTGCGGGCTTTCCTGCTGCCTTCAGCCTCGACACCACCCTTTCCCACTTGGCGCCGCGCCAGGCACAAAAATGGCCATACGGCTGGAGATGGGTCCCCCGCCCAAAGAGCCAGCAGGGAAAACTATGCCTTGTTCTCAAGCTCTTTGGGAACCACTTGCGTAGCGCCACAGACCTGGGTGCTGCAGGCTTTCCTGCTGCCTTCAGCCTCGACACCACCCTTTCCCACTTGGCACTGCGCCAGGCACAAAAATGGCCATACGGCTGGAGATGGGTCCCCCGCCCAAAGAGCCAGCAGGGAAAACTATGCCTTGTTCTAAAGCTCTTTGGGAACCACTTGCGTAGCCCCACAGACCTGGGGGCTGCGGGCTTTCCTGCTGCCTTCAGCCTCGACACCACCCTTTCCCACTTGGCGCCGCGCCAGGCACAAAAAAAGCCATACGGCTGGAGATGGGTCCCCCGCCCAAAGAGCCAGCAGGGAAAACTATGCCTTGTTCTAAAGCTCTTTGGGAACCGCTTGCGTAGCCCCACAGACCTGGGGGCTGCGGGCTTTCCTGCTGCCTTCAGCCTCGACACCACCCTTTCCCACTTGGCGCCGCGCCAGGCACAAAAATGGCCTATGGCTGGAGATGGGTCCCCCGCCCAACGAACAAGCAGGGAAAACTATGCCTTGTTCTAAAGCTCTTTGGGAACCGCTTGCGTAGCCCCACAGATCTTGGGCCTGTGGGCTTTCCTGCTGCCTTCAGCCTAGACAACACCCTTTCCCACTAGGTGCCTCGCCACGCACACAAATGGCCATACGGCTGGAGATGGGTCCCCTGCCCAAGGAGCCAGCAGGGAAAACTATGCCTTGTTCTAAAGCTCTTTGGGAACCGCTTGCTTGGCCCCACAGACGTGGGGGCTGCAGGCTTTCTTGCTGCCTTCAGCCTCGACACCACACTTTCCCTTTTGGCACCGCGTCAGGCACAAAAATGGCCTATGGATGGAGATGGGTCCCCTGCCCAAAGAGCCAGCAGGGAAAATTATGCCTTGTTCTAAAGCTCTTTGGGAACCGCTTGCGTAGCCCCACAGACCTGGGGGCTGCAGGCTTTGCTGCTGCCTTCAGCCTCAAAACCACCCTTTCCCACTTGGCACCGCGCCAGGCACAAAAATGGCCTATGGCTGGAGATGGGTGCCCCGCCCAAAGAGCCAGCAGGGAAAACTATGCCTTGTTCTAAAGCTCTTTCAGAACCGCTTGCGTAGCCCCCAGACCTGGGGGCTGCAGGCTTTCTTGCTGCCTTCAGCCTCGACAGCACACTTTCCCACTTGGCACCGCGCCAGGCACAAAAATGGCCTATGGCTGGAGATGGGTCCCCTGCCCAAGGAGCCAGCAGGGAAAACTATGCCTTGTTCTAAAGCTCTTTGGGAACCGCTTGCGTAGCCCCACAGACCTGGGGGCTGTGGGCTTTCCTGCTGCCTTCAGCCTCAAAGCCACCCTTTCCCACTTGGCGCCGCGCCAGACTCAAAAATGGCCTATGGCTGGAGATGGCTCCCCCGCCCAAAGAGTCAGCAGGGAAAACTATGCCTTGTTCTAAAGCTCTTTGTGAACCGCTTGGATAGCCCCACAGACCTGGGGGCTGCAGGCTCTCCTGCTGCCTTCAGCCTCGACACCACCCTTTCCCACTTGGCGCCGCGCCAGGCTCAAAAATGGCCATACGGCTGGAGATGGGTGCCCCGCCCAAAGAGCCAGCAGGGAAAACTATGCCTTGTTCTAAAGCTCTTTGGGAACCGCTTGCGTAGCCCCACAGACCTGGGGGCTGCGGGCTTTCCTGCTGCCTTCAGCCTCGACAACACCCTTTCCCACTTGGCGCCGCGCCAGGCACAAAAATAGCTATACGGCTGGAGATGGGTCCCATGCCCAAAGAGCCAGCAGGGAAAACTATGCCTTGTTCTAAAGCTCTTTGGGAACCGCTTGCGTAGCCCCCAGACTTGGGGGCTGCAGGCTTTCTTGCTGCCTTCAGCCTCGACAGCACCCTTTCCCACGTGGCACCGCGTCAGTCACAAAAATGGCCTATGGCTGGAGATGGGTCCCCCGCCCAAGGAGCCAGCAGGGAAAACTATGCCTTGTTCTAAAGCTCTTTCAGAACCGCTTGCGTAGCCCCACAGACCTGGGGGCTGCGGGCTTTCCTGCTGCCTTCAGCCTCGACACCACCCTTTCCCACTTGGCGCCGCGCCAGGCTCAAAAATGGCCATACGGCTGGAGATGGGTCCCCCGCCCAAAGAGCCAGCAGGGAAAACTATGCCTTGTTCTAAAGCTCTTTGTGAACTGCTTGGATAGCCCCACAGACCTGCGGGCTGCAGGCTCTCCTGCTGCCTTCAGCCTCGACACCACCCTTTCCCACTTGGCGCCGCGCCAGGCACAAAAATGGCCTATGGCTGGAGATGGGTCCCATGCCCAAAGAGCCAGCAGGGAAAACTATGCCTTGTTCTAAAGCTCTTTGGGAACCGCTTGCGTAGCCCCACAGACCTGGGGGCTGCGGGCTTTCCTGCTGCCTTCAGCCTTGACAACACCCTTTCCCACTTGGCGCCGCGCCAGGCACAAAAATAGCTATACGGCTGGAGATGGGTCCCATGCCCAAAGAGCCAGCAGGGAAAACTATGCCTTGTTCTAAAGCTCTTTCAGAACCGCTTGCGTAGCCCCCAGACCTGGGGGCTGCAGGCTTTCTTGCTGCCTTCAGCCTCGACAGCACACTTTCCCACTTGGCACCGCGTCAGTCACAAAAATGGCCTATGGCTGGAGATGGGTCCCCCGCCCAAGGAGCCAGCAGGGAAAACTATGCCTTGTTCTAAAGCTCTTTCAGAACCGCTTGCGTAGCCCCACAGACCTGGGGGCTGCGGGCTTTCCTGCTGCCTTCAGCCTCGACACCACCCTTTCCCACTTGGCGCCGCGCGAGGCTCAAAAATGGCCATACGGCTGGAGATGGGTCCCATGCCCAAAGAGCCAGCAGGGAAAACTATGCCTTGTTCTAAAGCTCTTTCAGAACCGCTTGCGTAGCCCCACAGACCTGGGGGCTGCGGGATTTCCTGCTGCCTTCAGCCTCGACACCACCCTTTCCCACTTGGCGCCGCGCCAGGCACAAAAATGGCCATACGGCTGGAGATGGGTCCCCCGCCCAAAGAGCCAGCAGGGAAAACTATGCCTTGTTCTAAAGCTCTTTGGGAACCGCTTGCGTAGCCCCACAGACCTGGGGGCTGCGGGCTTTGCTGCTGCCTTCAGCCTCGACACCACCCTTTCCCACTTGGCGCCGCGCCAGGCACAAAAATGGCCATACGGCTGGAGATGGGTTCCCCGCTGAAGGAGCCAGCAGGGAAAACTATGCCTTGTTCTAAAGCTCTTTGGGAACCGCTTGCGTAGCCCCACAGACCTGGGGGCTGTGTGCTTTCCTGCTGCCTTCAGCCTCAAAGCCACCCTTTCCCACTTGGCGCCACGCCAGGCACAAAAATGGCCATACGGCTGGAGATGGGTCCCCCGCCCAAAGAGCCAGCAGGGAAAACTTTGTCTACAGTCAGTCAAGTCGACGTACTCAACACTGATAAGAAAGATCACATGTGTTCTTGTGGTGAGGGATATCAAGTGGAAATCCTTCTCGCGGAGTGATCAAGCGATTTAAACTTTTCATCATAATCCAAAGTCTAACATGCAAAACAATTGTCTAAGCAAAGCACAATACAGTGAGTATTAGTAAAACAACAACAGAGTGAAGCATCTTGTTATAAAGTCCTGTAACTGTCGGTGACCATCCAAAAAGAGGATCTCCCCATCTATGTCCTTCGCCTCTCTTCACTCTTTCCAACGCTTGGTGTATTTCTTCAACCTGATGATGGACGGTAATCAAAGTTGTCTGTCTATTTTCTTGGGCCTCTTTCAAGAGTCGCTTCAATTCATTGTGTTTTAGCAGCTTCTTCACCAGGGAGAGATTCATTCCGATAGGGGCAGGCAACAATCTCGAATCAACGTATAATTAGGTTGTAGCAATTGAAAAGACGTAACAGGAGCTTAATAATTGAAGTCGCATCCCGTAACTTTGTGTTAGTAAAGTTCAAACACAAAGATTTGAGTGATTACTATGTCATCTCTGAATACAAGACTACAGGGAGACCTCATGCTAACGCACCCTTTCCCAATATAGTCAAGCACAGTCTCTGGGGTTTCATCGGGATGTGTGTCAAAGTGACAAACATTCTGGTTGGTGTCAAGACAAAGGTCTTGTGCTTTGAGAGTATTACTCTCACAAATGAATCCTTGTTGGTCTCGTGAAACGCATGCGTCAACATCAGCAGTTTGCCATTTAGTCTCATTTTGTCGTGCCCAACCTCTGTGCTGTGTTGGATAGAGTAGAGCTCCTTGGTGATTCAACCCCAGTGCGATGATTGGGTATATGGTGGATACTGAGGCATTGCGTATCGTTAAGACAAAAGCTGTGGCTTTGCTCTCAGTGGGATCGTAGGTGAAATTAACCAGATAACACCTGGACTGAAATTTTTTCTCAAATTCAATTGTGTTATCCCATATTACTTTTCGAATTTCGGTGGGCAAGGTGCCTTCTTCACCTTCCCTTATGATTGCGGCTGTCATAGATTGCATCCACAATTGGGCTTGGATACAACTAAGAGCCAAGGAAACATTGGTTTGAGTTGTACCAAGTGCATCTGTGATCAGCTGATGGTCTTTTTCACCCGTTTCTTCCCATTGAGGCAATATATTCGATAAAAGCCGTTGGTGGTTTCCCAATGCTAATAGAGAGGACTGTAGGGGACGTCTTAATTTGTCCAGATCAGTAGCGGTTGTGACTAGTTTGTTGGCAAGTATCTCAGCATCTATACTATTCAAGACTCCCAGGCCTGTTCCTAAGATACCAGTCGCATCCCTCTTCCGTCCGTGTGAAGTGGCAAGAGTTCGTTTGCGTAACCATGCTGACCATTCTGCATAAGATGTACTCAGGAATGGTAAGCAGGTGGGTTTGATCGCAGAGATTTTAATCTGCATTGACAATTCTGCTCGTTTGAGGGAATATGTGGGATTAAACAGTACCTGTTGTTGACCTGTGTGTGTTTAATAACGTAAGGGCCAATGTTGAAAATGTAAGGAGTTAGTCTAATGGAGGGCTTAGAAAAGAGAGAGGTGTTTTTTTTTTTTCTCTTAGAAGAGAGAGCCTTTGAGAGTTTGTGGGGTGTAGGTTCTGGATTCATTTCAGCAAGTTCAGGTGTATTTGAGTCAATCATAAATTCAAATAACAATTCTGTGCCCTTGTAGCCCCAAATACAGTACACTACTGTAGGTTTGATGAAAGTGAAATTGTGCCAGCAATCTGAATTTGGCGCCATAATTTTGTAACAATCAGTGTTGTATTTGTCCGCTTTGGTAGAGTCTACATAGATGGTTTTAATTACAGTTGGCCTGTGGTGATTAGACCCGTTGATAAATCGGCAACCAATGTGTGTTCTTGTGGAATAATTACTAAATTGGCCAAGAATACAAAAATACAGCATTGTTCACACATTAAGGAAAGTCATAAAATCAAGAGGCTTCTGAGGTAGAATACAGCCGCAGCTGGCACACGAAGAATGCAACAGCTGTGATTCCCTGTACAAGGTTGTTTGCGAAACTACACGAGGGATGGAACGGAACGCGCTTGTTCCGTGGCCTTCCCTTGTGACGAATAGCAGATATGGGGACGAGATGGTACTACGGAACTGATAAGCGGCTTACACGCCACCCGAGCCAACATTTCGTCAAATGTTGATGAAATGCTGTCCTTTTGTGCGAACTTTGCTCACCACAATGTACCAAAACACACCTCCATCCCGGAGGCTATCCGCCCCCGAGGTGTGAACACTCCTCCTTGAGTACATTAATCATAATAAAAGTACATATGACTAAAGTCACTCAAACTCCACTTTGAAGTTAAAAAAATAATATAAAAATAGCCCAAGAGAGGGGGGATGTCTGGGAAGACACCATCGCGAAGAATCCCACCGCTGTTTTCTGGGATCAGTCGACGGGCTGAGCCTTTCTTCCCCCTCATAAGGACGCCTTTGGGTAAGACTTTGATTACACCGAGTGCTTTCTCGGGGACTCTAGAAATTTCTCTAGAGAATCTCTACCCTACATTTAGAGCCAGGCTGTTTCGTTTATAATTTTGTCGCGCGTTTGTCTATTTAACAATGTCTTTATTTGCACGTGCTTTGCAGACAGTGTATTTATCACCGGCAATCCTAAAGAACCTGTATATCTGTTGTTTAAATAAACTGCACTGTTTCAGTAGCTAGTCGTTTCGCTTTCTCACTGAACGCGACCAAAACTTGAGAGAGGCCATGCTGGTTCAGGAGCACGACTAGACTGAAGGTGCAGCCCACTATTAGTGTCTCCAAATCGTAATAGTTTAACACATAGTAAACGCGATTGGCCTGATAGTGCTGAATTGGGCATCACTCAGAATTGAAACCCAGCCGCACCTGGCCTCCCACCTCGGTGAGGAGTGTTAGAACGCAAGGGGGTTTATCTTCTGCCAAAACCGCTTGGCCCCGTTTCACGCAACAGAATTTGGCGTAGTCGGCAGGATTGCCATGGATAAACTGCTGCAAAAATATGATTGTGCCCCTTCCCAGGGTGGGAAGGAGTGGGCCCAAAAATTTTGGAAGGATGAAGAGAAAGTGGTGGAACGTATTGAAGAGCGTCGGGTTTCACAGAAGCTCAGAGCGGGGAAAGGCAAGGGTGTGATTTGTGCTGTGTTAGGCGCCTGTTTATCTTGTGCACAACAAGAAGCTAGAGAAACCCCCGCTCCTAATCTGATTTCAGCTGTAGAATATGCAACCCTGAAATCGGAGAATGAGGTGCTGAAGTCATCATTAGCCTTGCAAAAGGAGACAGGAGAAAGATTAAGAACTCAAGTCGATAAGCTTGTGAGTGAGAATGAATGTTTAGGAAACCGGAATGCTCAACTTGGGAGTGAAAATCGCCAACTTAAAATGTTATTGAAAGGGTGACCGGGCTCTTAGATAAAATGCAGCCCTCGACCCAGGTCCAACAGATTCGTAAGTTAATGTGTTATCCAAATTCCGGAACCCAGACCGGAGATTTTTTTGTCTAATAGTGAGGATGACGAAGAAGATGAGGAGGAAAGGACTTTTACTTTGAAATCCCAAGTTTTTCCTTTACGTCCTCTGGTTAAAACTGAAACTGCAGTTGATGATGGTGATGAAATTCACACCACTGTGCGTACCGTTCCATGGACACCAACCGAGTTAACAAAAATAAGGGAGAAATATTCGAGGCGACCAGAAGAGTCAGCTGTTGAGTACGTGTGGCGAGTTTCTTCTGAAGGGGGGGGCAGAATTATGCTGAGTGAGGAAGAAGCAGGAGACTCTTGGGGACCAGGAGTGTTTTTAACCACTATGCCTGGGGATCATAATTATTCCCTAACCGCTCGAGCAGCCTTTTGGGCAGGGGGTATGGATCCGCGAGAGAGGGGGGAGCCGTTAGAGATTAGAGCTACAGGCTACTCTGATCTGTTTGCGGCTGTACGGAAAGCAGCTTGTCTGCAAGCCATGTATGACAGAGAGGAATTTCGGAAATCCCCAATGTCAGCCCCTATCGACCCCGATCGATTAGCCCCTCTCATCCGTGGTCTTCCCGGTTGCCTGAAACCGTTCCTTGTTCGCACTCAAGATCGTATACGGGATGCTCGGGGTGCTCATGGGCGGGGCCATCGTCACTACATGCCCACCTGGAATGTACAGGAAATAGATCAATATGGGCGCCGAATGGGCTGGGCCAGCCAAACTAGTGAGAAATCCTCCGAACACCCGCGAAAGGTTCGCCAAGTCCAAACTCACACTCAAAACCCTAAATCAGAGGGAAGGTTTAAGCCTGATAAGGACCGAAATGAGTTGTGGCGTAAAGCCCTACAATTAGGGGTGCCCCGACAATTCTTGCACGGTGACCCTACGGGAGATCTCCGTACGCTAGTCCAATCTCTACCTAGAAAGAATAATGCGGCTGGGGAGAAAAGTCTAACCAGAGAATCCCCAAGCCGTGAGAAAACTGTGCCTTCTGCACCGGAACATAACTTGATTGATTTGACAGAGTCCCAGCCACAACACTCCTATCCCCGGGGAGGGCACTGAGCAACCCTGTCGGGCAGGTACTAGCAATCCAATGGCGCTCTCATAAAGACTCCGAACCTGTTATTGTCATTCCTGTTGGACCCCGGAAGATATTGGTAAATTTTATTATTGATACCGGAGCCCAAATGTCTGCAATCACTAACGAAACAGCACAACTTCTAGGTATAAATCCCACCCGACGCAGAGTCAACTTCACAGGAATTGATGGTGTGGTAAAAACATGCCCCACTGCAAAAATTAACCTCTGGTTGCCGGGAGAGCAGCGAATGACTAGGGCAGAAGTGTTAGTGGGTGCCTCACGTAGACCCGACTCAAAGTGTCAGGGACCCGCACAGGAAGTTAAATTCCTGGGGGTCTGGTGGATTAAGGGAGCTGCTTCTGTCCCTCAGGATACCCTGAAAAAATAGAACATGGACAGAATCCTTCCAGCACGAAGGAGTTACAGCAGGTCCTGGGAACTTTAAGTTATTGGCGTAAACACATCCCTGGCTTTTCCATCATTGCTCGCCCCTTCATAGCTTGCCAAAAAAGGGTAAATCCTGGGTGTGGACTGAACAACACACTAATGCTCTGCAATTACTAATAAAGGAGCTAAGGTTATTCCAACAACTTGGCCCCATACATCCAACTGACCCTGTCCATGTAGAATGGGGGCTCAGTGAACATGGTTCCCGTTGTAATTTATGGCAGAAGGGACCAGCAGGACCGGAGAGACCATTAGAATTTTGCTCCCACTCCTTCAATGATACTGAATGCAGCTATTCAGACCTGGAGAAGGGTTTACTGTCCCTGGTGCGAGCGTTGCAACGAGCAGAGCAGATAAGAAGAGAACAGAGTGTGATCTTTCCTGGGACCTTTTCGCCTCCCAGATGTGGTCCTTAAAGGGACACCACCACCAGCTGGCATTGCCCAGAGACCTACAGTTCAAAAGTGGTATGCTTATTTAGAAGGCATTAATGAAATCAAGCCAGTCTCTGAAGGCAGTGTTAAAGTATCCAAGGCTACTTCACAAGGATACCAAAGGATATAGATGGTGCCCTATTGTTCCAATCCCCACCAAACAGACCATCTCCGATCCAAGAAGCACCTCCTTTGAGGGACAGCAGTGATCTTAGAGGAGTGTGGTTTACTGGTGCGTCATCTCACCGTTAAAAAAATAAGTGCAAATATAAGGCCGTAGCACTGGAAGTAACAACGGGAGAAAGAGCAATTGAAATAGGGGAGGGTAGGGGAACTCAGAGCTGTCCTACTAGCTGCACAACATGGAGCCACCTCCTTTTACGCTGAGTCATATGCTGTTCTTAAAGGAGCCACTGAATGGCTAGGACACTGGGCAGCCAACGATTGGCAGGTGAATAGAGTCCCAGTTTGGGAGACAGATAATTGGAAGCAACTGTTGGAAATAGGAGGACAGAGACCATTGCACATTGCTTGGGTAAAAGGCCACGATCGTTCAAACTCGATCACTGCTCAGTTCAACCAACAGGTAGATGGCCTCACGCGGCTACAACAAATTGACATTGTAGATGATGGTCGGGAATGGGAACGCTTACTTGAATCGTTACATGTTAAACGTGGCCGCACAGGCCGTCCTGACCTGTATCGGGAAGGTGGGTGGCTTGTGTCAGTTAAGCTGTGCGAACAAATAGTAACTGCCTGTTCACAATGTCGCCTACGACTCAGCAAAGATCATCCGAGTAAGGCGCCTCCCTTACACATGCGGGACAAGAAAGCGTTGTGGCATTCATGGCAGCTTGATTATATTGGGCCCTTGAGATCATCAGGTGGGAAAAGATATGTCCTGGTAGGAGTGGAGATTATCTCCAGCCTCAGTATGGCCAGCAGTTTCAAACCAGCTACCAGGGACAACACAGTGAAAGGCCTAACAGGGTGGTTCAGCACACTTCCCCTTCCCGACGAAATCCAGAGTGATAACGTTTCACACTTTACGGCTTCGGTGGTACAAGATTGGGCCAAGGAAGAAGGGATTCGATGGGTATTTCATACTCCCTGTTATCCCCAGGCTAATGGCATTGTTGAACGCACCAATAGATTGGTTAAGCGTTTTGCAAAAAGTCATGAACCTGGTTGGCATTTGCGATTGGATGACGCCATCTATCAACTAAATAACAAATGGAGTGGAGACGGCTGTCCTAAAATGAAAGCTTTCTGTGTACCTGCCAATATTATCTCGCCAAAGGCTGCCAATGAACCGGGAAAATACCCCGGAAGATTTCACCCTGGACTACCTGTGTTAGTGAAAATGCCTCAAAATGGGACGGTGCCAATGGTGCTAGCTACTCCCAAAAATCCCTATGCATGGGAAGCCAAGGATTGTTCAGGGAAGATACACCGGATCAGCACCCGGTGGACCGCACCTTCTTTTTAACCCCGTCGGTCGAATAAGACCGAGCAGATTTTCTTTTCCTTTATGTCTTACAGGAACCTTGGATGAGCTGTACAGACGGATTGGCCTACGCTACCTTTGAATGTCTCCAGGGAATCCTGACATTGAACCTGGCAATAATACTACTTTTATGATGTATGGCTATTTGGAGGCCCAAATTCTAAAATGACGAATTGGCAGATGGAATTGATGCTATTCAGTTTCACCTTTTTATTCCCTGTTGTTTGTAGTCAAAGAGACCCAGAGTGGCCATGGTCTCAAGCCTTTCTCGTCTATAATACAAGACTACAGGGAGACCTCATGCTAACGCACCCTTTCCCAATATAGTCAAGCACAGTCTCTGGGGTTTCATCGGGATGTGTCTCAAAGTGACAAGCATTCTGGTTGGTGTCAAGACAAAGGTCTTGTGCTTTGAGAGTATTACTCTCACAAATGAATCCTTGTTGGTCTCGTGAAACGCATGCGTCAACATCAGCAGTTTGCCATTTAGTCTCATTTTGTCGTGCCCAACCTCTGTGCTGTGTTGGATAGAGTAGAGCTCCTTGATGATTCAACCCCAGTGCGATGATTGGGTATATGGTGGATACTGAGGCATTGCGTATCGTTAAGACAAAAGCTGTGGCTTTGCTCTCAGTGGGATCGTAGGTGAAATTAACCAGATACCACCAGGATTGAAATTTTCTCTCAAACTCAATTGCGTTATCCCATATTACTTTTCGAATTTCGGTGGGCAAGGTGCCTTCTTCACCTTCCCTTATGATTTATGAGTTTTTGCAAAACGCTTAACCAATCCGTTGGTGCATTCAACAATGCCATTAGCCTGAGGATAATAGGGAGTATGAAATACCCATCGAATCCCTTCTTCTTTGGCCCAATCTTGTACCACTGTAGCGGTAAAGTGTGAACCGTTATCACTTTGGATTTCCTCGGGAAGGGGAAGTGTGCTGAACCACCCTTTTAGGCCTTTCACTGTGTTGTCCCCAGCAGCTGATTTGAAGCCAGTGGCCATACTGAGGCTGGAGATAATCTCCACTCCGACTAGGACATATCTTTTCCCACCTGATGATCTCAAGGGCCCAATATAATCAATCTGCCATGAATGCCACAACATTTTCTTGTCCCGCATGTGTAAGGGAGGCGCCTTACTCGGATGATCTTTGCTGAGTCGTAGGCGACATTGTGACCAGGCAGTTACTACTTGTTCGCACAGCTTAACCGACACAGGCCACCCCCGGGCTAGACCTTCCTGATACAGATCAGCACGGCCTGTATGGCCAGGCTTAATATGTAACCATTCCCGACCATCATCTACAGTGTCAATTTGTTGTAGCCGCGTGAGGCTATCTACCTGTTGGTTGAACTGAGCAGTGATCGAGTTTGAACGATCGTGGCCTTTTACCCAAGCAATGTGCAATGGTCTCTGTCCTCCTATTTCCAACAGTTGCTTCCAACTGTCTGTCTCCCAGATCGGGACTCTATTCACCTGCCAATCATTGGCTGCCCAGTGTCCTAGCCATTCAGTGGCTCCTTTAAAAACAGCATATGAGTCAGTGTAAATGTAAGTAGCTCCATGTTGTGCAGCTAGTAGGACGGCTCTGAGTTCCCCTACTTGTGCCCTACCTTCTCCTGTTTCAATTGCTCTTTCCCCCGTTGCTACTTCCAGTGCTACGGCCTTGTATTTCCACTTGCTGTTCTCACGGTGAGATGACACACCAGTAAACCACACTCCTGTAAGATCACTGCCTGCTTTCAGAGGAGGTGCTTCTTGGATTGGAGATGGTCTGTTTGGTGGGGATTGGAACAATAGGGCACCATCTCTATCCTTCTGGAGCATGGATACTTTGATACTACCTTCAGAGACTGGCATGATATCATTAATGCCTTCTAAATAAGCATACCACTTTCGAACTGTGGGTTTCTGGGGAATGCCAGCTGGTGGTGGTGTCCCTTTAAGGACCACATCTGGGAGGCGAAAAGGGCCCCGAACAATCACGCTCTGTTCTCTCCTTATCTGCTCTGCTCGTTGCAATGCTCGCACCAGGGACAGTAAACCCTTCTCCAGGTCTGAATAGCTGCTCTCAGTATCATTAAAGGCGTGAGAGCTAAATTCTAATGGTCTCTCCGGTCCTGCTGGTCCCTTCTGGCATAAATTACAATGGGAACCATGTTCACTGAGCCCCCATTCTACATGGACAGGGTCAGTTGGATGTATGGGGCCAAGTTGTTGGAATAACCTTAGCTCTTTTATTAGCAATTCTAGTGCATTAGTGTGTTGTTCAGTCGACTCCCAGGATTTACCTTTTTTGAGCAAACAATAAAGGGGGCGAGCAATGATGGAAAAGCCAGGGATGTGTTTACGCTAATAACTTAAAGTTCCCAGGACTTGCTGTAACTCCTTCGTGCTGGAAGGATTCTGTCCATGTTCTATTTTTTCAGGGTATCCTGAGGGACAGAAGCAGCTCCCTTAATCCACCAGACCCCCAGGAATTTAACTTCCTGTGCGGGTCCCTGACACTTTGAGTCGGGAATTTCCAATCCCAAATCTGATAATGTTTTTCGGATGTTTTCCATCATGTCTTGTACACTTTCTTGGTTCTCTCCCCTATTAAGATGTCATCAATAATATATTGGTATACTGTACATCCCTGTGAAACAGGAATCTCTGATAGCACTTTAGCCAAAGCATTATGGGCAATAGTGGGGGAATGTTTGTATCCTTGCGGAAAGCGGTTAAAGGTATATTGGACTCCTTTCCATGTGAATGCAAACTGCGCTTTGTCCTGCTCAAGGAGGAGAATCATAAAAAAATATGTCTTTAAAATCTAAGGCAACCCTGCAAGGATGGGCAGCTCCTTTTATCATTGTCACAATTTCCGCGATATTCGGAACAGCAGCGGTCAGAGGTGCAGTGTTGGCGTTTAATTTTCCGTAATCTACTGTGAAACGCCATTGCCTTTTTGGTTTCTTTACTGGCCACACCGGTGAAAAATAAGGCGAGTGAATCCTCTTAATGATGTCCCTTTTTTTCTAAATTTGATACCAATCTGTCTGCTCCTGCAACAGCAGTTGCAGGCAGTGGATACTACAGGACAGCAGAGATTTTAGAGGGAGGGAAAAGTATGGAAGTTTCCAATAGACTCAATTTCACTGTGTCTATTACTTTTTCAAATCCTGCAAAACTTCACACTGTGGAGACATCATTAAGAAAAGTCATTAAGAAACCCTCGGACGGCAGGCTTTCGTGACGCCTTCAGCCTCAAAATCACCCTTTCCCACGTGGCGCCGGGCCAGGCACAAAAATGGCCATACGGCTGGAGATGGGTCCCCCGCCCAAAGAGCCAGCAGGGAAAACTATGCCTTGTTCTAAAGCTCTTTGGGAACCGCTTGCGTAGCCCCACAGACCTTGGGGCTGCGGGCTTTCCTGCTGCCTTCAGCCTCGACAGCACCCTTTCCCACTTGGCTTCGCGCCAGGCACAAAAATGGCCTAAGGCTGGAGATGGGTCCCATGCCCAAAGAGCCAGCAGGGAAAACTATGCCTTGTTCTAAAGCTCTTTGGGAACCGCTTGCGTAGCACCACAGACCTGGGGGCTGCAGGCTTTGCTCCTGCCTTCAGCCTCAAAGCCACCCTTTCCCACCTGGCGCCGCGCCAGGCTCAAAAATGGCCATACGGCTGGAGATGGGTCCCCCGCCCAGAGAGCCAGCAGGGAAAACTATGCCTTGTTCTAAAGCTCTTTGGGAACCGCTTGCGTAGCCGCACAGACCTGGGGGCTGCGGGCTTTCCTGCTGCCTTCAGCCTCAAAACCACCCTTTCCCACTTGGCCCCCGGCCAGGCACAAAAATGGCCATACGGCTGGAGATGGGTCCCCCGCCCAAAGAGCCAGCAGGGAAAACTATGCCTTGTTCTAAAGCTCTTTGGGAACCGCTTGCGTAGCACCACAGACCTGGGGGCTGCAGGCTTTGCTGCTGCCTTCAGCCTCAAAACCACCCTTTCCCACTTGGCGCTGCGCCAGGCACAAAAATGGCCATACGGCTGGAGATGGGTCCCCCGCCCAAAGAGCCAGCAGGGAAAATTATGCCTTGTTCTAAAGCTCTTTGGGAACCGCTTGCGTAGCCCCACAGACCTGGGGGCTGCGGGCTTTCCTGCTGCCTTTAGCCTCGACACAACCCTTTCCCACTTGGCGCCGCGCCAGGCTCAAAAATGGCCATACGGCTGGAGATGGGTCCCCCGCCCAGAGAGCCAGCAGGGAAAACTATGCCTTGTTCTAAAGCTCTTTGGAAACCGCTTGCGTAGCCCCACAGACCTGGGGGCTGCGGGCTTTCCTGCTGCCTTCAAGCCTCAAAGCCACCCTTTCCCACTGGGCGCCGGGCCAGGCACAAAAATGGCCTATGGCTGGAGATGGGTCCCCTGAACAAAGAGCCAGCAGGGAAAACTATGCCTTGTTCTAAAGCTCTTTGGGAACCACTTGCTTGGCCCCACAGACGTGGCGGCTGCGGGCTTTGCTGCTGCCTTCAGCCTCAAAGCCACCCTTTCCCACTTGGCGCCGGGCCAGGCACAAAAATGGCCATACGGCTGGAGATGGGTCCCCCGCCCAAAGAGCCATCAGGGAAAACTATGCCTTGTTCTAAAGCTCTTTGGGAACCGCTTGCGTAGCCCCACAGACCTGGGGGCTGCGGGCTTTCCTGCTGCCTTCAGCCTCAAAGCCACCCTTTCCCACTTGGCGCCGTGCCAGGCACAAAAATGGCCATACGGCTGGAGATGGGTCCCCCGCCCAAAGAGCCAGCAGGGAAAACTATGCCTTGTTCTAAAGCTCTTTGGGAACCGCTTGCTTGGCCCCACAGACGTGGGGGCTGCAGTCTTTGCTGCTGCCTTCAGCCTCAACACCACCCTTTCCCACTTGGCGCCGGGCCAGGGACAAAAATGGCCATACGGCTGGAGATGGGTCCCCTGCCAAAAGAGCCAGCAGGGAAAACTATGCCTTGTTCTAAAGCTCTTTGGGAACCGCTTGCGTAGCCCCACAGACCTGGGGGCTGCGGGCTTTCCTGCTGCCTTCAGATTCAAAGCCACCCTTTCCCTCTTGGGGCTTCGCCAGGCACAAAAATGGCCATACGGCTGGAGATGGGTGCCCCGCCCAAAGAGCGAGCAGGGAAAACTATGCCTTGTTCTAAAGCTCTTTGGGAACCACTTGCGTAGCTCCACAGACCTGGGGGCTGCGGGCTTTCCTGCTGCCTTCAGCCTCGACACCACCCTTTCCCACTTGGCGCCGCGCCAGGCTCAAAAATGGCCATACGGCTGGAGATGGGTCCCCCGCCCTAAGAGCCAGCAGGGAAAACTATGCCTTGTTCTAAAGCTCTTTGGGAACCGCTTGCGTAGCCCCACAGACCTGGGGGCTGCAGGCTTTGCTCCTGCCTTCAGCCTCAAAGCCACCCTTTCCCACCTGGCGCCGCGCCAGGCTCAAAAATGGCCATACGGCTGGAGATGGGTCCCCGCCCAGAGAGCCAGCAGGGAAAACTATGCCTTGTTCTAAAGCTCTTTGGGAACCGCTTGCGTAGCCCCACAGACCTGGGGACTGCGGGCTTTCCTGCTGCCTTCAGCCTCGACACCACCCTTTCCCACTTGGCGCCCTATCAGGCACAAAATTGGCCATACGGCTGGAGATGGGTCCCCCGCCCAAAGAGCCAGCAGGGAAAACTATGCCTTGTTCTAAAGCTCTTTGGGAACCGCTTGCGTAGCCCCACAGACCTGGGGGCTGCGGGCTTTCCTGCTGCCTTCAGCCTCGACACCACCCTTTCCCACTTGGCGCCCTATCAGGCACAAAAATGGCCATACGGCTGGAGATGTGTCCCCCGCCCAAAGAGCCAGCAGGGAAAACTATGCCTTGTTCTAAAGGTCTTTGGGAACCGCTTGCGTAGCCCCACAGACCTGGGGGCTGCGGGCTTTGCTGCTGCCTTCAGCCTCAAAGCCACCCTTTCCCACTTGGCGCCGCGCCAGGCACAAAAATGGCCATACGGCTGGAGATGGGTCCCCCGCCCAAAGAGCCAGCAGGGAAAATTATGCCTTGTTTTAAAGCTCTTTGGGAACCGCTTGCGTAGCCCCACAGACCTGGGGGCTGCGGGCTTTCCTGCTGCCTTTAGCCTCGACACAACCCTTTCCCACTTGGCGCCGCGCCAGGCTCAAAAATGGCCATACGGCTGGAGATGGGTCCCCCGCCCGAAGAGCCAGCAGGGAAAACTATGCCTTGTTCTAAAGCTCTTTGGGAACCGCTTGCGTAGCCCCACAGACCTGGGGGCTGCGGGCTTTCCTGCTGCCTTCAAGCCTCAAAGCCACCCTTTCCCACTGGGCGCCGGGCCAGGCACAAAAATGGCCTATGGCTGGAGATGGGTCCCCCGAACAAAGAGCCAGCAGGGAAAACTATGCCTTGTTCTAAAGCTCTTTGGGAACCGCTTGCGTAGCCCCACAGACCTGGGGGCTGCGGGCTTTCCTGCTGCCTTCAGCCTCAAAGCCACCCTTTCCCACTTGGCGCCGTGCCAGGCACAAAAATGGCCATACGGCTGGAGATGGGTCCCCCGCCCAAAGAGCCAGCAGGGAAAACTATGCCTTGTTCTAAAGCTCTTTGGGAACCGCTTGCTTGGCCCCACAGACGTGGGGGCTGCAGTCTTTGCTGCTGCCTTCAGCCTCAACACCACCCTTTCCCACTTGGCGCCGGGCCAGGGACAAAAATGGCCATACGGCTGGAGATGGGTCCCCTGCCAAAAGAGCCAGCAGGGAAAACTATGCCTTGTTCTAAAGCTCTTTGGGAACCGCTTGCGTAGCCCCACAGACCTGGGGGCTGCGGGCTTTCCTGCTGCCTTCAGATTCAAAGCCACCCTTTCCCTCTTGGGGCTTCGCCAGGCACAAAAATGGCCATACGGCTGGAGATGGGTCCCCCGCCCAAAGAGCGAGCAGGGAAAACTATGCCTTGTTCTAAAGCTCTTTGGGAACCGCTTGCGTAGCCCCACAGACCTGGGGGCTGCGGGCTTTCCTGCTGCCTTCAAGCCTCAAAGCCACCCTTTCCCACTGGGCGCCGGGCCAGGCACAAAAATGGCCTATGGCTGGAGATGGGTCCCCCGAACAAAGAGCCAGCAGGGAAAACTATGCCTTGTTCTAAAGCTCTTTGGGAACTGCTTGCGTAGCCCCACAGACCTGGGGGCTGCAGGCTTTCCTGCTGCCTTCAGCCTCGACACCACCCTTTTCCACTTGGCGCCCTATCAAGCACAAAAATGGCCTATGGCTGGAGATGGGTCCCAGGCCCAAAGAGCCAGCAGGGAAAACTATGCCTTGTTCTAAAGCTCTTTGGGAACCGCTTGCTTGGCCCCACAGACGTGGGGGCTGCGGGCTTTCCTGCTGCCTTCAGCCTCGACACCACCCTTTCCCACTTGGCGCCGCGCCAGGCACAAAAATGGCCATACGGCTGGAGATGGGTCCCATGCCCAAAGAGCCAGCAGGGAAAACTATGCCTTGTTCTAAAGCTCTTTGGGAACCGCTTGCGTAGCCCCACAGACCTGGGGGCTGCGGGCTTTCCTGCTGCCTTCACCCTCAAAACCACCCTTTCCCACTTGGCACTGCTCCAAGCTCAAAAATGGCCATACGGCTGCAGATGGGTCCCCCGCCCAGAGAGACAGCAGGGAAAACTATGCCTTGTTCTAAAGCTCTTTGGGAACCGCTTGCGTAGCCCCACAGACCTGGGGGCTGCAGGCTTTGCTGCTGCCTTCAGCCTCAAAGCCACCCTTTCCCACTTGGCGCCGCGACAGGCACAAAAGTGGCCATACGGCTGGAGATGGGTCCCCCGCCCAAAGAGCCAGCAGGGAAAACTATGCCTTGTTCTAAAGCTCTTTGGGAACCGCTTGCGTAGCCCCACAGACCTGGGGGCTGTGGGCTTTGCTGCTGCCTTCAGCCTCAAAGCCACCCTTTCCCACTTGGCGCCGTGCCAGGCACAAAAATGGCCATACGGCTGGAGATGGGTCCCCCGCCCAAAGAGCCAGCAGGGAAAACTATGCCTTGTTCTAAAGCTCTTTGGGAACCGCTTGCTTGGCCCCACAGACCTGGGGGCTGCAGTCTTTGCTGCTGCCTTCAGCCTCAACACCACCCTTTCCCACTTGGCGCCGGGCCAGGGACAAAAATGGCCATACGGCTGGAGATGGGTCCCCTGCCAAAAGAGCCAGCAGGGAAAACTATGCCTTGTTCTAAAGCTCTTTGGGAACCGCTTGCGTAGCCCCACAGACCTGGGGGCTGCGGGCTTTCCTGCTGCCTTCAGCCTCAAAACCACCCTTTCCCACTACGCACCGCGCCAGGCACAAAAATGGCCATACGGCTGGAGATGTGTCCCCCGCCCAAAGAGCCAGCAGGGAAAACTATGCCTTGTTCTAAAGCTCTTTGGGAACCGCTTGCTTGGCCCCACAGACGTGGGGGCTGCAGGCTTTCCTGCTGCCTTCAGCCTCGACACCACCCTTTCCCACTTGGCGCCCTATCAGGCACAAAAATGGCCATACGGCTGGAGATGTGTCCCCCGCCCAAAGAGCCAGCAGGGAAAACTATGCCTTGTTCTAACGCTCTTTGGGAACCGCTTGCGTAGCCCCACAGACCTGGGGGCTGCGGGCTTTCCTGCTGCCTTCAGCCTCGACAGCACCCTTTCCCACTTGGCTTCGCGCCAGGCACAAAAATGGCCTATGGCTGGAGATGGGTCCCATGCCCTAAGAGCCAGCTGGGAAAACTATGCCTTGTTCTAAAGCTCTTTGGGAACCGCTTGCGTAGCCCCACAGACCTGGGGGCTGCAGGCTTTGCTCCTGCCTTCAGCCTCAAAGCCACCCTTTCCCACCTGGCGCCGCGCCAGGCTCAAAAATGGCCATACGGCTGGAGATGGGTCCCCCGCCCAGAGAGCCAGCAGGGAAAACTATGCCTTGTTCTAAAGCTCTTTGGGAACCGCTTGCGTAGCCCCACAGACCTGGGGGCTGCGGGCTTTCCTGCTGTCTTCAGCCTCAAAGCAACCCTTTCCCACTTGGCGCCCTATCAAGCACAAAAATGGCCTATGGCTGGAGATGTGTCCCATGCCCAAAGAGCCAGCAGGGAAAACTATGCCTTGTTCTAAAGCTCTTTGGGAACCGCTTGCGTAGCCGCACAGACCTGGGGGCTGCGGGCTTTCCTGCTGCCTTCAGCCTCAAAACCACCCTTTCCCACTTGGCGCTGCGCCAGGCACAAAAATGGCCATACGGCTGGAGATGGGTCCCCCGCCCAAAGAGCCAGCAGGGAAAACTATGCCTTGTTCTAAAGCTCTTTGGGAACCGCTTGCGTAGCCCCACAGACCTGGGGGCTGCAGGCTTTGCTGCTGCCTTCAGCCTCAAAACCACCCTTTCCCACTTGGCGCTGCGCCAGGCACAAAAATGGCCATACGGCTGGAGATGGGTCCCCCACCCAAAGAGCCAGCAGGGAAAATTATGCCTTGTTCTAAAGCTCTTTGGGAACCGCTTGCGTAGCCCCACAGACGTGGGGGCTGCGGGCTTTCCTGCTGCCTTTAGCCTCGACACAACCCTTTCCCACTTGGCGCCGCGCCAGGCTCAAAAATGGCCATACGGCTGGAGATGGGTCCCCCGCCCAGAGAGCCAGCAGGGAAAACTATGCCTTGTTCTAAAGCTCTTTGGGAACCGCTTGCGTAGCCCCACAGACCTGGGGGCTGCGGGCTTTCCTGCTGCCTTCAAGCCTCAAAGCCACCCTTTCCCACTGGGCGCCGGGCCAGGCACAAAAATGGCCTATGGCTGGAGATGGGTCCCCCGAACAAAGAGCCAGCAGGGAAAACTATGCCTTGTTCTAAAGCTCTTTGGGAACCGCTTGCGTAGCCCCACAGACCTGGGGGCTGCAGGCTTTCCTGCTGCCTTCAGCCTCAAAGCCACCCTTTCCCACTTGGCGCCCTATCAAGCACAAAAATGGCCATACGGCTGGAGATGGGTCCCCGGCCCAAAGAGCCAGCAGGGAAAACTATGCCTTGTTCTAAAGCTCTTTGGGAACCGCTTGCTTGGCCCCACAGACGTGGGGGCTGCGGGCTTTCCTGCTGCCTTCAGCCTCGACACCACCCTTTCCCACTTGGCGCCGCGCCAGGGACAAAAATGGCCATACGGCTGGAGATGGGTCCCCCGCCCAAAGAGCCAGCAGGGAAAACTATGCCTTGTTCTAAAGCTCTTTGGGAACCGCTTGCGTAGCCCCACAGACCTGGGGGCTGCGGGCTTTCCTGCTGCCTTCAGATTCAAAGCCACCCTTTCCGTCTTGGGGCTTCGCCAGGCACAAAAATGGCCATACGGCTGGAGATGGGTCCCCCGCCCAAAGAGCGAGCAGGGAAAACTATGCCTTGTTCTAAAGCTCTTTGGGAACCGCTTGCGTAGCCCCACAGACCTGGGGGCTGCGGGCTTTCCTGCTGCCTTCAGCCTCGACATCACCCTTTCCCACTTGGCGCCGCGCCAGGCTCAAAAATGGCCATACGGCTGGAGATGGGTCCCCCGCCCTAAGAGCCAGCAGGGAAAACTATGCCTTGTTCTAAAGCCCTTTGGGAACCGCTTGCGTAGCCCCACAGACCTGGGGGCTGCAGGCTTTGCTCCTGCCTTCAGCCTCAAAGCCACCCTTTCCCACCTGGCGCCGCGCCAGGCTCAAAAATGGCCATACGGCTGGAGATGGGTCCCCGCCCAGAGAGCCAGCAGGGAAAACTATGCCTTGTTCTAAAGCTCTTTGGGAACCGCTTGCGTAGCCCCACAGACCTGGGGACTGCGGGCTTTCCTGCTGCCTTCAGCCTCGACACCACCCTTTCCCACTTGGCGCCGCGCCAGGCACAAAAATGGCCATACGGCTGGAGATGGGTCCCCCGCCCAAAGAGCCAGCAGGGAAAACTATGCCTTGTTCTAAAGCTCTTTGGGAACCGCTTGCATAGCCCCACAGACCTGGGGGCTGCAGGCTTTCCTGCTGTCTTCAGCCTCAAAGCCACCCTTTCCCACTTGGCGCCCTATCAGGCACAAAAATGGCCATACGGCTGGAGATGGGTCCCCCGCCCAAAGAGCCAGGACGGAAAACTATGCCTTGTTCTAAAGCTCTTTGGGAACCGCTTGCGTAGCCCCACAGACCTGGGGGCTGCGGGCTTTCCTGCTGCCTTCAGCCTCGACACCACCCTTTCCCACTTGGCGCCCTATCAGGCACAAAAATGGCCATACGGCTGGAGATGTGTCCCCCGCCCAAAGAGCCAGCAGGGAAAACTATGCCTTGTTCTAAAGCTCTTTTGGAACCGCTTGCGTAGCCCCACAGACCTGGGGGCTGCGGGCTTTGCTGCTGCCTTCAGCCTCAAAGCCACCCTTTCCCACTTGGCGCCGCGCCAGGCACAAAAATGGCCATACGGCTGGAGATGGGTCCCCCGCCCAAAGAGCCAGCAGGGAAAACTATGCCTTGTTCTAAAGCTCTTTGGGAACCGCTTGCGTAGCCCCACAGACCTGGGGGCTGCGGGCTTTCCTGCTGCCTTCACCCTCAAAACCACCCTTTCCCACTTGGCGCCGCGCCAGGCTCAAAAATGGCCATACGGCTGGAGATGGGTCCCCCGCCCAGAGAGCCAGCAGGGAAAACTATGCCTTGTTCTAAAGCTCTTTGGGAACCGCTTGCGTAGCCCCACAGACCTGGGGGCTGCGGGCTTTCCTGCTGCCTTCAAGCCTCAAAGCCACCCTTTCCCACTGGGCGCCGGGCCAGGCACAAAAATGGCCTATGGCTGGAGATGGGTCCCCCGAACAAAGAGCCAGCAGGGAAAACTATGCCTTGTTCTAAAGCTCTTTGGGAACTGCTTGCGTAGCCCCACAGACCTGGGGGCTGCAGCCTTTCCTGCTGCCTTCAGCCTCAAAGCCACCCTTTCCCACTTGGCGCCCTATCAAGCACAAAAATGGCCTATGGCTGGAGATGGGTCCCAGGCCCAAAGAGCCAGCAGGGAAAACTATGCCTTGTTCTAAAGCTCTTTGGGAACCGCTTGCTTGGCCCCACAGACGTGGGGGCTGCGGGCTTTCCTGCTGCCTTCAGCCTCAAAACCACCCTTTCCCACTTGGCGCCGCGCCAGGCACAAAAATGGCCATACGGCTGGAGATGGGTCCCCCGCCCAAAGAGCCAGCAGGGAAAACTATGCCTTGTTCTAAAGCTCTTTGGGAACCGCTTGCGTAGCCCCACAGACCTGGGGGCTGCGGGCTTTCCTGCTGCCTTCACCCTCAAAACCACCCTTTCCCACTTGGCACTGCTCCAGGCTCAAAAATGGCCATACGGCTGCAGATGGGTCCCCCGCCCAGAGAGCCTGCAGGGAAAACTATGCCTTGTTCTAAAGCTCTTTGGGAACCGCTTGCGTAGCCCCACAGACCTGGGGGCTGCAGGCTTTGCTGCTGCCTTCAGCCTCAAAGCCACCCTTTCCCACTTGGCGCCGGGCCAGGCACAAAAATGGCCATACGGCTGGAGATGGGTCCCCCGCCCAAAGAGCCAGCAGGGAAAACTATGCCTTGTTCTAAAGCTCTTTGGGAACCGCTTGCGTAGCCGCACAGACCTGGGGGCTGCGGGCTTTGCTGCTGCCTTCAGCCTCAAAGCCACCCTTTCCCACTTGGCGCCGTGCCAGGCACAAAAATGGCCATACGGCTGGAGATGGGTCCCCCGCCCAAAGAGCCAGCAGGGAAAACTATGCCTTGTTCTAAAGCTCTTTGGGAACCGCTTGCTTGGCCCCACAGACCTTGGGGCTGCAGTCTTTGCTGCTGCCTTCAGCCTCAACACCACCCTTTCCCACTTGGCGCCGGGCCAGGCACAAAAATGGCCATACGGCTGGAGATGGGTCCCCCACCCAAAGAGCCAGCAGGGAAAACTATGCCTTGTTCTAAAGCTCTTTGGGAACCGCTTGCGTAGCCCCACAGACCTGGGGGCTGCGGGCTTTCCTGCTGCCTTCAGCCTCTACAGCACCCTTTCCCACTTGGCGCTGCGCCAGGCACAAAAATGGCCTATGGCTGGAGATGGGTCCCATGCCCTAAGAGCCAGCTGGGAAAACTATGCCTTGTTCTAAAGCTCTTTGGGAACCGCTTGCGTAGCACCACAGACCTGGGGGCTGCAGGCTTTGCTCCTGCCTTCAGCCTCAAAGCCACCCTTTCCCACCTGGCGCCGCGCCAGGCACAAAAATGGCCATACGGCTGGAGATGGGTCCCCCGCCCAGAGAGCCAGCAGGGAAAACTATGCCTTGTTCTAAAGCCCTTTGGGAACCGCTTGCGTAGCCCCACAGACCTGGGGGCTGCGGGCTTTCCTGCTGTCTTCAGCCTCAAAGCAACCCTTTCCCACTTGGCGCCCTATCAAGCACAAAAATGGCCTATGGCTGGAGATGGGTCCCATGCCCAAAGAGCCAGCAGGGAAAACTATGCCTTGTTCTAAAGCTCTTTGGGAACCGCTTGCGTAGCCGCACAGACCTGGGGGCTGCGGGCTTTCCTGCTGCCTTCAGCCTCAAAAACACCCTTTCCCACTTGGCCCCCGGCCAGGCACAAAAATGGCCATACGGCTGGAGATGGGTCCCCCGCCCAAAGAGCCAGCAGGGAAAACTATGCCTTGTTCTAAAGCTCTTTGGGAACCGCTTGCGTAGCCCCACAGACCTGGGGGCTGCGGGCTTTCCTGCTGCCTTCAGATTCAAAGCCATCCTTTCCCTCTTGGGGCTTCGCCAGGCACAAAAATGGCCATACGGCTGGAGATGGGTCCCCCGCCCAAAGAGCCAGCAGGGAAAACTATGCCTTGTTCTAAAGCTCTTTGGGAACCGCTTGCGTAGCCCCACAGACGTGGGGGCTGCGGGCTTTCCTGCTGCCTTCACCCTCAAAACCACCCTTTCCCACTTGGCGCCGCGCCAGGCTCAAAAATGGCCATACGGCTGGAGATGGGTCCCCCGCCCAGAGAGCCAGCAGGGAAAACTATGCCTTGTTCTAAAGCTCTTTGGGAACCGCTTGCGTAGCCCCACAGACCTGGGGGCTGCGGGCTTTCCTGCTGCCTTCAAGCCTCAAAGCCACCCTTTCCCACTGGGCGCCGGGCCAGGCACAAAAATGGCCTATGGCTGGAGATGGGTCCCCCGAACAAAGAGCCAGCAGGGAAAACTATGCCTTGTTCTAAAGCTCTTTGGGAACTGCTTGCGTAGCCCCACAGACCTGGGGGCTGCAGCCTTTCCTGCTGCCTTCAGCCTCAAAGCCACCCTTTCCCACTTGGCGCCCTATCAAGCACAAAAATGGCCTATGGCTGGAGATGGGTCCCAGGCCCAAAGAGCCAGCAGGGAAAACTATGCCTTGTTCTAAAGCTCTTTGGGAACCGCTTGCTTGGCCCCACAGACGTGGGGGCTGCGGGCTTTCCTGCTGCCTTCAGCCTCAAAACCACCCTTTCCCACTTGGCGCCGCGCCAGGCACAAAAATGGCCATACGGCTGGAGATGGGTCCCCCGCCCAAAGAGCCAGCAGGGAAAACTATGCCTTGTTCTAAAGCTCTTTGGGAACCGCTTGCGTAGCCCCACAGACCTGGGGGCTGCGGGCTTTCCTGCTGCCTTCACCCTCAAAACCACCCTTTCCCACTTGGCACTGCTCCAGGCTCAAAAATGGCCATACGGCTGCAGATGGGTCCCCCGCCCAGAGAGCCAGCAGGGAAAACTATGCCTTGTTCTAAAGCTCTTTGGGAACCGCTTGCGTAGCCCCACAGACCTGGGGGCTGCAGGCTTTGCTGCTGCCTTCAGCCTCAAAGCCACCCTTTCCCACTTGGCGCCGGGCCAGGCACAAAAATGGCCATACGGCTGGAGATGGGTCCCCCGCCCAAAGAGCCAGCAGGGAAAACTATGCCTTGTTCTAAAGCTCTTTGGGAACCGCTTGCGTAGCCGCACAGACCTGGGGGCTGCGGGCTTTGCTGCTGCCTTCAGCCTCAAAGCCACCCTTTCCCACTTGGCGCCGTGCCAGGCACAAAAATGGCCATACGGCTGGAGATGGGTCCCCCGCCCAAAGAGCCAGCAGGGAAAACTATGCCTTGTTCTAAAGCTCTTAAGGAACCGCTTGCTTGGCCCCACAGACCTTGGGGCTGCAGTCTTTGCTGCTGCCTTCAGCCTCAACACCACCCTTTCCCACTTGGCGCCGGGCCAGGCACAAAAATGGCCATACGGCTGGAGATGGGTCCCCCACCCAAAGAGCCAGCAGGGAAAACTATGCCTTGTTCTAAAGCTCTTTGGGAACCGCTTGCGTAGCCCCACAGACCTGGGGGCTGCGGGCTTTCCTGCTGCCTTCAGCCTCTACAGCACCCTTTCCCACTTGGCGCTGCGCCAGGCACAAAAATGGCCTATGGCTGGAGATGGGTCCCATGCCCTAAGAGCCAGCTGGGAAAACTATGCCTTGTTCTAAAGCTCTTTGGGAACCGCTTGCGTAGCACCACAGACCTGGGGGCTGCAGGCTTTGCTCCTGCCTTCAGCCTCAAAGCCACCCTTTCCCACCTGGCGCCGCGCCAGGCACAAAAATGGCCATACGGCTGGAGATGGGTCCCCCGCCCAGAGAGCCAGCAGGGAAAACTATGCCTTGTTCTAAAGCCCTTTGGGAACCGCTTGCGTAGCCCCACAGACCTGGGGGCTGCGGGCTTTCCTGCTGTCTTCAGCCTCAAAGCAACCCTTTCCCACTTGGCGCCCTATCAAGCACAAAAATGGCCTATGGCTGGAGATGGGTCCCATGCCCAAAGAGCCAGCAGGGAAAACTATGCCTTGTTCTAAAGCTCTTTGGGAACCGCTTGCGTAGCCGCACAGACCTGGGGGCTGCGGGCTTTCCTGCTGCCTTCAGCCTCAAAAACACCCTTTCCCACTTGGCCCCCGGCCAGGCACAAAAATGGCCATACGGCTGGAGATGGGTCCCCCGCCCAAAGAGCCAGCAGGGAAAACTATGCCTTGTTCTAAAGCTCTTTGGGAACCGCTTGCGTAGCCCCACAGACCTGGGGGCTGCGGGCTTTCCTGCTGCCTTCATATTCAAAGCCATCCTTTCCCTCTTGGGGCTTCGCCAGGCACAAAAATGGCCATACGGCTGGAGATGGGTCCCCCGCCCAAAGAGCGAGCAGGGAAAACTATGCCTTGTTCTAAAGCTCTTTGGGAACCGCTTGCGTAGCCCCACAGACCTGGGGGCTGCGGGCTTTCCTGCTGCCTTTAGCCTCCACACCACCCTTTCCCACTTGGCGCCGCGCCAGGCTCAAAAATGGCCATACGGCTGGAGATGGGTCCCCCGCCCAGAGAGCCAGCAGGGAAAACTATGCCTTGTTCTAAAGCTCTTTGGGAACCGCTTGCGTAGCCCCACAGACCTGGGGGCTGCGGGCTTTGCTGCTGCCTTCAAGCCTCAAAGCCACCCTTTCCCACTGGGCGCCGGGCCAGGCACAAAAATGGCCTATGGCTGGAGATGGGTCCCCCGAACAAAGAGCCAGCAGGGAAAACTATGCCTTGTTCTAAAGCTCTTTGGGAACTGCTTGCGTAGCCCCACAGACCTGGGGGCTGCAGGCTTTCCTGCTGCCTTCAGCCTCAAAGCCACCCTTTCCCACTTGGCGCCCTATCAAGCACAAAAATGGCCTATGGCTGGAGATGGGTCCCAGGCCCAAAGAGCCAGCAGGGAAAACTATGCCTTGTTCTAAAGCTCTTTGGGAACCGCTTGCTTGGCCCCACAGACGTGGGGGCTGCGGGCTTTCCTGCTGCCTTCAGCCTCGACACCACCCTTTCCCACTTGGCGCCGCGCCAGGCACAAAAATGGCCATACGGCTGGAGATGGGTCCCCCGCCCAAAGAGCCAGCAGGGAAAACTATGCCTTGTTCTAAAGCTCTTTGGGAACCGCTTGCGTAGCCCCACAGACCTGGGGGCTGCGGGCTTTCCTGCTGCCTTCACCCTCAAAACCACCCTTTCCCACTTGGCACTGCTCCAGGCTCAAAAATGGCCATACGGCTGCAGATGGGTCCCCCGCCCAGAGAGCCAGCAGGGAAAACTATGCCTTGTTCTAAAGCTCTTTGGGAACCGCTTGCGTAGCCCCACAGACCTGGGGGCTGCAGGCTTTGCTGCTGCCTTCAGCCTCAAAGCCACCCTTTCCCACTTGGCGCCGGGCCAGGCACAAAAATGGCCATACGGCTGGAGATGGGTCCCCCGCCCAAAGAGCCAGCAGGGAAAACTATGCCTTGTTCTAAAGCTCTTTGGGAACCGCTTGCGTAGCCCCACAGACCTGGGGGCTGCGGGTTTTCCTGCTGCCTTCAGCCTCAAAGCCACCCTTTCCCACTTGGCGCCGTGCCAGGCACAAAAATGGCCATACGGCTGGAGATGGGTCCCCCGCCCAAAGAGCCAGCAGGGAAAACTATGCCTTGTTCTAAAGCTCTTTGGGAACCGCTTGCGTAGCCCCACAGACCTGGGGGCTGCGGGCTTTCCTGCTGCCTTCAAGCCTCAAAGCCACCCTTTCCCTCTTGGCGCCGTGCCAGGCACAAAAATGGCCGTACGGCTGGAGATGGGTCCCCCGCCCAAAGAGCCAGCAGGGAAAACTATGCCTTGTTCTAAAGCTCTTTGGGAACCGCTTGCGTAGCCCCACAGACCTTGGGGCTGCGGGCTTTCCTGCTGCCTTCAGCCTCGACAGCACCCTTTCCCACTTGGCTTCGCGCCAGGCACAAAAATGGCCTATGGCTGGAGATGGGTCCCATGCCCTAAGAGCGAGCAGGGAAAACTATGCCTTGTTCTAAAGCTCTTTGGGAACCGCTTGCGTAGCCCCACAGACCTGGGGGCTGCGGGCTTTCCTGCTGCCTTCAGCCTCAAAGCCACCCTTTCCCACTTGGCGCCGCGCCAGGCACAAAAATGGCCATACGGCTGGAGATGGGTCCCATGCCCAAAGAGCCAGCAGGGAAAACTATGCCTTGTTCTAAAGCTCTTTGGGAACCGCTTGCTTGGGCCCACAGACCTGGGGGCTGCAGGCTTTGCTGCTGCCTTCAGCCTCGACACCACCCTTACCCACTTGGCGCCGCGCCAGGCACAAAAATGGCCATACGGCTGGAGATGGGTCCCCCGCCCAAAGAGCCAGCAGGGAAAACTATGCCTTGTTCTAAAGCTCTTTGGGAACCGCTTGCGTAGCCCCACAGACCTGGGGGCTGCAGGCTTTCCTGCTGCCTTCAGCCTCAAAACCACCCTTTCCCACTACGCACCGCGCCAGGCACAAAAATGGCCATACGGCTGGAGATGGGTCCCCCGCCCAAAGAGCCAGCAGGGAAAACTATGCCTTGTTCTAAAGCTCTTTGGGAACCGCTTGCGTAGCCCTACAGACCTGGGGGCTGCGGGCTTTCCTGCTGCCTTTAGCCTCGACACCACCCTTTCCCTCTTGGCGCCGCGCCAGGCACAAAAATGGCCGTACGGCTGGAGATGGGTCCCCCGCCCAAAGAGCCAGCAGGGAAAACTATGCCTTGTTCTAAAGCTCTTTGGGAACCGCTTGCGTAGCCCCACAGACCTGGGGGCTGCGGGCTTTCCTGCTGCCTTCAGCCTCAAAGCCACCCTTTCCCACTTTGCGCCGGGCCAGGCACAAAAATGGCCATACGGCTGGAGATGGGTCCCCCTCCCAAAGAGCCAGCAGGGAAAACTATGCCTTGTTCTAAAGCTCTTTGGGAACCGCTTGCGTAGCCCCACAGACCTTGGGGCTGCGGGCTTTCCTGCTGCCTTCAGCCTCGACAGCACCCTTTCCCACTTGGCTTCGCGCCAGGCACAAAAATGGCCTATGGCTGGAGATGGGTCCCATGCCGTAAGAGCCAGCTGGGAAAACTATGCCTTGTTCTAAAGCTCTTTGGGAACCGCTTGCGTAGCACCACAGACCTGGGGGCTGCAGGCTTTGCTCCTGCCTTCAGCCTCAAAGCCACCCTTTCCCACCTGGCGCCGCGCCAGGCACAAAAATGGCCATACGGCTGGAGATGGGTCCCCCGCCCAGAGAGCCAGCAGGGAAAACTATGCCTTGTTCTAAAGCTCTTTGGGAACCGCTTGCGTAGCCCCACAGACCTGGGGGCTGCGGGCTTTCCTGCTGCCTTCAGCCTCAAAGCAACCCTTTCCCACTTGGCGCCCTATCAAGCACAAAAATGGCCTATGGCTGGAGATGGGTCCCATGCCCAAAGAGCCAGCAGGGAAAACTATGCCTTGTTCTAAAGCTCTTTGGGAACCGCTTGCGTAGCCGCACAGACCTGGGGGCTGCGGGCTTTCCTGCTGCCTTCAGCCTCAAAACCACCCTTTCCCACTTGGCCCCCGGCCAGGCACAAAAATGGCCATACGGCTGGAGATGGGTCCCCCGCCCAAAGAGCCAGCAGGGAAAACTATGCCTTGTTCTAAAGCTCTTTGGGAACCGCTTGCGTAGCCCCACAGACCTGGGGACTGCGGGCTTTCCTGCTGCCTTCAGCCTCGACACCACCCTTTCCCACTTGGCGCCGCGCCAGGCACAAAAATGGCCATACGACTGGAGATGGGTCCCCCGCCCAAAGAGCCAGCAGGGAAAACTATGCCTTGTTCTAAAGCTCTTTGGGAACCGCTTGCATAGCCCCACAGACCTGGGGGCTGCAGGCTTTCCTGCTGTCTTCAGCCTCAAAGCCACCCTTTCCCACTTGGCGCCCTATCAGGCACAAAAATGGCCATACGGCTGGAGATGGGTCCCCCGCCCAAAGAGCCAGCAGGGAAAACTATGCCTTGTTCTAAAGCTCTTTGGGAACCGCTTGCGTAGCCCCACAGACCTGGGGGCTGCGGGCTTTCCTGCTGCCTTCAGCCTCGACACCACCCTTTCCCACTTGGCGCCCTATCAGGCACAAAAATGGCCATACGGCTGGAGATGTGTCCCCCGCCCAAAGAGCCAGCAGGGAAAACTATGCCTTGTTCTAAAGCTCTTTGGGAACCGCTTGCGTAGCCCCACAGACCTGGGGGCTGCGGGCTTTGCTGCTGCCTTCAGCCTCAAAGCCACCCTTTCCCACTTGGCGCCGCGCCAGGCACAAAAATGGCCATACGGCTGGAGATGGGTCCCCCGCCCAAAGAGCCAGCAGGGAAAATTATGCCTTGTTCTAAAGCTCTTTGGGAACCGCTTGCGTAGCCCCACAGACCTGGGGGCTGCGGGCTTTCCTGCTGCCTTTAGCCTCGACACAACCCTTTCCCACTTGGCGCCGCGCCAGGCTCAAAAATGGCCATACGGCTGGAGATGGGTCCCCCGCCCAGAGAGCCAGCAGGGAAAACTATGCCTTGTTCTAAAGCTCTTTGGGAACCGCTTGCGTAGGCCCACAGACCTGGGGGCTGCGGGCTTTCTTGCTGCCTTCAAGCCTCAAAGCCACCCTTTCCCACTGGGCGCCGTGCCAGGCACAAAAATGGCCTATGGCTGGAGATGGGTCCCCCGCCCTAAGAGCCAGCAGGGAAAACTATGCCTTGTTCTAAAGCTCTTTGGGAACTGCTTGCGTAGCCCCACAGACCTGGGGGCTGCAGGCTTTGCTCCTGCCTTCAGCCTCAAAGCCACCCTTTCCCACCTGGCGCCGCGCCAGGCTCAAAAATGGCCATACGGCTGGAGATGGGTCCCCGCCCAGAGAGCCAGCAGGGAAAACTATGCCTTGTTCTAAAGCTCTTTGGGAACCGCTTGCGTAGCCCCACAGACCTGGGGACTGCGGGCTTTCCTGCTGCCTTACGCCTCGACACCACCCTTTCCCACTTGGCGCCGCGCCAGGCACAAAAATGGCCATACGACTGGAGATGGGTCCCCCGCCCAAAGAGCCAGCAGGGAAAACTATGCCTTGTTCTAAAGCTCTTTGGGAACCGCTTGCGTAGCCCCACAGACCTGGGGGCTGCGGGCTTTGCTGCTGCCTTCAGCCTCAAAGCCACCCTTTCCCACTTGGCGCCGCGCCAGGCACAAAAATGGCCATACGGCTGGAGATGGGTCCCCCGCCCAAAGAGCCAGCAGGGAAAATTATGCCTTGTTCTAAAGCTCTTTGGGAACCGCTTGCGTAGCCCCACAGACCTGGGGGCTGCGGGCTTTCCTGCTGCCTTTAGCCTCGACACAACCCTTTCCCACTTGGCGCCGCGCCAGGCTCAAAAATGGCCATACGGCTGGAGATGGGTCCCCCGCCCAGAGAGCCAGCAGGGAAAACTATGCCTTGTTCTAAAGCTCTTTGGGAACCGCTTGCGTAGCCCCACAGACCTGGGGGCTGCGGGCTTTCCTGCTGCCTTCAAGCCTCAAAGCCACCCTTTCCCACTGGGCGCCGGGCCAGGCACAAAAATGGCCTATGGCTGGAGATGGGTCCCCTGAACAAAGAGCCAGCAGGGAAAACTATGCCTTGTTCTAAAGCTCTTTGGGAACTGCTTGTGTAGCCCCACAGACCTAGGGGCTGCAGGCTTTCCTGCTGCCTTCAGCCTCGACACCACCCTTTCCCACTTGGCGCCGCGCCAGGCTCAAAAATGGCCATACGGCTGGAGATGGGTCCCCCGCCCTAAGAGCCAGCAGGGAAAACTATGCCTTGTTCTAAAGCTCTTTGGGAACCGCTTGCGTAGCCCCACAGACCTGGGGGCTGCAGGCTTTGCTGCTGCCTTCAGCCTCAAAACCACCCTTTCCCACCTGGCGCCGCGCCAGGCTCAAAAATGGCCATATGGCTGGAGTTGGTCCCCCGCCCAAAGAGCCAGCAGGGAAAACTATGCCTTGTTCTAAAGCTCTCTGGGAACCGCTTGCTTGGGCCCACAGACGTGGGGGCTGCGGGCTTTCCTGCTGCCTTCAGCCTCAAAACCACCCTATGCCACTACGCACCGCGCCAGGCACAAAAATAGCCATACGTCTGGAGATGGGTCCCCCACCCAAAGAGCCAGCAGGGAAAACTATGCCTTGTTCTAAAGCTCTTTGGGAACCGCTTGCGTAGCCCCACAGACCTGGGGGCTGCAGGCTTTCCTGCTGCCTTCAGACTCGACACCACCCTTTCCCACTTGGCGCCGCGCCAGGCACAAAAATGGCCATACGGCTGGAGATGGGTCCCCCGCCCAAAGAGCCAGCAGGGAAAACTATGCCTTGTTCTAAAGCTCTTTGGGAACCGCTTGCATAGCCCCACAGACCTGGGGGCTGCAGGCTTTGCTGCTGCCTTCAGCCTCAAAGCCACCCTTTCCCACTTGGCGTCGCGCTAGGCACAAAAATGGCCATACAGCTGGAGATGGGTCCCCCGCCCAAGGAGCCAGCAGGGAAAACTATGCCTTGTTCTAAAGCTCTTTGGGAACCGCTTGCGTAGCCACACAGACCTGGGGGCTGCGGGCTGTCTTGCTGCCTTCAGCCTCAAAGCCACCCTTTCACACTTGGCGCCGCGCCAGGCACAGAAATGGCCATACGGCTGGAGATGGGACCCATGCCCAAAGAGCCAGCAGGGAAAACTATGCCTTGTTCTAAAGCTCTTTGGGAACCGCTTGCGTAGCCCCACAGACCTGGGGGCTGCGGGCTTTCCTGCTGCCTTCAGCCTCAAAACCACCCTTTCCCACTACGCACCGCGCCAGGCACAAAAATGGCCATACGGCTGGAGATGGGTCCCCCGCCCAAAGAGCCAGCTGGGAAAACTATGCCTTGTTCTAAAGCTCTTTGGGAACCGCTTGCTTGGCCCCACAGACGTGGGGGCTGCGGGCTTTCCTGCTGCCTTCAGCCTCAAAACCACCCTATGCCACTACGCACTGCGTCAGGCACAAAAATAGCCATACGGCTGGAGATGGGTCCCCCGCCCAAAGAGCCAGCAGGGAAAACTATGCCTTGTTCTAAAGCTCTTTGGGAACCGCTTGCGTAGCCCCACAGACCTGGGGGCTGCAGGCTTTCCTGCTGTCTTCAGCCTCAAAGCCACCCTTTCCCACTTTGCGCCGGGCCAGGCACAAAAATGGCCTATGGGTGGAGATGGGTCCCATGCCCAAAGAGCCAGCAGGGAAAACTATGCCTTGTTCTAAAGCTCTTTGGGAACCGCTTGCGTAGCCCCACAGACCTTGGGGCTGCGGGCTTTCCTGCTGCCTTCAGCCTCGACAGCACCCTTTCCCACTTGGCTTCGCGCCAGGCACAAAAATGGCCTATGGCTGGAGATGGGTCCCATGCCGTAAGAGCCAGCTGGGAAAACTATGCCTTGTTCTAAAGCTCTTTGGGAACCGCTTGCGTAGCACCACAGACCTGGGGGCTGCAGGCTTTGCTCCTGCCTTCAGCCTCAAAGCCACCCTTTCCCACCTGGCGCCGCGCCAGGCACAAAAATGGCCATACGGCTGGAGATGGGTCCCCCGCCCAGAGAGCCAGCAGGGAAAACTATGCCTTGTTCTAAAGCTCTTTGGGAACCGCTTGCGTAGCCCCACAGACCTGGGGGCTGCGGGCTTTCCTGCTGTCTTCAGCCTCAAAGCAACCCTTTCCCACTTGGCCCCCTATCAAGCACAAAAATGGCCTATGGCTGGAGATGGGTCCCATGCCCAAAGAGCCATCAGGGAAAACTATGCCTTGTTCTAAAGCTCTTTGGGAACCGCTTGCGTAGCCCCACAGACCTGGGGGCTGCGGGCTTTCCTGCTGCCTTTAGCCTCGACACAACCCTTTCCCACTTGGCGCCGCGCCAGGCTCAAAAATGGCCATACGGCTGGAGATGGGTCCCCCGCCCAGAGAGCCAGCAGGGAAAACTATGCCTTGTTCTAAAGCTCTTTGGGAACCGCTTGCGTAGCCCCACAGACCTGGGGGCTGCGGGCTTTCCTGCTGCCTTCAAGCCTCAAAGCCACCCTTTCCCACTGGGCGCCGGGCCAGGCACAAAAATGGCCTATGGCTGGAGATGGGTCACCCGAACAAAGAGCCAGCAGGGAAAACTATGCCTTGTTCTAAAGCTCTTTGGGAACTGCTTGCGTAGCCCCACAGACCTGGGGGCTGCAGGCTTTCCTGCTGCCTTCAGCCTCAAAGCCACCCTTTCCCACTTGGCGCCCTATCAAGCACAAAAATGGCCTATGGCTGGAGATGGGTCCCAGGCCCAAAGAGCCAGCAGGGAAAACTATGCCTTGTTCTAAAGCTCTTTGGGAACCGCTTGCGTAGCCCCACAGACCTGGGGGCTGCGGGCTTTGCTGCTGCCTTCAGCCTCAACACCACCCTTTCCACTTGGCGCCGGGCCAGGGACAAAAATGGCCATACGGCTGGAGATGGGTCCCCTGCCAAAAGAGCCAGCAGGGGAAACTATGCCTTGTTCTAAAGCTCTTTGGGAACCGCTTGCGTAGCCCCACAGACCTGGGGGCTGCGGGCTTTCCTGCTGCCTTCAGATTCAAAGCCACCCTTTCCCTCTTGGGGCTTCGCCAGGCACAAAAATGGCCATACGGCTGGAGATGGGTCCCCCGCCCAAAGAGCGAGCAGGGAAAACTATGCCTTGTTCTAAAGCTCTTTGGGAACCGCTTGCGTAGCCCCACACACCTGGGGGCTGCGGGCTTTCCTGCTGCCTTCAGCCTCAACACCACCCTTTCCCACTTGGCGCCGCGCCAGGCACAAAAATGGCCATACGGCTGGAGATGGGTCCCCCGCCCTAAGAGCCAGCAGGGAAAACTATGCCTTGTTCTAAAGCTCTTTGGGAACCGCTTGCGTAGCCCCACAGACCTGGGGGCTGCAGGCTTTGCTGCTGCCTTCAGCCTCAAAGCCACCCTTTCCCACCTGGCGCCGCGCCAGGCTCAAAAATGGCCATACGGCTGGAGATGGGTCCCCGCCCAAAGAGCCAGCAGGGAAAACTATGCCTTGTTATAAAGCTCTTTGGGAACCGCTTGTGTAGCCCCACAGACCTGGGGACTGCGGGCTTTCCTGCTGCCTTCAGCCTCGACACCACCCTTTCCCACTTGGCGCCGCGCCAGGCACAAAAATGGCCATACGGCTGGATATGGGTCCCCCGCCCAAAGAGCCAGCAGGGAAAACTATGCCTTGTTCTAAAGCTCTTTGGGAACCGCTTGCATAGCCCCACAGACCTGGGGGCTGCGGGCTTTCCTGCTGTCTTCAGCCTCAAAGCCACCCTTTCCCACTTGGCGCCCTATCAGGCACAAAAATGGCCATACGGCTGGAGATGGGTCCCCCGCCCAAAGAGCCAGCAGGGAAAACTATGCCTTGTTCTAAAGCTCTTTGGGAACCGCTTGCGTAGCCCCACAGACGTGGGGCTGCGGGATTTCCTGCTGCCTTCAGCCTCGACACCACCCTTTCCCACTTGGCGCCCTATCAGGCACAAAAATGGCCATACGGCTGGAGATGGGTCCCCCGCCCAAAGAGCCAGCAGGGAAAACTATGCCTTGTTCTAAAGCTCTTTGGGAACCGCTTGCGTAGCACCACAGACCTGGGGGCTGCGGGCTTTGCTGCTGCCTTCAGCCTCAAAGCCACCCTTTCCCACTTGGCGCCGTGTCAGGCACAAAAATGGCCTATGGCTGGAGATGGGTCCCATGCCCAAAGAGCCAGCAGGGAAAACTATGCCTTGTTCTAAAGCTCTTTGGGAACCGCTTGCTTGGCCCCACAGACCTGGGGGCTGCGGGCTTTCCTGCTGCCTTCAGCCTCAAAACCACCCTTTCCCACTACGCACCGCGCCAGGCACAAAAATGGCCATATGGCTGGAGATGGGTCCCCCGCCCAAAGAGCCAGCAGGGAAAACTATGCCTTGTTCTAAAGCTCTCTGGGAACCGCTTGCTTGGGCCCACAGACGTGGGGGCTGCGGGCTTTCCTGCTGCCTTCAGCCTCGACACCACCCTATGCCACTACGCACCGCGCCAGGCACAAAAATAGCCATACGTCTGGAGATTGGTCCCCCACCCAAAGAGCCAGCAGGGAAAACTATGCCTTGTTCTAAAGCTCTTTGGGAACCGCTTGCGTAGCCCCACAGACCTGGGGGCTGCGGGCTTTCCTGCTGCCTTCATCCTCAAAGCCACCCTTTCCCACTTGGCGCCGCGCCAGGCACAAAAATGACCATACGGCTGGAGATGGGTCCCCCGCCCAAAGAGCCAGCAGGGAAAACTATGCCTTGTTCTAAAGCTCTTTGGGAACCGCTTGCATAGCCCCACAGACCTGGGAGCTGCAGGCTTTCCTGCTGTCTTCAGCCTCAAAACCACCCTTTCCCACTTGGCGCCCTATCAGGCACAAAAATGGCCTATGGGTGGAGATGGGTCACCCGAACAAAGAGCCAGCAGGGAAAACTATGCCTTGTTCTAAAGCTCTTTGGGAACTGCTTGCTTGGCCCCACAGACGTGGGGGCTGCGGGCTTTCCTGCTGTCTTCAGCCTCGACACCACCCTTTCCCACTTGGCGCCCTATCAGGCACAAAAATGGCCATACGGCTGGAGATGGGTCCCCCGCCCAAAGAGCCAGCAGGGAAAACTATGCCTTGTTCTAAAGCTCTTTGGGAACCGCTTGCGTAGCCCCACAGACCTGGGGGCTGCAGGCTTTCCTGCTGCCTTCAGCCTCAAAGCCACCCTTTCCCACTTGGCGTCGCGCTAGGCACAAAAATGGCCATACAGCTGGAGATGGGTCCCCCGCCCAAGGAGCCAGCAGGGAAAACTATGCCTTGTTCTAAAGCTCTTTGGGAACCGCTTGCGTAGCCCCACAGACCTGGGGGCTGTGGGCTTTCCTGCTGCCTTCAGCCTCAAAGCCACCCTTTCACACTTGGCGCCGCGCCAGGCACAAAAATGGCCATACGGCTGGAGATGGGTCCCATGCCCAAAGAGCCAGCAGGGAAAACTATGCCTTGTTCTAAAGCTCTTTGGGAACCGCTTGCGTAGCCCCACAGACCTGGGGGCTGCAGGCTTTCCTGCTGCCTTCAGCCTCAAAACCACCCTTTCCCACTTGGCGCCGCGCCAGGCACAAAAATGGCCATACGGCTGGAGATGGGTCCCCCGCCCAAAGAGCCTGCAGGGAAAGCTTTGTCTACAGTCAGTCAAGGTCGACGTACTCAACACTGATAAGAAAGATCACATGTGTTCTTGTGGTGAGGGATATCAAGTGGAAATCCTTCTCGCGGAGTGATCAAGCGATTTAAACTTTTCATCATAATCCAAAGTCTAACATGCAAAAGAATTGTCTAAGCAAAGCACAATACAGTGAGTATTAGTAAAACAACAACAGAGTGAAGCATCTTGTTATAAAGTCCTGTAACTGTCGGTGACCATCCAAAAAGAGGATCTCCCCATCTATGTCCTTCGCCTCTCTTCACTCTTTCCAACGCTTGGTGTATTTCTTCAACCTGATGATGGACGGTAATCAAAGTTGTCTGTCTATTTTCTTGGGCCTCTTTCAAGAGTCGCTTCAATTCATTGTGTTTTAGCAGCTTCTTCACCAGGGAGAGATTCATTCCGATAGGGGCAGGCAACAATCTCGAATCAACGTATAATTAGGTTGTAGCAATTGAAAAGACGTAACAGGAGCTTAATAATTGAAGTCGCATCCCGTAACTTTGTGTTAGTAAAGTTCAAACACAAAGATTTGAGTGATTACTATGTCATCTCTGAATACAAGACTACAGGGAGACCTCATGCTAACGCACCCTTTCCCAATATAGTCAAGCACAGTCTCTGGGGTTTCATCGGGATGTGTCTCAAAGTGACAAGCATTCTGGTTGGTGTCAAGACAAAGGTCTTGTGCTTTGAGAGTATTACTCTCACAAATGAATCCTTGTTGGTCTCGTGAAACGCATGCGTCAACATCAGCAGTTTGCCATTTAGTCTCATTTTGTCGTGCCCAACCTCTGTGCTGTGTTGGATAGAGTAGAGCTCCTTGGTGATTCAACCCCAGTGCGATGATTGGGTATGTGGTGTATACGGAGGCATTGCGTATCGTTAAGACAAAAGCTGTGGCTTTGCTCTCAGTGGGATCGTAGGTGAAATTAACCAGATACCACCTGGACTGAAATTTTTTCTCAAATTCAATTGCGTTATCCCATATTACTTTTCGAATTTCGGTGGGCAAGGTGCCTTCTTTACCTTCCCTTATGATTGCGGCTGTCATAGATTGCATCCACAATTGGGCTTGGATACAACTAAGAGCCAAGGAAACATTGGTTTGAGTTGTACCAAGTGCATCTGTGATCAGCTGATGGTCTTTTTCACCCGTTTCTTCCCATTGAGGCAATATATTCTATAAAAGCCGTTGGTGGTTTCCCAATGCTAATAGAGAGGACCGTAGGGGATGTCTTAATTTGTCCAGATCAGTAGCGGTTGTGACTAGTTTGTTGGCAAGTATCTCAGCATCTATACTATTCAAGACTCCCAGGCCTGTTCCTAAGATACCAGTCGCATCCCTCTTCCGTCCGTGTGAAGTGGCAAGAGTTCGTTTGCGTAACCATGCTGACCATTCTGCATAAGATGTACTCAGGAATGGTGAGCAGGTGGGTTTGATCGCAGAGATTTTAATCTGCATTGACAATTCTGCTCGTTTGAGGGAATATGTGGGATTAAACAGTACCTGTTGTTGACCTGTGTGTGTTTAATAACGTAAGGGCCAATGTTGAAAATGTAAGGAGTTAGTCTAATGGAGGGCTTAGAAAAGAGAGAGGTGGTTTTTTTTTTTTTTCTCTTAGAAGAGAGAGCCTTTGAGAGTTTGTGGGGTGTAGGTTCTGGATTCATTTCAGCAAGTTCAGGTGTATTTGAGTCAATCATAAATTCAAATAACAATTCTGTGCCCTTGTAGCCCCAAATACAGTACACTACTGTAGGTTTGATGAAAGTGAAATTGTGCCAGCAATCTGAATTTGGCTCCATAATTTTGTAACAATCAGTGTTGTATTTGTCCGCTTTGGTAGAGTCTACATAGATGGTTTTAATTACAGTTGGCCTGTGGTGATTAGACCCGTTGATAAATCGGCAACCAATGTGTGTTCTTGTGGAATAATTACTAAATTGGCCAAGAATACAAAAATACAGCATTGTTCACACATTAAGGAAAGTCATAAAATCAAGAGGCTTCTGAGGTAGAATACAGCCGCAGCTAGCACACGAAGAATGCAACAGCTGTGATTCCCTGTACAAGGTTGTTTGCGAAACTACACGAGGGATGGAACGGAACGCGCTTGTTCCGTGGCCTTCCCTTGTGACGAATAGCAGATATGGGGACGAGATGGTACTACGGAACTGATAAGCGGCTTACACGCCACCCGAGCCAACATTTCGTCAAATGTTGATGAAATGCTGTCCTTTTGTGCGAACTTTGCTCACCACAATGTATCAAAACACACCTCCATCCCGGAGGCTATCCGCCCCCGAGGTGTGAACACTCCTCCTTGAGTACATTAATCATAATAAAAGTACATATGACTAAAGTCACTCAAACTCCACTTTGAAGTTAAAAAAATAATATAAAAATAGCCCAAGAGAGGGGGGATGTCTGGGAAGACACCATCGCGAAGAATCCCACCGCTGTTTTCTGGGATCAGTCGACGGGCTGAGCCTTTCTTCCCCCTCATAAGGACGCCTTTGGGTAAGACTTTGATTACACCGAGTGCTTTCTCGGGGACTCTAGAAATTTCTCTAGAGAATCTCTACCCTACATTTATAGCCAGGCTGTATCGTTTATAATTTTGTCACGCGTTTGTCTATTTAACAATGTCTTTATTTGCACGTGCTTTGCAGACAGTGTATTTATCACCGGCAATCCTAAAGAACCTGTATATCTGTTGTTTAAATAAACTGCACTGTTTCAGTAGCTAGTCGTTTCGCTTTCTCACTGAACGCGACCAAAACTTGAGAGAGGCCGTGCTGGTTCAGGAGCACGACTAGACTGAAGGTGCAGCCCACTATTAGTGTCTCCAAATCGTAATAGTTTAACACATATTAAACGCGATTGGGCTGATAGTGCTGAATTGGGCATCACTCAGAATTGAAACCCAGCCGCACCTGGCCTCCCACCTCGGTGAGGAGTGTTAGAACGCAAGGGGGTTTATCTTCTGCCAAAACCGCTTGGCCCCGTTTCACGCAACAGAATTTGGCGTAGTCGGCAGGATTGCCATGGATAAACTGCTGCAAAAATATGATTGTGCCCCTTCCCAGGCTGGGAAGGAGTGGGCCCAAAAATTTTGGAAGGATGAAGAGAAAGTGGTGGAACGTATTGAAGAGCGTCGGGTTTCACAGAAGCTCAGAGCGGGGAAAGGCAAGGGTGTGATTTGTGCTGTGTTAGGCGCCTGTTTATCTTGTGCACAACAAGAAGCTAGAGAAACCCCCGCTCCTAATCTGATTTCAGCTGTAGAATATGCAACCCTGAAATCGGAGAATGAGGTGCTGAAGTCATCATTAGCCTTGCAAAAGGAGACAGGAGAAAGATTAAGAACTCAAGTCGATAAGCTTGTGAGTGAGAATGAATGTTTAGGAAACCGGAATGCTCAACTTGGGAGTGAAAATCGCCAACTTAAAATGTTATTGAAAGGGTGACCGGGCTCTTAGATAAAATGCAGCCCTCGACCCAGGTCCAACAGATTCGTAAGTTAATGTGTTATCCAAATTCCGGAACCCAGACCGGAGATTTTTTTGTCTAATAGTGAGGATGACGAAGAAGATGAGGAGGAAAGGACTTTTACTTTGAAATCCCAAGTTTTTCCTTTACGTCCTCTGGTTAAAACTGAAACTGCAGTTGATGATGGTGATGAAATTCACACCACTGTGCGTACCGTTCCATGGACACCAACCGAGTTAACAAAAATAAGGGAGAAATATTCGAGGCGACCAGAAGAGTCAGCTGTTGAGTACGTGTGGCGAGTTTCTTCTGAAGGGGGGGGCAGAATTATGCTGAGTGAGGAAGAAGCAGGAGACTCTTGGGGACCAGGAGTGTTTTTAACCACTATGCCTGGGGATCATAATTATTCCCTAACCGCTCGAGCAGCCTATTGGGCAAGGGGTATGGATCCGCGAGAGAGGGGGGAGCCGTTAGAGATTAGAGCTACAGGCTACTCTGATCTGTTTGCGGCTGTACGGAAAGCAGCTTGTCTGCAAGCCATGTATGACAGAGAGGAATTTCGGAAATCCCCAATGTCAGCCCCTATCGACCCGGATCGATTAGCCCCTCTCATCCGTGGTCTTCCCGGTTGCCTGAAACCGTTCCTTGTTCGCACTCAAGATCGTATACGGGATGCTCGGGGTGCTCATGGGCGGGGCCGTCGTCACTACATGCCCACCTGGAATGTACAGGAAATAGATCAATATGGGCGCCGAATGGGCTGGGCCAGCCAAACTAGTGAGAAATCCTCCGAACACCCGCGAAAGGTTCGCCAAGTCCAAACTCACACTCAAAACCCTAAATCAGAGGGAAGGTTTAAGCCTGATAAGGACCGGAATGAGTTGTGGCGTAAAGCCCTACAATTAGGGGTGCCCCGACAATTCTTGCACGGTGACCCTACGGGAGATCTCCGTACGCTAGTCCAATCTCTACCTAGAAAGAATAATGCGGCTGGGGAGAAAAGTCTAACCAGAGAATCCCCAAGCCGTGAGAAAACTGTGCCTTCTGCACCGGAACATAACTTGATTGATTTGACAGAGTCCCAGCCACAACACTCCTATCCCCGGGGAGGGCACTGAGCAACCCTGTCGGGCAGGTACTAGCAATCCAATGGCGCTCTCATAAAGACTCCGAACCTGTTATTGTCATTCCTGTTGGACCCCGGAAGATATTGGTAAATTTTATTATTGATACCGGAGCCCAAATGTCTGCAATCACTAACGAAACAGCACAACTTCTAGGTATAAATCCCACCCGACGCAGAGTCAACTTCACAGGAATTGATGGTGTGGTAAAAACATGCCCCACTGCAAAAATTAACCTCTGGTTGCCGGGAGAGCAGCGAATGACTAGGGCAGAAGTGTTAGTGGGTGCCTCACGTAGACCCGACTCAAAGTGTCAGGGACCCGCACAGGAAGTTAAATTCCTGGGGGTCTGGTGGATTAAGGGAGCTGCTTCTGTCCCTCAGGATACCCTGAAAAAATAGAACATGGACAGAATCCTTCCAGCACGAAGGAGTTACAGCAGGTCCTGGGAACTTTAAGTTATTGGCGTAAACACATCCCTGGCTTTTCCATCATTGCTCGCCCCCTTCATAGCTTGGCAAAAAAGGGTAAATCCTGGGTGTGGACTGAACAACACACTAATGCTCTGCAATTACTAATAAAGGAGCTAAGGTTATTCCAACAACTTGGCCCCATACATCCAACTGACCCTGTCCATGTAGAATGGGGGCTCAGTGAACATGGTTCCCGTTGTAATTTATGGCAGAAGGGACCAGCAGGACCGGAGAGACCATTAGAATTTTGCTCCCACTCCTTCAATGATACTGAATGCAGCTATTCAGACCTGGAGAAGGGTTTACTGTCCCTGGTGCGAGCGTTGCAACGAGCAGAGCAGATAAGAAGAGAACAGAGTGTGATCTTTCCTGGGACCTTTTCGCCTCCCAGATGTGGTCCTTAAAGGGACACCACCACCAGCTGGCATTGCCCAGAGAGCTACAGTTCGAAAGTGGTATGCTTATTTAGAAGGCATTAATGAAATCAAGCCAGTCTCTGAAGGCAGTGTTAAAGTATCCAAGGCTACTTCACAAGGATACCAAAGGATATAGATGGTGCCCTATTGTTCCAATCCCCACCAAACAGACCATCTCCGATCCAAGAAGCACCTCCTTTGAGGGACAGCAGTGATCTTAGAGGAGTGTGGTTTACTGGTGCGTCATCTCACCGTTAAAAAAATAAGTGCAAATATAAGGCCGTAGCACTGGAAGTAACAACGGGAGAAAGAGCAATTGAAATAGGGGAGGGTAGGGGAACTCAGAGCTGTCCTACTAGCTGCACAACATGGAGCTACTTACATTTACACTGACTCATATGCTGTTCTTAAAGGAGCCACTGAATGGCTAGGACACTGGGCAGCCAACGATTGGCAGGTGAATAGAGTCCCAGTTTGGGAGACAGATAATTGGAAGCAACTGTTGGAAATAGGAGGACAGAGACCATTGCACATTGCTTGGGTAAAAGGCCACGATCGTTCAAACTCGATCACTGCTCAGTTCAACCAACAGGTAGATGGCCTCACGCGGCTGCAACAAATTGACATTGTAGATGATGGTCGGGAATGGGAACGCTTACTTGAATCGTTACATGTTAAACGTGGCCGCACAGGCCGTCCTGACCTGTATCGGGAAGGTGGGTGGCTTGTGTCAGTTAAGCTGTGCGAACAAATAGTAACTGCCTGTTCACAATGTCGCCTACGACTCAGCAAAGATCATCCGAGTAAGGCGCCTCCCTTACACATGCGGGACAAGAAAGCGTTGTGGCATTCATGGCAGCTTGATTATATTGGGCCCTTGAGATCATCAGGTGGGAAAAGATATGTCCTGGTAGGAGTGGAGATTATCTCCAGCCTCAGTATGGCCAGCAGTTTCAAACCAGCTACGAGGGACAACACAGTGAAAGGCCTAACAGGGTGGTTCAGCACACTTCCCCTTCCCGACGAAATCCAGAGTGATAACGTTTCACACTTTACGGCTTCGGTGGTACAAGATTGGGCCAAGGAAGAAGGGATTCGATGGGTATTTCATACTCCCTGTTATCCCCAGGCTAATGGCATTGTTGAACGCACCAATAGATTGGTTAAGCGTTTTGCAAAAAGTCATGAACCTGGTTGGCATTTGCGATTGGATGACGCCATCTATCAACTAAATAACAAATGGAGTGGAGACGGCTGTCCTAAAATGAAAGCTTTCTGTGTACCTGCCAATATTATCTCGCCAAAGGCTGCCAATGAACCGGGAAAATACCCCGGAAGATTTCACCCTGGACTACCTGTGTTAGTGAAAATGCCTCAAAATGGGACGGTGCCAATGGTGCTAGCTACTCCCAAAAATCCCTATGCATGGGAAGCCAAGGATTGTTCAGGGAAGATACACCGGATCAGCACCCGGTGGACCGCACCTTCTTTTTAACCCCGTCGGTCGAATAAGACCGAGCAGATTTTCTTTTCCTTTATGTCTTACAGGAACCTTGGATGAGCTGTACAGACGGATTGGCCTACGCTACCTTTGAATGTCTCCAGGGAATCCTGACATTGAACCTGGCAATAATACTACTTTTATGATGTATGGCTATTTGGAGGCCCAAATTCTAAAATGACGAATTGGCAGATGGAATTGATGCTATTCAGTTTCACCTTTTTATTCCCTGTTGTTTGTAGTCAAAGAGACCCAGAGTGGCCATGGTCTCAAGCCTTTCTCGTCTATAATACAAGACTACAGGGAGACCTCATGCTAACGCACCCTTTCCCAATATAGTCAAGCACAGTCTCTGGGGTTTCATCGGGATGTGTCTCAAAGTGACAAGCATTCTGGTTGGTGTCAAGACAAAGGTCTTGTGCTTTGAGAGTATTACTCTCACAAATGAATCCTTGTTGGTCTCGTGAAACGCATGCGTCAACATCAGCAGTTTGCCATTTAGTCTCATTTTGTCGTGCCCAACCTCTGTGCTGTGTTGGATAGAGTAGAGCTCCTTGATGATTCAACCCCAGTGCGATGATTGGGTATATGGTGGATACTGAGGCATTGCGTATCGTTAAGACAAAAGCTGTGGCTTTGCTCTCAGTGGGATCGTAGGTGAAATTAACCAGATACCACCAGGATTGAAATTTTCTCTCAAACTCAATTGCGTTATCCCATATTACTTTTCGAATTTCGGTGGGCAAGGTGCCTTCTTCACCTTCCCTTATGATTTATGAGTTTTTGCAAAACGCTTAACCAATCCGTTGGTGCATTCAACAATGCCATTAGCCTGAGGATAATAGGGAGTATGAAATACCCATCGAATCCCTTCTTCTTTGGCCCAATCTTGTACCACTGTAGCGGTAAAGTGTGAACCGTTATCACTTTGGATTTCCTCGGGAAGGGGAAGTGTGCTGAACCACCCTTTTAGGCCTTTCACTGTGTTGTCCCCAGCAGCTGATTTGAAGCCAGTGGCCATACTGAGGCTGGAGATAATCTCCACTCCGACTAGGACATATCTTTTCCCACCTGATGATCTCAAGGGCCCAATATAATCAATCTGCCATGAATGCCACAACATTTTCTTGTCCCGCATGTGTAAGGGAGGCGCCTTACTCGGATGATCTTTGCTGAGTCGTAGGCGACATTGTGACCAGGCAGTTACTACTTGTTCGCACAGCTTAACCGACACAGGCCACCCCCGGGCTAGACCTTCCTGATACAGATCAGCACGGCCTGTATGGCCAGGCTTAATATGTAACCATTCCCGACCATCATCTACAGTGTCAATTTGTTGTAGCCGCGTGAGGCTATCTACCTGTTGGTTGAACTGAGCAGTGATCGAGTTTGAACGATCGTGGCCTTTTACCCAAGCAATGTGCAATGGTCTCTGTCCTCCTATTTCCAACAGTTGCTTCCAACTGTCTGTCTCCCAGATCGGGACTCTATTCACCTGCCAATCATTGGCTGCCCAGTGTCCTAGCCATTCAGTGGCTCCTTTAAAAACAGCATATGAGTCAGTGTAAATGTAAGTAGCTCCATGTTGTGCAGCTAGTAGGACGGCTCTGAGTTCCCCTACTTGTGCCCTACCTTCTCCTGTTTCAATTGCTCTTTCCCCCGTTGCTACTTCCAGTGCTACGGCCTTGTATTTCCACTTACTGTTCTCACGGTGAGATGACACACCAGTAAACCACACTCCTGTAAGATCACTGCCTGCTTTCAGAGGAGGTGCTTCTTGGATTGGAGATGGTCTGTTTGGTGGGGATTGGAACAATAGGGCACCATCTCTATCCTTCTGGAGCATGGATACTTTGATACTACCTTCAGAGACTGGCATGATATCATTAATGCCTTCTAAATAAGCATACCACTTTCGAACTGTGGGTTTCTGGGCAATGCCAGCTGGCGGTGCTGTCCCTTTACGGACCACATCTAGGAGTCGAAAAGGGCCCCGAACAATCACGCTCTGTTCTCTCCTTATCTGCTCTGCTCGTTGCAATGCTCGCACCAGGGACAGTAAACCCTTCTCCAGGTCTGAATAGCTGCTCTCAGTATCATTAAAGGCGTGAGAGCTAAATTCTAATGGTCTCTCCGGTCCTGCTGGTCCCTTCTGGCATAAATTACAACGGGAACCATGTTCACTGAGCCCCCATTCTACATGGACAGGGTCAGTTGGATGTATGGGGCCAAGTTGTTGGAATAACCTTAGCTCTTTTATTAGCAATTCTAGTGCATTAGTGTGTTGTTCAGTCGACTCCCAGGATTTACCTTTTTTGAGCAAACAATAAAGGGGGCGAGCAATGATGGAAAAGCCAGGGATGTGTTTACGCTAATAACTTAAAGTTCCCAGGACTTGCTGTAACTCCTTCGTGCTGGAAGGATTCTGTCCATGTTCTATTTTTTCAGGGTATCCTGAGGGACAGAAGCAGCTCCCTTAATCCACCAGACCCCCAGGAATTTAACTTCCTGTGAGGGTCCCTGACACTTTGAGTCGGGAATTTCCAATCCCAAATCTGATAATGTTTTTCGGATGTTTTCCATCATGTCTTGTACACTTTCTTGGTTCTCTCCCCTATTAAGATGTCATCAATAATATATTGGTATATTGTACATCCCTGTGAAACAGGAATCTCTGATAGCACTTTAGCCAAAGCATTATGGGCAATAGTGGGGGAATGTTTGTATCCTTGTGGAAAGCGGTTAAAGGTATATTGGACTCCTTTCCATGTGAATGCAAACTGCGCTTTGTCCTGCTCAAGGAGGAGAATCATAAAAAAATATGTCTTTAAAATCTAAGGCAACCCTGCAAGGATGGGCAGCTCCTTTTATCATTGTCACAATTTCCGCGATATTCGGAACAGCAGCGGTCAGAGGTGCAGTGTTGGCGTTTAATTTTCCGTAATCTACTGTGAAACGCCATTGCCTTTTTGGTTTCTTTACTGGCCACACCGGTGAAAAATAAGGCGAGTGAATCCTCTTAATGATGTCCCTTTTTTCTAAATTTGATACCAATCTGGCTGCTCCTGCAACAGCAGTTGCAGGCAGTGGATACTACAGGACAGCAGAGATTTTAGAGGGAGGGAAAAGTATGGAAGTTTCCAATAGACTCAATTTCACTGTGTCTATTACTTTTTCAAATCCTGCAAAACTTCACACTGTGGAGACATCATTAAGAAAAGGCATTAAGAAACCCTCGGACGGCAGGCTTTCCTGCTGCCTTCAGCCTCAAAATCACCCTTTCCCACGACGCACCGCGCCAGGCACAAAAATGGCCATACGGCTGGAGATGGGTCCCCCGCCCAAAGAGCCAGCAGGGAAAACTATGCCTTGTTCTAAAGCTCTTTGGGAACCGCTTGCGTAGCCCCACAGACCTGGGGGCTGCGGGCTCTCCTGCTGCCTTCAGCCTCAAAGCCACCCTTTCCCGCTTGGCGCCGGGCCAGGCACAAAAATGGCCATACGGCTGGAGATGGGTCCCCCGCCCAAAGAGCCAGCAGGGAAAACTATGCCTTGTTCTAAAGCTCTTTGGGAACCGCTTGCGTAGCCCCACAGACCTCGGGGCTGCAGGCTTTCCTGCTGCCTTCAGCCTCGACACCACCCTTTCCCACTTGGCGCTTCGCCAGGCATAAAAATGGCCATATGGCTGGATATGGGTCCCCCGCCCAAAGAGCCAGCAGGGAAAACTATGCCTTGTTCTAAAGCTCTTTGGGAACCGCTTGCGTAGCCCCACAGACCTGGGGGCTGCGGGCTTTCCTGCTGCCTTCAGCCTCAAAGCCACCCTTTCCCACTTGGCGCCGCGCCAGGCACAAAAATGGCCATACGGCTGGAGATGGGTCTCCAGCCCAAGGAGCCAGCAGGGAAAACTATGCCTTGTTCTAAAGCTCTTTGGGAACCGCTTCCATAGCCCCACAGACCTGGGGGCTGCAGGCTTTCCTGCTGCCTTCAGCCTCAAAGCCACCCTTTCCCACTAGGCGCTGCATCAGGCACAAAAATGGCCTATGGCTGGAGATGGGTCCCATGCCCTAAGAGCCAGCTGGGAAAACTATGACTTGTTCTAAAGCTCTTTGGGAACCGCTTGCGTAGCCCCACAGAGCTGGGGGCTGCAGGCTTTGCTCCTGCCTTCAGCCTCAAAGACACCCTTTCCCACCTGGCGCCGCGCCAGGCTCAAAAATGGCCATACGGCTGGAGATGGGTCCCCCGCCCAAGGAGCCAGCCGGGAAAACTATGCCTTGTTCTAAAGCTCTTTGGGAACCGCTTGCGTAGCCCCACAGACCTGGGGGCTGCAGGCTTTCCTGCTGTCTTCAGCCTCAAAGCCACCCTTTCCCACTTGGCGTCGCGCCAGGCACAAAAATGGCCTATGGCTGGAGATGGGTCCCCCGCCCAAGGAGCCAGCAGGGAAAACTATGCCTTGTTCTAAAGCTCTTTGGGAACCGCTTGCTTGGCCCCACAGACCTTGGGGCTGCCGGCTTTCCTGCTGCCTTCAGCCTCGACACCACCCTTTCCCACTTGGCGCCGCATCAGGCACAAAAATGGCCTATGGCTGGAGATGGGTCCCATGCCCAAAGAGCCAGCAGGGAAAACTATGCCTTGTTCTAAAGCTCTTTGGGAACCGCTTGCGTAGCCCCACAGACCTGGGGGCTGCGGGCTTTCCTGCTGCCTTTAACCTCGACACCACCCTTTCCCACTTGGCGCCGCGCCAGGCACAAAAATGGCCATACGGCTGGAGATGGGTCCCATGCCCAAAGACCCAGCAGGGAAAACTATGCCTTGTTCTAAAGCTCTTTGGGAACCGCTTGCGTAGCCCCACAGACCTGGGGGCTGCGGGCTTTCCTGCTGCCTTCAAGCCTCAAAGCCACCCTTTCCCACTGGGCGCCGCGCCAGGCACAAAAATGGCCATACGGCTGGAGATGGTTCCCCCGCCCAAAGAGCCAGCAGGGAAAACTATGCCTTGTTCTAAAGCTCTTTGGGAACTGCTTGCGTAGCCCCACAGACCTGGGGGCTGCGGGCTTTCCTGCTGCCTTCAGCCTCAAAACCACCCTTTCCCACTTGGTGTCGCGCCAGGCACAAAAATGGCCTATGGCTGGAGATGGGTCCCCCGCCCAAAGAGCCAGCAGGGAAAACTATGCCTTGTTCTAAAGCTCTTTGGGAACCGCTTGCTTGGCCCCACAGACCTGGGGGCTGCGGGCTTTCCTGCTGCCTTCAGCGTCAAAACCACCCTTTCCCATTTGGCGCCGCGCTAGGCACAAAAATGGCCATACGGATGTAGATGGGTCCCCCGCCCAAAGAGCCAGCAGGGAAAACTATGCCTTGTTCTAAAGCTCTTTGGGAACCGCTTGCTTGGCCCCACAGACCTGGGGGCTGCAGGCTTTGCTGCTGCCTTCAGCCTCGACACCACCCTTTCCCACTTGGCGCCGGGCCAGGGACAAAAATGGCCTATGGCTGGAGATGGGCCCCCTGCCAAAAGAGCCAGCAGGGAAAACTATGCCTTGTTCTAAAGCTCTTTGGGAACCGCTTGCGTAGCCCCACACACCTGGGGGCTGCAGGCTTTCCTGCTGCCTTCAGCCTCAAAGCCACCCTTTCCCACTTGGCGCCGCGCCAGGCACAAAAATGGCCTATGGCTGGAGATGGGTCCCATGCCCAAAGAGCCAGCAGGGAAAACTATGCCTTGTTCTAAAGCTCTTTGGGAACCGCTTGCTTGGCCCCACAGACCTGGGGGCTGCAGGCTTTCCTGCTGCCTTCAGCGTCAAAACCACCCTTTCCCACTTGGCGCCGGGCCAGGCACAAAAATGGCCATACGGCTGGAGATGGGTCCCCCGCCCAAAGAGCCAGCAAGGAAAACTATGCCTTGTTCTAAAGCTCTTTGGGAACCGCTTGCGTAGCCCCACAGACCTGGGGCTGCAGGGTTTGTGCTGCCTTCAGCGTCAAAGCCACCCTTTCCCACTTGGCGCTGCGCCATGCACAAAAATGGCCGTACGGCTGGAGATGGGTCCCCCGCCCAAAGAGCCAGCAGGGAAAACTATGCCTTGTTCTAAAGCTCTTTGGGAACCGCTTGCGTAGCCGCACAGACCTGGGGGCTGCGGGCTTTGCTGCTGCCTTCAGCCTCGACACCACCCTTTCCCACTTGGCGCCCTATCAGGCACAAAAATGGCCATACGGCTGGAGATGGGTCCCCCGCCCAAAGAGCCAGCAGGGAAAACTATGCCTTGTTCTAAAGCTCTTTGTGATCCGCTTGTGTAGCCGCACAGACCTGGGGGCTGCAGGCTTTCCTGCTGCCTTCAGCCTCAAAACCATCCTATGCCACTACGCACCGCGCCAGGCACAAAAATAGCCATACGGCTGGAGATGGGTCCCCCACCCAAAGAGCCAGCAGGGAAAATTATGCCTTGTTCTAAAGCTCTTTGGGAACCGCTTGCGTAGCCCCACACACCTGGGGGCTGCAGGCTTTCCTGCTGCCTTCAGCCTCGACAGCACCCTTTCCCACTTGGCTTCGCGCCAGGCACAAAAATGGCCTATGGCTGGAGATGGGTCCCATGCCCTAAGAGCCAGCTGGGAAAACTATGCCTTGTTCTAAAGCTCTTTGGGAACCGCTTGCGTAGCACCACAAACCTGGGGGCTGCAGGCTTTGCTCCTGCCTTCAGCCTCAAAGCCACCCTTTCCCACCTGGCGCCGCGCCAGGCTCAAAAATGGCCATACGGCTGGAGATGGGTCCCCCGCCCAGAGAGCCAGCAGGGAAAACTATGCCTTGTTCTAAAGCTCTTTGGGAACCGCTTGCGTAGCCCCACACACCTGGGGGCTGCGGGCTTTCCTGCTGCCTTCAGCCTCGACACCACCCTTTCCCACTTGGCGCCCTATCAAGCACAAAAATGGCCTATGGGTGGAGATGGGTCCCATGCCCAAAGAGCCAGCAGGGAAAACTATGCCTTGTTCTAAAGCTCTTTGGGAACTGCTTGCGTAACCCCACAGACCTGGGGGCTGCGGGCTTTCCTGCTGCCTTCAGCCTCAAAACCACCCTTTCCCACTTGGCCCCCGGCCAGGCACAAAAATGGCCATACGGCTGGAGATGGGTCCCCCGCCCAAAGAGCCAGCAGGGAAAATTATGCCTTGTTTTAAAGCTCTTTGGGAACCGCTTGCGTAGCCCTACAGACCTGGGGGCTGCGGGCTTTCCTGCTGCATTCAAGCCTCAACGCCACCCTTTCCCACTGGGCGCCGGGCCAGGCACAAAAATGGCCTGTGGCTGGAGATGGGTCCCCCGCCCAAAGAGCCAGCAGGGAAAACTATGCCTTGTTCTAAAGCTCTTTGGGAACCGCTTGCTTGGCCCCACAGACCTGGGGGCTGCAGGCTTTGCTGCTGCCTTCAGCCTCAAAGCCACCCTTTCCCACTTGGCGCCCTATCAAGCACAAAAATGGCCTATGGCTGGAGATGGGTCCCATGCCCAAAGAGCCAGCAGGGAAAACTATGCCTTGTTCTAAAGCTCTTTGGGAACCGCTTGCTTGGCCCCACAGACCTGGGGGCTGCGGGCTTTCCTGCTGCCTTCAGCCTCAAAACCACCCTTTCCCACTTGGCCCCCGGCCAGGCACAAAAATGGCCATACGGCTGGAGATGGGTCCCCCGCCCAAAGAGCCAGCAGGGAAAACTATGCCTTGTTCTAAAGCTCTTTGGGAACCGCTTGCGTAGCCCCACAGACCTGGGGGCTGCGGGCTTTCCTGCTGCCTTCACCCTCAAAACCACCCTTTCCCACTTGGCACTGCTCCAGGCTCAAAAATGGCCATACGGCTGGAGATGGGTCCCCCGCCCAGAGAGCCAGCAGGGAAAACTATGCCTTGTTCTAAAGCTCTTTGGGAACCGCTTGCGTAGCCCCACAGACCTGGGGGCTGCGGGCTTTCCTGCTGCCTTCAGCCTCAAAGCCACCCTTTCCCACTTGGCGCCGGGCCAGGCACAAAAATGGCCATATGGCTGGAGATGGGTCCCATGCCCAAAGAGCCAGCAGGGAAAACTATGCCTTGTTCTAAAGCTCTTTGGGAACCGCTTGCGTAGCCGCACAGACCTGGGGGCTGCGGGCTTTGCTGCTGCCTTCAGCCTCGACACCACCCTTTCCCACTTGGCGCCGCGCCAGGCACAAAAATGGCCATACGGCTGGAGATGGGTCCCCCGCCCAAAGAGCCAGCAGGGAAAACTATGCCTTGTTCTA